>NC_056522.1:267330056-267430935 GCF_019175285.1 Sceloporus undulatus
GCCTCCACTTTACCACCAGCCCTCCACGAGCGGCAGCGTTTGGAGGACAGAGCGGGACCCAGGACCCAGCGGGAACACCTTCCCTCCACGGGCGGCGGCTGCAGGGAAGAGCGATGTGGGGGGCATAAAAGCCTCCACTTTACCACCAGCCCTCCACGAGCGGCAGCGTTTGGAGGACAGAGCGGGACCCAGGACCCAGCGGGAACACCTTCCCTCCACGGGCGGCGGCTGCAGGGAAGAGCAATGTGGGGGGCATAAAAGCCTCCACTTTACCACCAGCCCTCCACGAGCGGCAGCGTTTGGAGGACAGAGCGGGACCCAGGACCCAGCGGGAACACCTTCCCTCCACGGGCGGCGGCTGCAGGGAAGAGCGATGTGGGGGGCATAAATGCCTCCACTTTACCACCAGCCCTCCACGAGCGGCAGCGTTTGGAGGACAGAGCGGGACCCAGGACCCAGCGGGAACACCTTCCCTCCATGGGCGGTGGCTGCGGGGAGGAGCGACGCAGGAGGCATAAAAGCCTCCACTTTACCACCAGCCCTCCACGAGCGGCAGCGTTTGGAGGACAGAGTGGGACCCAGGACCCAGCGGGAACACCTTCCTTCCTTCGGCTTAATAGAAGTTTTTTTATTTTTATTTTTTTGTGGACACAGGCTTCCGATATGCAGAGTCATAGAAGTGAGAGACAGCTTTAATAGCAGACTCTTCACTTCGCAAGGAAGGTTCTTGTAGGAACGGGGTTGTGAGTTACCCGTCCTTAACCTCCCCCAGCAAGGGGAATTACCTTTGGGATTTAACTAGGGGTATTTTCTTTTTCTTTTTACCCCTAATAGGGACACCTTCTGAAAGTGAAGGGTAACCTACTAAGGAAATCCTGACTCTCTTCCTTTGCCACTCCAATTGGGGACTGTAATTTGACTCTCATATAATTAATAGATGCTAATGAACTGAAGTAATCATAAAGAACTAATAACGAAGTTTTGCATTTCAGAATATAGGCAACTACAATAACATTGGAATTTAATTTAATTTAATCTAATATTTTGGAAAACCAACACAAATATTAGAGTAAATTTATTTATTTATTTTAAAGGGAATAAGAGGGGGGAAAAAAAAAGAAGAAGAAGAACTTTTCAAAATAATGATGGCAAAAGTGTGAAAAGTTTAAATAGCATATGGACATTAATTCATTGACAATAAACTGAAAGCAACTAAGGTGAACTGAATCCCAAATATTTATGGAAACAAGAAGCTTAAAGAAAGAATTTGAAAAGGAAGGAAAAGTAGAAAAAATGGCAATGGTAAAAAAAGGTTATACACAAACACAAACCTTTATACAAAGAAGAGGCTCGGGAAGTATAGGGGATGATACAATGAAAACTATAGACCCAATTGCAGCATTAGTAGATGAAATAAAAAGTCTAAGACAAGAATTAAGACGAATAGCACAAGAAGAATGAAAGAGGATTTAAAAGAATCTATTAGAGATATCAGAGAGGAAATTAAGGAAGCAAGGTTAGAAATAAGGAAGATTTTTAAAAAAGAAATTGACAGTATGGGTAAAAGAATGGACATTTTCTTCTGAACTAAACAAAAACCAGAAGAGATAGAAACTTAAAGACAAAAACTAATTTGATGGAAAAAAACAATGCTGGAACTATCAAAAAAACAGGAAACGCAACGCGTCTAGATTGGACAAATGAATTAAGATATAGAGATAGATGGATTAAAATAAGAGGATTAAAGAAACATCGGGTGAAAATTTGGAAAAAGAATATTAAACCACTGGCAGACTTTATTAAAATTGAAGAAGAAAATTATGATTTGGAAATTGACAATTATTTAGAGTTAATTCACAACAGGCGAAAGATAAGAGAATTGCAAGAGATGTGTGTCTTATGTTTCGTAAGAACAAATTTAAAGAATTTAATATCAGGAAAGTTATGTTAACAAACTGATAGTAGAAAAACACAGAAATAAAGATTTTCAAGGATATTCACCCCCACAAATCATGACTGAGAGCAGAACAGAAAATATAAATCATTAGTTTTGACTCTGAACAAATGGAAATTAACTATAAATGGGACAGAATAGAAGGATTATCTTTTCTGTATAAGCAAAAAAAGGTTACATTGATAATATAGTATAGCAAATGAGTTAGAGAAAAACTAAAAATGAGGCCAAAAACATGACGACGGAAGAAAAGCAATTTCAAAGAGTGGAAGTAGTTCATACAAACGAGAGAAAGGAAAAGAGGAAGAAGGGTCCTCTAACGCAACAAAGAACTAAAGAACCATTGGAGAAGATGAACAACTTTATTGTATTGAAACTGAAGGTAATTAAAATACAAATGATAATCCTTTTAATTTTTATTTTATTTTTTTTATATATATATATACTGGGACATAGGAAACCATTACTACTTAACTATCTATTCTCTTTATAACAAAATGGTAAAAATCATCTCATGGAATGTAAGGGGTCTTACTCAAAATATAGAGAAAAATGATGATTTTTCACCGTTGGAAAAAACTAAAGCAGATATAATATGTCTACAGGAGACAAAATAAAGCAAGATGAAGTAAAATAAAAACAATGCTAAATTAGGAACAGTTTTTCATCTACATAAATCAAGGAAAAGGGTGTGACTATTTATATAAATAAGAAATTTCAATCCAATAAATATTAAATGATAACCAGGGTTGTATTTAGGAATAGAAGTTAAAACGCAAAATCAAACACTATTAGTAATTGGTATATATGCCCCATTGGAAGAACGAGAATCTTTTTTGAGAAACTATACAAGAAATGTTGAAATTAGAATATGAAAACATTATCCTAATGGGGGACTTTAATGCAATTGACCCAATCAAAGATAGGAAATCTAATAACAATAGAGGTAATTGGAAAATATCAAGGAAACTGCCAAATCTTTTTTTAAAATGTGATGAACTTTAATCTAGTGGAATATGAGGATACAAATACCAGGACTTAAGAGAATTTACTTACTATTCAGGGGTTCATGATTCTTTTTCTAGAATAGATTTAATCTTAACATCCAACCTCTGTTACCTATCATAAACTCTATGGACATTAAATCAAACTGAATCAGACCATAACTTAATAATATTGAATATTTAGAAAAAAGAAACATATTTATGGAGACTACAGAGGATATACTGAAAGAAGAGAAATTGTTGGAAAAGTCAAGAACAGTTTAAAAATGTATTTTAAGGAAAACAAAACAGAGGATGTCTCCTCAAAGATTGTGTGGGACGCAAGTAAAGCAGTTATAAGAGAGTTTATTATTGTGCCGCAAAGAAACAGATTAAGGATGGAAAAAAGATTAATAGAATTTGTGCATCTGGCTCCATAATCCGAAAGGAAACAGAGCGACGTAGGAATGGAAGAAGAAAAAAACCTGACTATATAGACGATCTAATAAAACGGAGTGAAGATGAAAGGTGAAAAAAGGACGATGATAATTAAAAAGTTTACAATTGTGAAATAGACGCTATAGACAGATGAACCATCTTAGCGGTATACAACGCAGACCTAGAAATCGACAAACATAAGAAATAATGACGCAGAGCCTAATTTGAGTCTGGCCGTCAACAGCGGGACTAATGTTCCATTGGCATCCAGCCTTAAGTAACGAAAAGACAGCGGACAGATCTGATTCAATCTACGCAAGCGCCGATTAATTTGAACATGGACTCGTCACGGGCCTGTACCTGATCCAGAAGCCGGCGTCAGCCTACTTTTTCTGGGTAAAGGTTAACTTCTTTACCTCCTCGGTTTTGTTGAACGCTAGTGCCCGTTACCTCAGCCTGTTCCACCCCAATACTCAGGCGACTGCTGATGGCACTCACCCACTTTTGGCTGCTGTCATAGTACACGGCGAAGAGCGTAATAAACGCGACATTTCGTTAATAAGCTAATTCCTAATAAAGCATTTGTTACAGCCATTTATGTTCTAAAGTTAGACCGGAGCCGAGGTACCCACGTCCTGTATAACTCGTACGGAAGAATCCACCCAATTCTCGCGACTGAATGAGCCTCTTGATTGAAAATAACAAATGATATAGATTCGAGAATTATATATAAAAAAGACATAAAATAAACATGTAAAGATGAACAAAAAATTATTTTAAACCAGGCATTTAGTTCAGAAGAACATAAGGTTATAAGAAATTTAAAAATACAAAAAACACCAGGCCAGATGGATTATCGGCAATTATTATAAAAAGATGGAGGATGTCCTGATAGAACCATTAAAGAAAACATTGAATGAATACATTTAAATGGGATCCGCGGACTCATGGAACGAAGCCTATACTGTATATCATTGATCCCTAAGGAGAACAGAAAAAAAAACTGTTAATAACTTTAGACCTATTTCTTTAACCAATATAGATTACAAAAATTTACATCAATCTTATCTGCTAGATTAAAGAATTGTGTTGTATATTGATTAAAAGAAGATCAAAACGGTTTTATACCAAACAGACAAATAAAAGATAACATAAGAACTGTTTAAACCTAATAGATATTATGAACACAATAATGGAAAAAAAATTTCCATGATCATGGTTGATGCGGAAAAGGCATTTGATAGGGTGGACTGGTATTTTATCATAGAGACATTAAAAAGAATGGGACTTGGTAATATGTTTATGAAATGGGTGATGCAATCTACGGAAAACAACGGGCACGAATATTGTAATAATGATATAACAGAATATATACCAATACTGAGAGGAACGAGGCAGGGATGCCCGCTGTCCCCCCTTTTATTTATTTTGAACTTGGAAGTATTAATATAGTATAAGGGGCGACATGACATAAAAGGAGCTTGTATAGTAAATTCAATGTTAAACTTAAAGCATTTGCAGGACCTGATTTATTTCTGGAAGAACCAAAAGAATCAATATACCATAATTAAAAAAATAAACAACTATGGTGAATTGCAGGATTTAAGATAAATGCCAAATAAAACAGCTATATACTAGAACATGACTAGATCGAAGAACAAGAAACTAAGATGCATTTCGGGATTTAAGACGGTCAGAAAACGCTTATATCTGGGTATATATTTAACAAACAGAAATATTGAACTTATTATAATAATTATGAAAAAGTTTGGATTGAAATCAAAAGAGTTAAGAAATGGTCTAAATTGAACCTTTCTCTATTGGGAAGAAAGAATAGAAATACTAAAGATGAATGTGTTGCCACAAGCTTATTTCTTGTTCCAAATTACCCTTCTTGTAAAGAAAATGCTTTGAAAAATGGCAAAAGGGTTTGACTGATTTTATTTGCAGGCAAAAGGAAACGGGCAAGGATTGGGTGGAGGTTGTTAACGGAGGATAAAAGAAAAGGTGGTTGTAATCTACCAAAACTTAAAATTATATTACTATGCAGCATGCCTCCAGTGGATAGAAGAATGGTGGTTATTTTGAGAAACAATGAATTGTTGAACTTGAGAGTACGAAACTGCGATCGGTGGTATCACACATTTCTATGGTATGAAAAATATAAGGCAAATGCTGATTTCTCCCATCATTTTTAAGGAATCTTATTTAAGAATCTGGTTATAAAATCAAAAAAATGTTCTATAGCCAATGGCCACTATGGATATCAATTCAAGAAGCATTCTATAAAAGAACAAACAAGTTGGCCAACGCTGGTTAACATATAAGAATTATTAAAAGAGGAAAATGGAAAATTAGTGATGAAATCTAATGAAGAGATACGAAAATTGACCATAAAAATTGGCTACTGCAAAGACAAATAATGGAAAAATTAGCCTGATTAAAACAAAGATTAACAGCTGAAAGGAATGAAATTGATAATATTATATTTGATGGGGAAAAGGGGCATATATCAAAATACTACAGAATATTAAAACAAAGAGATCTGGAATCTGAAACAGTTAAAAAATCTATGATAAGATGGTCACAAGATGTAGGAGAAACAATCGATATGGATTTATGGGAAAAATCATGGAGGGATACAAACTCCTTTACTCTATGTCAGAACTACAAAGAAAACTATCTTAAAATTCAACATCGATGGTATCTATCCCCAAACAGATTAAGTAAAATGTATAAAGCTGGAAGTGGCATTTGTTGGAAATGTCGTAAGCAAATAGGTACATTCTATCACATATGGTGGGAATGTGAAGAAACCAAAAAATTTTGGAAAAAAATACAGGAATCCATGTCAAAAATCTTAGAAGTCATATTACCACTCAATCCTCTATTGTTTCTCTTAAATATGACGGGTATATTAGAAAGGAAAACTGAAACAATGTATAGACAATTAATATTATATATTATCACAATAGCAAGGATTACCTTTGCCAGGTACTGGAGATCACGAATAATACCTTCAATAGAAGAATGGCTAGAAAACTTAACAGAGGCTATGGAAATGGACATACTCACAGAACGTATGAATGACTTGAAAATAGAAGAAAGAGAAAAAGAATGGTAATGTTTGAGAAGGTTTAAAGAAATTAATATGGACTAAGAAAGAAACGATAAAACGTATGATTTGAAATTTAAGAAGTCTATAATTTGTGTCAAGAAGAATTAGAATAAAAATGTACGAAATCTATGGATTATGTTAAAGAGATAATATAAATGCAAAACTTTGTGGAAGCCTTTAATTAATAGATGGGAATTAGATATAATTATCTTATATGTTTTTGTGTAGGAAAACTGATTGTGCTTTGTTTGTTATGTATAATGTGATTTGTATTTCTTTTTTGTATAATAAAATTCATCTTAAAAATAAAAAAATAATAAAAAAAATGGTTAAAAACATGTACTTGATAACTTTTTAAAAAAGATTGGATCCCAAAGGCTTTAAAAGGCATGGTTGAACTTAGTGCCTAAAAGAAACCAATGTTGGTGGCAACTGGGCCTCTAAGGGGAGGTCATCCCATAAACCGGAGACCATAGCAGAGAAGGTCCTCTCTCGTGTTGTAGCCTGATGTATCATTCTCTTTAGCTGGACATGACAGAGGACCTATCCAACATATCTTAGTCCTTGGGCAGGTATATATAGGAGAATTGCACATTACTTTGAACATGTTTCCAATTTATGAGAATGTCTAGAATTCAGTTCCTGGTGTCTCCAGGTACACCTGTGAACAACTCCTATCTGAAACTTCAGAGAATGATTGTCAGTGACTGTAGACAGGACTGAGTTAAATGGACATGTAGATTATCTTTGTGTGAGAGAGCTTCATAAGGACCTATGCATGTAGAAAGGGTACACATGTTTAACACATGAATTTGGTGAACAATGAATAAACAACAATTAATTTTTGCAATTCTGGGTGTGAATGAAATCTAGGGATCTTGCCGGATTGAATTAAAACAAGCCTGCTGCTTATTCCTTTCCTCCACTGGTTACTGGAGAAAGCCTGGTGAAAAGGGAGCCTGTTTGTCTGCATGAGTCCCACACAAATGGCCCATCCATAAATATGTCTAATAGGCAGACAATAAAACAGATTCCAATCACTTAATATTACCTCAGGGAAATATAATTTCACTTGAAGAATAAGCAGGCCTTGCCTGGAACATCTAAAACACTTCTGCTTTTCATCCTCTTATGTGGGCACACAAAAGATACCCAGCCTACCTGAATGTTGAGGAAGAAGTCAAGCATTGTAGAATATATCTTGGAACCGCCCTAGAGCAGTGATCAGACGGAGAAAGGACACATTAACCGTAGGCCCTTTTTGACTCCATGATTCTACAATACTGACTTCAGAACAACTTACTTCTATGACATGTCTTCATTACAAAGCTCTTAAGAAGCAATGGGCATTTTAAGGCCCAAGATCCAATGCTATTCAAAGCTAAATTCTTTGAACTATTCTTAGGCTTCATTCAGCCCACTTCAATAGGTATTGTTACCACAGACTGAAGATAAGCCAGTTTCTTAATTCTTTCTTTCTTTCACCCCATGTTGCTAAATCATTTATGATAAACATTTAACCCTGCCTCCAGAAGAGCCTATTAAACTGCATGTTTAATCCATGGAATGAGAAATGTTCATCTACAAAAAGGAAGATATTACAATTGGATTCTTGCCCTAATGCAGTTTTGTCTGCGGCAGAAAGCCCTGAGTCATTATGTTCTATTCAAGATAATGGAAGGATACAAAATAAACAGGATTAGATTTCTATCCATATAGATAAAATTGTTCAAGCCCTGTAATTGTTCTTCACCCACTTTATATACTATATGTGAGGATCTTGTGCTTATGCTGTTGAAACATGATTTAACTTGCTCCAACTTGATGTCATAGCCTAAGTGCTGAGAATGTCAGAGCTTGGAAATGTTACTATCTGGGGGATTCTGATGAGTGTAAATCCAGGAAAGTAACTCTTCTAAGCCATGGTTCAGATGTGTGAAAGAGTGTTGTTTTAACAGCAAATGTAGTAAATAATATTACCATAAGAGTAAGATACTGCAACATACATTTTATCCCCAATAACATCCATATGCAACTGCCAGAGAGATTCTGGCCATTTGGAGCATGATGCCATTAGCACACTGATGAAAGTTAAATATTTTCCCCCAAAAAATATGATTGCAGGAGGTTGTTACATCTTCTGGAACTTTATCAGCTACAGCATCCAAGATGGAGTGGATCTGAATGAATTTATCAGCAAAGTGCTGTGTTATTCTTCACTAGGCTATTGAGTTGTTTCCATTTCCTACCTGAGATCTAGTGTGTAATAAGCCTCTAACCATTTCAAACTGCTTCACAGGATGGCTCCTTGCAGATGTAGTTTCTTTGCTGACCACACTACCATGAGTAGGCCTTCAAATAGGCTATAACCTGTGCTCAGTTAGACTCACTTGAGTCTAATATTTCTCTTGTCTCTGTATCACTGGTTTCATAGGTACCAGCTCCTTGGAAAAGCAGAGACTGGGTTTCCTGTATTCCTAGAGAGGGGACACTTTGGAGAGATTGTGTCCATTGTCCTGGCCATTTCAGAACCATCTGTTGAGGTGATTAAAAAAAAATCCAACAGCCGAACGCAATCTGTCTAGATCCATCAGCCTCCTGGGGCAGACCATACTAATTGGTCCCCCATCCCTGCAGTGCTCCTGAGTCCCAATGAGTCTAAATCTGAACAGGGGGTGATCTGTCCATGACAATGGAACTACAGAAAGTTCATCCACACCAAGGTCACCATCACACCACCCAGAGTATATCCTGCATTTTTTGTGGACCCAGATGTTATTTGGGACAGACCCATGTTTGACATGAGCCACTCCTGACAAGTTTGGATGTTGTAGTCTCCCAGCACTATAAGCTGAGGAGTCTCCTGCAACTCCACCTTGCTACCCCTGAGGTCTCACCTGCTGCCACACAGAAAAATGTAGTGGGCAGAGCTGAAAGAGATTACCCATTTCCCTGCCGCTTACAGCCAGATTTCTGTCATACAGGTGAGGTTGGCATGCTCATCCAGAATCAAATCCTGAATGGCACTTGTTTTTCCATTCATTGACATGGTATTCAACAGCAGCATTTTGAACCCAGTTTGTGACTTGTCACCAAGTCTATCCAATCTATTTGAACTAGTAGATAATTTGGGGCAGCTAGTACTCTCTTGCATTCCCCTCTCCTCTGGTCACAATTGTCTCCAACCTCTGTATCTCCCTTTGTCCTTTACCATTGCAATGGCTGCTCTCCGATTCCCCTCACCTGACATCTTCCATTGGAAGCACATTCTTCCTTTAAGAGGTAGGCAAATCAGTAGATCTTGAAAACAAAGAAAAAACTGAAGTAAAAAAAAACATTATTAAAAACAGGTAAGAAACTCTCTTCTTCATCCAACAGAAGAGACAGACCCTCACCCTAATGTCCCTCTGAAGGTAGGTCCCTCAAAGAGGTGATTCCCCCCCCCCTTTGGTGTCATCTCCTTTGGCGGTGATCCCACCAGCAGTGCTCCTGACTCCAGAAGAGTTCTGCTGTTATAATAGTCCCAGAAGGCAGGCAGGCAGGCAGCTGGACTGCATGGAAAGCAGAGCCTGGGTCTCAGTCCTGCACTTAGAAGCAGAGGTCCAAGGTGGCAGCAGCACAGCAAGCAAGCAACAATATCTCCCTCCCAACAGACTCTTGGTATCTATCATAGTCCTCCCTCTCTTCAGGTGGTAACAGTTGTGATCTACCTGATTTTAAAATGATAGGATCATGCATTGTTTCTTGGAGTGCCTTCTGTCAGCTGCTTTTGACAGCCTGGTTGCAACTTTTCTTTGATGACTAGATCTCGATACAAGTCACATACTGGTTATTTCAATATTGTGGAATGGCTTACAACATCAAACTCTGTTTTCTAAAGCAACATGAGTCTTTATTTAAGTAAAGGTTTTGTAGAACTTTCTAGACTGTAAAGTCTCTGCTCAGGCTAGGTCAAATGAACTTTCATTTTAACTAGCTTGTTGCTACTTCCACAAAACAGAGAACATTCAGTCTGTATGTAGTGGGCTTTTCATAATTGTTTAACATTGGTAATTTCTACTGTGGAATACTATGCAACACTACGCAGCGCTGCCATTGAAGACTGTTTGGAGTTTAGCTGTTCATCAGCTGAAAGGGTCTTACCACAGAGAGAGCAGGTCTCATCCTGTTACAACTGCATCGGCCTACTATCTGTTGGTGTCAGAGAAGTAGAGCAAAAGGCCCAGTGAGGTTGAAGGGAAACCTTAGCCTTAATCTGCCAATGAACATCGCAGCACATTTTTTTTTATGTAAGAAGTAACCTTTTCAACCAGAGAGTGAAATCCAGTTAAGAAAACAAAATCTGTTCCACGGCTGAATGGAGCCAAAGGCAAAAGAATGAAGCCAAGGATACCAACAACCGAGATCCTGCATTGGGAGGTGTATTGTAAAGACTACACAAGAGGAACCACAACATATCTTTCCACTAACCCTGCAACCCCACCTTTTAGTGACTGCCATTTATTAGTTGATGGAGAACACGGGTGCTGGCAAATGAAAAATACCAAATATGTTCCTATAGGGGGATGCACAGCAAGAGGCATCCTCCAGGATCTCTTAGGGGTCCTCCAGAAGCCCCAGAAGATGATGTCATGTCTGTGCATCCTGTTATAGGAACACAGCTTCTCTGCCCCTCCTGTACAATCAAGTAATGCCATGTTGTATACTGGCTTCAACAGCTAAAAGATGGTTTCAGGGCTGGGAGCTTTGTCCTTTGCCATCAGCAGAGGATTCTAAACTGAACAACAACCAAAAAAGGTGAGTCACACAGAAATAAATTGGACTTACATCAGCATAACTCAACAACAGGGTACCAACTACCATATTTTAGCTTAGCTTTCTTATTGACAATGATGAAATCTTAAGAGTGCAATTGCAAGCTTTTAGGATGGGGGGAAAACACAGACAAATCTGTGACAAACTGTGCTATAATGCAAGGGGCACAGCCATCTGGTAAAGCTCAGAGGGCCAAATTGGGATTCCAGGGAGCCTACATTTGCCCCCAAATCCTGTTTTACTATGACTGAGGTAGACTCTACTACTGTCTGAAACTGGGCATTTTAAAATTGTTACTGCCATTTTGAAGCACAGTGTTCCTAGCAAAGTATTCCCAAAGATGCCCAACAGGCCTCAAACACTGTTTCCTTTCTGCTGAGTGACTAGGGTATTTTATAAAATCCCAAAGAGCATTTTAGTATTTTACTCTGTTGCTAGCTCCTTTTCCACTCCTTATTAAATATTTATAAAAGTTTTAAAAAGATGCTTTTAAAGTAGATAGCTTTTCCTCCAACTTCACCACTGTTCCTATTTTAATTTGTTCCTGTTTTATTTTTGTACACTGCCTCAGCCAAATAAATCTTAGAAACAAATGAATTATGGCAAAAGAACATATCTGGAATATTCAACTGTGATGCCCTAATTATGTAATGACCGTCCTAAAATAGTTAGACATGAAGTTACATTGCAATATTTTTGTCACCAGGCAAGTGTACTTTAATTTACATATTTACATATTTTGTTTTCCTTTTTAACTTTGCTTTATAATATTCTATCTCATATTTTTGTTATTGTATTTTATATTATTATACAAAATTTGAATATACCCCACAGTGAAATCCAAACAGCACAGTAGACAAATACATTAAAGCAATAAATAGACGTTCACACAATGAGCCCTTCCAATAGATTTAAGGATTTAGTTCAGGCAGTCCTGCAAGTGTATTCTTTTTAAAAAATATATTATATGAGTTTATTAATATAACATTTTACCTTATAAACCAAATAAATTACATCCTATCTCAAATTCCTCACATATGTATGTACATAATGTTTCCTCACTTGCAAGTGTATTCAATCACTTCAGTAGCATTGAGAAGCCATGCTGTAACTCTTAGAATCCCTCAATAGTCTGGACACATTTGGTGAGGATCCATGCTCTGCTCCTACAAAGTTGTAAGGCCAGACAGAAGTGATGTTATTTGTATGTTGGTCAGCCTGTGCTAGTATATGAGGAAGTCATCTTTTGATTGGAGATGCTGCTGAGAGAGGTCATTATCAGTTCCTTTCTCTGAGAAGCCATCTATAATCCAATATATTCAGGAAACTGGCAGGTGGAAGTCATAGTCTGATATTTCTCTTCAGCTAGGTTGACTGGGGTTCTACTTCTTAGTATTATTTTTATTTCATTTATTTATATCCGGCCTTTTCCCGAATACTAGTTCTCAAGATGGCTTACCATTAAAACCAATAAGACATTAAGATACATACAGAATCTTCAATAAAATATATAAACATTGTATTAAAATGCAATTAAACCATCTATGTTCTTGTGCCATTGATGCAGGGGGGTTGGAATGGATGGCCCTTGTGGTCTCTTCCAACTCTATGATTCTATGATTCTAGTAGTTAGTTGCTTTATCAAGACAGGGAAAATAAAATGAAATTGCACCATCTAATGGTCATATGAAAAATGGGCAGAGTGTATTTATAATCCCCCCTGCTGATGAGAAAGGCAGGGAGGAATCGAATTAAAAATGATGCATCTGCAAGGTGAGAGTAAGGAGTGATATTTCAAAGAGTAATTGGGAAGGTTCACAAAGGAACAGTCTTTCTTCTGCAGAAGCACAACTATATCCAGAGAGAAAAGGCTATAGGCAAATTAGGACACTGGACTAATCGGTTGTTCAGAATATCAGGTCACCCTGAGCACCATCTGACTTAAATAGGTTTAGCAGCATGAAGCAATTGGTACTTCTCCTGAGTATAGGAAACCCATTATCTGGCAAAGCAAGAGAAGTCTCCTGTTCTCAGCATGACTGTAGATCACATACATCTGCTGTCAAGAGGTAGCAACGCAAAAAGAGAAAAAAAGGGAGGGGAGATACTTATATTACCTCCTCCCAAAAGATTTGACATCCAGAATCACTGCTGTACATCACAAATATATCAATCAACCAACTTTCTTGTGTCTCATTAGTATTCAGATTTTTGGAATATGCGTGAAGAGACAGTTCATGAGATGGATGTTATTACACAGTGACTTTCATAATACAAGTGGGCCTCCTTCAGAGACTGGCAGAATTCATACAAAAGCTGCAAAGACCCATGGGGGGGAGAGGATCCTTCAGAAGGCAAGGGCACTTTCCTGACAGTAGCAGAAGCTGAGCATTTCAGCCCCCCAAAAAGAAGAGGGCATGAAAGCAGTTCCTGGCTACTATTGTAGCAATTCTACAAGTCCTCTGTAACTGGCTAAGATGCCCAGTTCTAGTTCTCTTTTGATGCTAGCAGCCCAATCTACTGATCCATTTGCTTATAGCAGCAGCAGTAGGCTACAGGCTGCATCCAAGCAGCTGTGTACTACATTTCTATGCTATTACGTGCCAAACAGATGGCTGCCAGTGGAGGGACAGAAGGCTCAGAAGGCAGGGACAAAGTGGCCAGGGTGGGGGCAGCTAGTTCCACCCATTTGAGAATCACTCAACAAACAGCACAGGATCAGTGGGAGAATGTTTATTTGGCTGAAACCCTCTGGATGTATGAAGAAATTGGATTACTTTCATATAATGGACCATTATACAAAATAATCCAATCATGCATATTCAGTTTAATTTTCATTATAATTTCCAGACTTCTCCATTTGTAGTGTTCTTCATTTGCAGTTTTGAGTTTTCTTAGAGCAAGGAGGGGTGTTTTGCCATTTCCTTCCTATGTATATAGCCTACAACACATAGTATTTATTAGTGGTCCCCCATTCAACTATTAACCAGGGCTGACCCTGCTTAGCTTCCAAGATCAATCAAATGGCATCTAGTACCTTTAGGGTATTTAGGTAGGTATCCAAATAACATTGCTGTACTCACACAAACACAGCTGAAAATGTGTGTACACAAAATAAAACAACCACAAGTGCTGTTCATGTGGCTATGGACCTTATCACACAGAGGCACTTATGTGAGTAAAACCTTGCTGAACTGTTGCAGAAGCGCAAAGATGGGATTGCCCATCACGCTTCTAAAACGTAATTGAGACTTCTTGCTTTCCTTCCATTGATGAAGCATTCATAGAGAAGCCATTTTTTAATAACAGAAGATCCTGTTATTCAAAAAATGGCTTCTCCTAGTTTCTCTGCAAACGCTTGATCGACGGAAGGAAAGCGGGAAGCCTCAATTACATTTTAGAAGCACAATGGACAATCCCATCTTCGCGCTTCTGCAACAGTTTAGCAACGTTTTACCCACGTAAGTGCCTCCATGTAATAATCCCCATAGTGATCAGACCAATACTTCTCATAGGGACATACTTCTGGACTCAGGACCAATTAATTTTTAAGGCACATACTTTAAATCCTCACCAAAATGGATGGAAACCTTTACTTGATTGCACTTTCAGGCCCTGTCCCTTTATGTCCTAAACCTAAGGCCTTCCTCACAGAATAATACCTCTGGTAAAAGAGATTTCCTGAAACAAAAGCCCCCCCCCGGGGGGGGTAAGTGAAAGGCGATCAATAGTCAAGCTTCCGAGAGCCTCTCAGACCCTCCAGCTCAGCTATAATGGAGGGGTGACCTCATTGCTAACAATTCGGATAGATACCAGACCCAAGGGCACCTACTGGCTCCAGCGGTGGAAGAACTTGGGTATCTGTTTCTCCACATCTCTGTTAGTCAGCAGCTATGGTATCTCACATCCCTAGGAAGCAGACAGGAACATTGCTGTGCTCAGAGGTGATGTGATACATCTTGAAAGAAGGCAAGGACAATGCTGACAGTCACCTTGTGGCAGCAGTCAAGATTGTTGACACATAGGCTGCTGAGCTGAAGCGGCATTGAGGTGACGAGGCCTGAGATAGTTTTTGGGAGCATTGGACTTTTCTTTCCAGCATTCCCCCCCCCCTGTAATATTATCAAAGAGAATAGGTTTACTGAAACAAACAAACAGCCCAAAAATGCACTGCAGAAATAATAAACATTACCATGCAAATGTGAGATTTGCTCTCACCATCTTCTCACAGGATAGATGTTGGCTGCATTTGCACTGCAGAAATGATCCAGATTGACACCACTGCTATGGCTTGATGCTATAGAATTCTGTGAGCTGTAGTTTCATGAGACATTTAGCCTCTTCTCTGTCAGAGAACTCTGGTGCCACATGAAACTACAATTTCCAGAATTCCATAGCACTGAGCCATGGCAGTTAAAGTGGTGTAAAATTGGATTATTTCTGCAGTGTGGATGCAGCCTCTGACTCATCAGGCATAACATCCTGTTTGTAAGTATAAGATCTTTTTCTTCTTAAATGGCCTGTCTGAGACTTTAGTTGCTGTTGTATGCTTTCAAGTCATTTCCAGCTTAATGTGTTCTTAGAAAGATTTGTATCTTTTCTTGTACCTTTTCTGAAAAAGCTGAAGTCACAGGTGAATTTGTTCTAGCCCTAGTAATGCAGGGGACAATGATGACCCCTAGTTATTAATCAACTAAACAATGACCTGAAATTTTAAACATAATAGTTTGCAGTAAACAAATCTCTTAGATAATAAGAATAAGAATAGGCTAAAATATCCCAGTTGAGAGCCAGTGTGGCATAGTGGTTTGAATGTTGGACTATGGTTCTGGAAACCAGGGTTCGATTCCCAGCTTGGCCATGAAACCCACTGGGTGACCTTGGGCAAGTCACATAATCTCAGCCTCAGGGGAATGCAATGGCAAACCTCCTCTGAACAATTCTTGCCATGAAAACCCCACAATATGTTTGCTTTGGGGTCGCCCTAAATCAGAAACTTGAAGGCACACAACAACAACAACAACAACAACAACAACAACAACAACAAACATCCCAGTGCCTTAAGGAAAAAATCCAGTCCCCTCCTCTCTCACTATCAATTAACCAGGAACACAATTCACTAAGTATCTCTGGTTCATTTCAGACTGACATCTGCAGAGGAACCTGAATTTCTACAAGCACTGTACTGTTGATCAAAGCTTTCTCTACTACCTTGATGTTACTGTGTATCTTCAAGTCATTTTTTTTTACTTATGATGACCCTAAAGTGAACCTATCATAGGGTTTTCTTGGCAGATTCCTTCAGAAGGGGCTTGTCATTGCCATCCTCTGAGGCTGAGAGTGTGCGACTTGCCCAAAGTCACCCAGTGAGTTTTTATAATTGAGCTGGGATTTGAAACCTGGTCTCCAGAGTTATAGTCCAACACTCAAACCACTACACTGTACTGGCTCTCTAAATTCATATGTCAAAGGCAACAACTTTATCTTGCCTTGTGGCAAAGCTATCTCTAATGCAAAATACATTCTAAAAGTAAGTGTGTAAACTCTGCAATGCAAATTTAATTTTACAAAATCAATTACTCTGAACCCTAAAGCAAAGGAATAAAAGACTGCAGTTGTGACAGGGGATATAGATGTGAGCTTTACCAGAACCCTGGATAGACTGGGAACAAGGCATGAATGTTATGTTGGGTGATATGAGGTGACTATTTTCTTATGCAATAAGATATTAGTGCTGAGCAGGGAGGCATTTATGTCATCAGAGGGGCATTCTATAAAGCAGTGGGTCTGTGTCAGCTTTGAGGGGGATCATCTGACAAAAGGAATTAGCAATAAACCTCTCCTGGAACCAGAAGTACAACTGAGGTCTCTAATGACTGACCCACTTCGAGTGGGCCAGATCCTTCTTTGTTTAAAGGAAGCATGTGATCCCTTAATTGTAGCAGCTCTGCTGGCTTTAGATGTTTCACAATAGAAAGTGCTGGCAATGACTTTTAATATTGCTTTGCAGTTCAGGACTGGATGCCTGGAGGACCATTCCTTCCCATATGACCATGATCTTAGAGTGGCTACTTTGTTGGTGGTGTGTGTGCCTTCAAGTCATTTCTGACCTATGGCAACCCTAAGGCAAACCTATAATGGTTTTCTTGGCAACATTTGTGCATAGGAGGTTTGTCATTGCCTTCCCATGAAGCTGAGAGTGTGTGATTTGCCTAAGGTCACCCAATGGGTCTCACGGCTGAGCTGGGAATTGAACCCTAGTCTCCAGAGTTGATGTCCAGCACTCAAACCACTACACCACATTGGGTCTTCAGCGTGGCCACTTTCTCATTGCCACCCCCCAAAAAGAAGTCAGAAAATGGCATAGCATTTGCATATGTTGATTTATATGTTACAGAGGCACATTTAGAAATGATTTATTACTATTTCTTACTATTATTACTGTTACTGTTTAAATGGAAATGCTGCCTATTTCACTACAATGGAGGAGATTGACACCCAGGGGATCTGTGTGCCTGTTCAGTCTGTCCTTCAGAGGCTACTTGTTGCTAGACAACTTTGAGGTTTGACCCACTTCCTTTTTTTTATGGTCCTTTATTTTTAAATCAGACTAGGACCTCTTTTTTTACTGCACAGTTATAGCACTCTAATACCAGTTTAACTGCCAGGTTCCATCTTATGGAATCCTCAAATTTGTGTGTTATTCATACTTCTCAGCCAGAGAATTCAAGTCCCTCCCCAAAGTAGAAACCCTAGGATTCTGTAAGATGCAGCCATGGCAGTTATAAAGTGACTTTCAAGTGCTATAATTGTGTAATGTGAAAAGGGGATTGCATGGGGCAGTCCTTTGAATTGGGATATCAGTGAGGGCCATCCTCTGCCACACTTCAGTTGGAAGGCTTTTTGATGTAATGTAGGACACCCCTGCCCAACCTACTCATCTATTGGCAATGCCTTCCCCTTGTCCCATATACTCTGATATAGATAGATAGATAGATAGATGGGATCAGAACAGAGTTTTCTTTGGAATTTTCTCCAGTCATCCAGGACTAGGGTGGCAACTGTTGGCCAGAGGACTTCTTCTTCAGCTGCCCTTAGACTATGGAATGTCCTGCCAGAAGAGATTCATCAGCTGAATATGCTGTGTGAATTTAAAACAGCATTGAGGATCAGTCTCTTCTGATGGCCTTATCTAGATGATTTTTAAATTGTGAATTTAGATGCTGAATTTTAAATGTGGACTGTATAAAACTGTATCTGTCTTATTTGTCCCTTTAAACTGTTGAGTGTTTTAATTAATGTGCCTTAATTTATGTTTTTCCTTCTTGATTTGTTGTTGTTCCCTGCCTCAATCCATGAGGAGAGGCAGGTAAGAAAAAAAAATACTATTATTACTAGTCTCCTGAAGGAGAGTCATTCGTTCCCTTCTTAATGGCCTTCTATTAGGTTTTTTTTAAAAGCCTCTTCTTTTTTAGAAGGATGCTTGAGTTGTATATGACTTTTTAATGGAACTAGGTGTCTTCCAGCAGCTTTTATAGCTGCCTTTCAGAAAGCTGCTATGATTATCCTGTAATGAATGGAGGCCCTGATCTGGTGTCAGCTTATCAGGCACACAGAAATCTGCAGTGGGGTAGCTGGTGCTTGCCATGCCGGTGTGGTGAATTCACTCTGGAGATGGGTCTGAAGTTTGGGAATATGGATCACAAGCTTGGATAGCTCCTTTAAGGTTTAGGCTAAAATAAAAGTGGGATAGATTCACCATGCCACCAACATGGAATATGCC
Source organism: Sceloporus undulatus (assembly GCF_019175285.1). Lineage (NCBI taxonomy): Eukaryota > Metazoa > Chordata > Lepidosauria > Squamata > Phrynosomatidae > Sceloporus > Sceloporus undulatus. The sequence goes on from NC_056522.1 coordinate 267,349,148, forward strand.
AGCCATCATTGGATCTCTATATCTTTCAGGAGATCACACATGGCAGAAACCTAGTAGTAGTTCAGTATTTCTTGATAGCCTCTAATCATTTCTTATAATGCTTCCTTACTGTCAGAAATGATTGTGACATCTTTGATCTTATAGGGCTGAAACAGATGGCCCAAATGTGGTGTTGCAGCGGCGATACTAGGGTTAGGGACTGTACCCCAACTGCATGGTCCCTAAGCCTAGTACATGCAGACAGCATCCTGATGGCAGCCTTCTGTCCACATGGGGCCTTCATCTTTACATAAACGACATACAACATCTGTACATCACTGAGCGTCACTTACGTCACAAGTGCGCCAATGGTGTACTTGTCACGACCACCTGGCGGTGCAAAAATAACCCGTTTTTTCCGGGTTCTTTTTACTCCGGATGGATGCAACACCCTCTGGCGGCTGCAGTGTCCCTCCGGAGGGAAATAGGCCGCCAACAGGCTGCCCTTTTGGGGCGGTCTGTCCCGCGTCATAGTTTGGATAGAGTGAGAATTAGCCCAAACAAGGATAGTTTTTCTAATTCTTCAGTTACAGGCATAAGAGAGTTAACAAGTATGCAAATAGATCTTGTAGGACCTTTGAGACTAACTAAAAGAAAGATGCTGGTAGCATGAGATTTTGTAGACTTGAGCCTACGTCCTCAGATGCATGCAAGTAGGCTCAGGTCTACAAAAACTCATGCTACCAGCTTCTTTCTTTCAGTTAGTCTCAAAGGTGCTACAAGATCTCTTTGCATACTGATTTCCAGACAAACAGTTATGTCTTAGAGCTAACAAAGAAACTCCTTTTTACAAAGTCTTTTTCATGCCTCCAGCCCCCATTTTTGTACTCATCCTCTATTGTGATGGAAGGTTTTAGCAGCATCAGCATTGGGAGGATAACAAAGGAGGGTTAGAGAAACACAGACTTTTAGCATCAGGTTGCAGCACCATGTCTGGGGTAAACAATACAATAATGTCTATGCTGGCAAAATGGGATTCTACTTAGGTGATCCTACTTTAGCTGTATTGCCTATCTACAACAGGGATTATAAACTGCAACTGCCCCTAGAATCCCTTAGGGAACATACAAGGACAACAAAATGAGGGGGGGGGGGCGAAGGAAAGCAGATAAGGCTGCTTTACCAGCCACTCCTAGCATGTTTTAAAAAGCTCAGATCCAGATGTTTGGCCACCAAAACTGAAATTATAAGAAATATGGAAGCTACTAACAGAAAAGAAAATCATCACTGGATGCTTTTTGGAAGAGGCCTTCAAGTGGTCTCTAGAAGATTCAAAAGGGTTTTAATTATACAAAGCTTATCTGAACTGCATTGTTTCATTTCACATGTGCTTATTATTAGTTTTGGATAAAAGGTTTGCGGAAACCTGTTGAACTGGTCCTTTTTTTGTCTGGTGTTGAAATGTATGCCTATTTTTTTTTAAATCTACCTTTGCTATCAACTTTTTTTGTTAAATAAATCATGACCAGGAACCCATCTACTTTGTTAAGTGAGGTATACCTGTATAATCCTAAATGCTGGGTGGCTGACTGTAGAATGTTCCAGCTTTGAAAAATAAACTAATAAAATATAATTCAGTACAATACAATAAAATGTTTCTGGATGGGGGAAAAGGGACTTCCCAGGCTTTTAGTTTCTGCTATCTTCTCAGATCCCAATCATTCCAAAATGAGGTTGACCTTTGAAGATGTTTCTTCCATTGCTATGGAAATGGAAACTGAGGAATGACACGTGAGGTGTTGTGTTGTGTTGTTGGCAGAGTTTAAGAAGTAGAATAAAATTGGGCTGGTCTCAGTCTCTCAAGCAAATCTCCTCTCAAGTCTGTTGTGAAGAGAGAAATGGTGGAAATATAGAAATACCAACCTGCCCTCCTTGAAGGAAGGGCAAGCTATAAACCTAAGAAACAATAATTAAAATATTTGCTAGGGAAATGTCAAAGCTTACCGTAATATATATTGGAGCATAATATATCTAAGTGGAAGCTGTTCTTGCCTTGTCTTGACACTAGATGCCGCTGACATGCTTCTTTATCTGGCCTGGATTTTCTCAGATCAGAAACCGGTCTAATTTCTAAAGACAAATCTTTATGATTTCTTTAAGAGATTTTATTCTGAATTTTAAATTAAAACAAGATGGATGTATTAAAATAAAATCTGGCAGGAAGACAGTCCAGAGCTCGTAAACAAGAGCTTTGTGTATATGTGTGTGAGTGTGTGAATTGTAGGTAATCCGTGCCAATAATTTTCCCCCAAAAACTCTCTCCTCCTGGAATCAGTTCACATCAGACCTCATGCATCTTCTGCTTGTGGCACATGTATCAGCTTTCATAAATATAAACAGGAAGCCATTACATTCCCCTGAACATGCCTGGTCTAACCTGATTTTGGAAGGTAAGCCCATTTTTTTTTTGAAAGGGGGGAACATGGAAAAAATAAAATAAGATAATATTTCATAAGTTTTAAAAAAAAAACCTTTGAAGTGTACTATGTTTATTATTATTATTTTCCTTTTATCATTAGGGGTTATATCACTCAGGAACGTATGGGACAAACTGATCCATATTGGGGTCTTTCTGCTCATGACGCCAGCAATATTCTTGCCAAGAACCCAGAGGTTAAAAAGATTTTGCTTACTTTTCTCCCACTTCCATTGAAAGTATTCCTAAATGCATTTCAATTCCTTGGGATTACATTTTCTAGCACATAGTATGCTTTCTATGGTCCAGGACCACACACCAAGCCACTAAATAAAAGCTCAGCACCTGGCCATGCTGGTTAAGGGATTCTGGGAATTGGGGTGAAAAAAAGAAACCCTTTCAAGCTCTGCAATTTCTTGCAATTTCCACAGCATTTCCTCAGAATGTGCTCATGGAGACACAAAGGTTGACAACTCCCCCTTATTCTTATCCTGGTTTTAACTTTATTTTGCATGGAAGATGACCCATTGTTGTTAGGACATGTCTTCAAGTAAATGCCAGTTTATGGTGACCCGATCATAGGGTGCATCTACACTCTAGAAATAATGTGATTTGACACCATTTTAAGTGCTGTAGATCCAATCCTATGGAATCCTGAGCTCTGTAGTTTTACAAGGTCTTTAGCCTTCTTTGCCAAAAAGTGCTAGTTGGTGTCTCACAAACCTACAAATCCCAAGATTCTGTAGGGTGAGCCACAGCAGTTGAAGTGATTTCAAACTGCATTATGTCTACAGTGTACAAATAGACTTCTCTTGGCAAGATGTATTTGGATGAGGTTTGCTATTGCCTTCCTAAGTTCTTCCTCAGTCCAAGACTGAGAGTTTGTGACTTGCCCAAGATTATCATGGCTGAACAGGTATTTGGAAACTGCTCTCCTGGAGACCTAATTCAACACTCAGACCACCTCATCATGCTGGCTGTCTAGGTGATCCAAACCTGTGATGATTTTTAGTTGGCTTTTTTGTACTCCTTGAACTCATGAAAACATTGATTTAGTCTATAAATTTTTGGTTGTGAAAACTGGACAGTGAAGAAAGCTGGCAGGAGGAGATCAGCTCATTTGAAATGTGGTGCTGGTGGAAAGTTCTACAGATACCATGGACTGCCAAAATGACCAATAAATCGGTCCTAGAACAAATCAAGTGTGAACTTTCCTTAGAGGCAAAAATGATCAAGTTGAGGTTGTCATACCTCAGGCTTGAGATGACTTGACTCATTCCAAAAGATGAAAGTGCTGAGAAAAGTGGGGGAGAAGTAGGGACAGAAGAAGACTGCACTACAGTTGGATAGACTCTACCAAGGAAACCATAGCCCATAGTGTCTTGGAGGTCTCTCACTGTAAGTTGAAGCCAATTTGATGGGAATTAAGAACTACTTTAAAAGTATCTTGTCTGTTTTCCCCCAATGAAAACTCCAAATAACATTTAAAAAATCAGAATAACACTGCAGTTGCACATGGTGTTCTACACATGGGTGCATAACTGTCATAAAATGGCACTATAATGGATGGTGTTTTAATTCTGAGATTTATATTGTAATTCAGTGTAATTAAGTGTAAAGTAATGCATGCTGGGACAGAAACACCTGGTATTAGGGTGACTGGCTCTGCTACTCACTGAGGAAGAGGCCTGGGTCATTATGGAGAATGGCTACCTGTAAACATCAAATATGAGTGCTGAACACAGGAAAGAGCAAATGCCATGTCAAGTGTTTTTAGGGAAAGGGTTGAAAATAGAACAAAAAGCCACCTTGGATCTGTACCAGGAGAAATGTAGGATATCAATAAAATAAATAAGTGCCTAATGTGATTATATAATTCTATGCAGCAGTGACATTTAAAATTCTATGTACACCATAGAACACATAGAGCATCAGAGGGAGAGGGAGGCCTGCCAGCTTCATCAGGCCTGGCCTAAAGTAAGCGGATGAGCCCTCCCTCCAGTCCATCTGCCTTGGTCCAGGCCTCAGAGGGAGAGAAGAACTGCTGGACCTGATCCCCTTCCCCACCACCATTCCCTTCTCCTTTTGTGTCATGTCTTTTTAGCCTGAGGGCTGGGAACTGTCTAATTAAAAATAATTGTAAGCAGCTCTGATAGCCTTTGGGACTGAATGGCGGGGTATAAGTACTCTCATAAATAAAGTAAAAATAAAAATAGAACAGAGGTGAGCAACTATGGGAGGCGCATTTGCCTCCTAGGAAATCTTAGGGGGCACACCTATTCACACTCCTCCACAGCAAAAGAACAACAACTCCCCCCTCCCCCCATCAGAATGGAGATTGCAGTCAAGGAATAAGAAAAAGACTAGGAATGCGATGGACTGCCATGAAACACTAAAGAATAATCCAAACCATTTTATTCCCCATTGCCATGTACAGATGTGAAAGTTCGACAGTTTAAAAATGGACAGGAGGAAAATCAACTCATTTGAGATGTGATGCTGGAGGAAAGTGCTGAGAATATCATGGCTGGCCAAAAAGACAAACAAATGGGTCCTAGAACACATCAAGCCTGAACTCTCCTTGGAAGCTAAGATGATGAAACCAAGGCTGTTGTACTTTGGTCACATCATGAGAAGGCATGACTCATTAGAAAAGACAATAATGCTAGGAAAGATAGAGGGTAGCAGAAAGAAAGGAAGACTGCACACTAGATGGATAGACTCGATCAAGGAAGTCATGGGCCTGAATTTACAAAATTGGAAGTGATAGACAGTTGGATGTCATCAGCACAGTGGTGAAATCTCTCCCAGCATTTTCATGTGCGTGTTAAACAGCATGTGGCACTCCACAGTCCAGTGGCATCCAACACCCCAGCACCACCTTTTGGGTTCATCCTTCCAGGAATAAATAGAAACACTGTAAAACAGTGCTTCCAAGCAGGGTTACTAGTCTGAAAACTGGAGCAGGATCTTGTATTGGTTGTGCAGAAGAGGCAATTTCAGCATCTTTTCATTGTCACACAACCAAGTTTTAGCATCTTCTAAAACTCCCTCTTCTGCACAACCATTAAAGGCACAAGAGCCCTTTCCAGTTTTCACTTTGGCAGGCCTAGGCCAAGTCCCATCTCTGTGAGGTTGACCAGAAGGAAACCACAGTTGATGCTAACAAAAGCCACTGAAAAAACAACAGAAGGAGCAGAGACACGCTTCTCTTGCCCATTTCCCAGTGCAGTTTGTCCATCAAGGTGACCAAAGTTATGACTATCTGATAAACAGTTCTGAAAACAGATTTTTAAAATAGTATTTAAATAACATTTAAAAAAATATTTCAAATAACATTTACTAAAACTCTTGGAACAGAAAGCAGCATGTTATTTTTAAGAAACATGTCGACTGAAATGAAATAGGCCCAGAATTGTCCAGACTTTCACGTAATAGATGCAGACCCAATACAAGTTTAGTCTCCCTTACCCAAAATGCTTGAGACTAGAAGAGTTTTGAATTTGGGACTTTGAATACCTGTATTTTTATATATGTACATAACAGCTTGGGGCCATTGTAGGCCCAGGAAAGACCTTTTTACATAAGGAAGTGATCTGGCCCCAAAATACAAAATGCTCAACATGCAATCTAGAGGTTATTTAGGGGCATTCTAGAACACTTTTTATAAAAAGTTTCAGGGGGCTCTGGATGTGGCCCACAAGCTGCACTTTGTTCATTCCTGTATGGGAGCTTACCTTGATTCAACATACTAAACATATCCCAGATTGATCATCCAGAGCAATGCCACATTTATCATGAACTTGATCTCACAAGTAGTGTTTGAAACAAAACTTGGGGGATATAAAATGCAAACCTTCAAGTGATCTTGCATTTCTGCATAGTTACCTGTGCATTTAAAAAAAAAAAGCAGGGCCCAGAGTGCAAAAGTTCAACCAGATTTTCAACCAGTGAAAATCAGTATGTTATCCCACAGTTAATGGCCAGTTTCTGTCTGCTGGGAATCTTGGTGATTTCTGTTTGCTGTGGTGAATTGCTGTTTTTGTGGCATCTTTTGCCATTGTTTTTTCCTATGCCTATATCAGGGTGTTCGGGAAATCAGCAGCAAGCAGCAGTGTACAGCAGAGGACACAATTCCTTTCTGAATTCTCTTGTTGAGTTATGGATTCCTCAGAAGATAATCAAGGAAGTGTCTAAGAACTATCTCTCTTGGCTGGCATGCAGCTATAGTCACATAAGCCACGAGTTAAGATAGGGACTTAAGCAGTCACATTTGTGTGTGTTTGTGCATATTTTGCTTAGTGAAGTCATCCTCCAAGCTAGAGCGACATGGTGAGGTAATTCCAGTCCATTACATACCCTGAGTAATGGATTCCAGTCTATACAGACAACACCCTGGTGCTTGGTGCAATGTCCCCATCTCTGGCTGCCAGAGATGTATGGTTCAAGCCTTTCTCAGAGACCATAAACTTTTATCCTGTAATATGATATGGCCTTTAGGTTGGCTGCTGATAGTGCTGTCGCCTCCCTCTTTGCTTTTGCTGTCATTGTATATGACACAGACCTCAGTGCCCTTGTCCCACATCAAAGTAATGACAGCAAATAAACACACTGATTTCACTTTTATATATGAGGCAAGAGTGTGCAGGAAAGGGCACAAAAATATACCGTGAACGCTGAAGCACCTCTTCACCCTTCTGTGATGCAGCTCATTTTTCTTTGCTGTCTGGATTGACAAAGATGATCTCACTCATTATTATCAGGAGGCTGATCACTGTATTTTTCACTACAGAGTTGAAAACTAGTTGTAATGGGGATTTTCATATGTTTGGGGAGGGGACTACTATGCAAAGGCTGGCTCTACTACTAGACAGAATGAGGCAACTGCTTCAGACAGTAGATGTCAGCAGAAGTAACATCCTAGCTGTGCCTTGTGAATTCTCTGGCCTCAGTGGGAGGCCAGAGTTATACAGGTCACACAACTAGCCTTCAGTTCCCTAAACAAGCCTGCCATTTCAGGAGGATGTAGTGAGGATACTATCCTCCTGCCAGTGAGGAAGAAAGCTTCAACTACTAGTCCAGTCAACCACTCCTATACTTTCCAGCTGTTCCCAATTTGACAAGAGACACTCTCGATTAATCCTCTGCCATCTCACTTTTTCATCTGCTTTTAAAATGTCCCAGTTTTTCTCCTCCTCAGCTTACTTTTGTCGCTACAAACTGAGTGCAGATGTTGTTTGCACTCAGTTAACTCAGCAGGAGGAGAGGAGAGACAGAATCTGAATGGGCTCATCACCATCACACTTCAACAAATGTAACAAATTAAGAAAATCTAGGCTTGGACCTGGTGGTTGTCCCAGCTACAGTAGACATATTCAGTCAATAGAATGTGCATCAACGTTGACATACTGTACACAGGAACTGATTTGATGGATTTACTGCAGTTGAGAGTAGCAACTCGATTTAGGCCATAAATCTCAATGTGTAACTTATACAATACATTGTGGTAGCAAACTAAAATTTCAGATTGAGAAGGTTTTTCCTATCCCCCCCCCCCCCCCGCTTTACAATACAGAAATGTCTATGCATGCACACATTATGAAGGTCCAGCCCAGGGGAAAAGAAGGAACTGAAGAGGTGAGACAATAGAGGATTAATCAGGACTATCCTTTCCAAATCAGGACAGTTTGAGGGTATGTAAACTATCTTAACTTGGGAGCACATATTCCGGAGGGGAGCTCTCTCTGGCTGCTGCATGAAATGGGCGGAGGACTATTCAGTCCCTTTGAATATAAACATATTCACCTGCTTTTGTAAGAAAGAAGAAAACAAATGTGACGAGTGAGGCTGAAAGGGAGGGGATTCAGAGATTTCTTACTCCATGTCTGTCCTCTTGATCTTCAGCTGAATGAAGATGAGGGACATGAATTTCCACCCAGATGATTTAGGTATATATTCTTTCTTCCCATTCGCTCTCTCCTCTTAATTGAGTTTGTGTGAGATAATGGGGCACTTTCTCTTGTAGTTCAGTGATGAAACAGATGCTTTGCAAGCAAAAGGTGTGATCATCAGTGCCTGGCACTTCTCAGTAAGACTGGGGAAAACTCTGGCCTGAAAACCTGCCAGTACTGAGCTAGAGGGGCAACAGTCTGACACCATTTCAAGCAGCTTCCTTTGTTCATACTCCACTTAGCAGCATCTAGCTTAGAGACACCAAATGCTGTGAGAATTGCAAATTGCACATTGTAGTCTGCAGGGGCTGGTAAAGTGGCTTTTGGAAGCCAAGTACAGTTCAGAAAAAGGAGGATGTTGAAAGCTATTGCCCATTTTTAATGTTTTAAAAATTCATTTTGAATCTTAAGGTCAACTGTTGGTGAGGTTTTCACATTGTTTTAATCCTGAAAAGCTGTTTAAACACCAGGGTTGCACCTCTGAGACCTCCAGGCTTACCTCTGCCTGGACCTTCTTCTCCGGTCCCCAGGATGAAGATGAGGAATCTCAGAGCAAGTGCACTGCTTTAAAAGTGTATGTGTCTTCCCCTTTGACAGACTTCTATTTATTTACTGCATTCTTGGATGTTCTGCAGAACCATTAAACACACAGGAGCTGTTTCCGTTGTTCACTCTGGCAACCCTAGTAAGTTGGTAACACTAGTCAATATGGAGATTCTTCAACTGTCCAGATATTGTTCCACTGCTAGCCTCACGAGCCTAGCCAGCCTAGCCAATGGTGAGAAATGCTGGGACAACCTGCATGGTTGTCTTAGATGTCATCCCATTCTTTTTGTCCCCTGAACATACATGTGTGGCAGAGAGAGATTTATTGTATGCATTGTCCTAGCTTTGTGTACTGATGTGTTATATTGCTTTTTATTTGTTGGTGTCGTTCACTTCCATGGCTATTTCCATAGAAAGCCAGTAATTAAATATAGGAATAAACAGATGTGTTAGATATAAACACAATACTGAGCAACAATAGTGTTACTATACATGACAGTGTCGGCTGTACTCAGTAGGGTTGGTCACAAACAATGAACTCCAAGGCTCCAGCATGCTGCCTCCCTGGATGCAAATTTCATATCATACCCAGTTAAACATAAGACAAATTTTAAAGTCCATACTATATATACCACCCAGCTATCCAGTTTGGCAAGGACAGTCCTGATTAATTTGTATGCCCAATTTTTCAGCTGCTTTTTAAATGTCCCTGTTCCTCTCTCCTTCTCCCACTTTCCCCTTTGTTCTCACTTACTTCAGTTACTGCAAACTGAGTTCAAAGTGCGGAAATACTTTGCACTCAGTTACTTCAGTGGAGGGAGAGGGGATGGAGTCTTGCATTTCCCTGTTGAATCAGGCAAAAGCAAATTGTTGCACTATTCTAGTTTGTTTTCTTTTTCATTAATAATTTTTTCCATCTTGGCCCCATCCTCATATTGCTTGGCCACATGTGTCCCAGTTTTCATAGATGAAATGTTAGAGCATATGATTGTGGCAACACCTTGATTAGCCCAACCCAATAAGTTGCATTTTGTACCTTTTTGAATGGCCTGAAAAAGGTTTTTGCAACAATATGGAATGTGAAGTATATGGCTCCTAATGATGTGCTTTAAGCTTTTTATAAATCAGAAAAGAAATCTTGGGGTGTCCAACTTTAGAGGTTATGCTATGTGTGGTAAGAGTGTGATAAATGGCCAATATAAATAATAATTTTCTTTTTGAAATAACAGATATCCAATAGCCCATGCCAAGAATTCTGGAGCCTCTTCTTAAGCAAACAAGCTTTGCACACTGGGCTGTCTGTCCCTGGAGCAAATCAGTGTCTGTCCATCAAAAATACCTGCAAAGAACTGTACAGTGGCACATGAGGAATGATCAAAAAGAATGAGGCTGTGGAGGGAACACCAAGCTGCCAGTTAGAATAGAGAAGGTGTGTGTGTGTGTGTGTGTGCAAGCAAGCTTCCTTCAGCTTCATTTGCATTGGCTGTACAATTCTGTTTACATGGCACAGACCCACTACACTGATGTCATCTGTCTTTTCTGGAAGGAGGATGGCAATGACTTCACTGCCGTGTATGCAAAAGCCAAAGCATTTGCTCCTTATTCAGCCACAAGACAGGGTAAAGCCTCTGAAAACAGAACAGCCTGTCTGTATAGTTATTTTGCTTTTGTATCAGCCATGATAACTGCAAAAAACAATGCAAAAACCACAGACCTTGGGTTTCTATTTTGACCCCTCATATTTTCAAAGTTATGTTTTTAAAAAATTATTTTACTGCAAAATGCAATAACGTGGCAAGGGCAGATGAGAGTTATGATCTCAGAAAGTTTTTTTTTAATTTTAAATATTTTATTAAGTTTAAAAAATACATCAAGAAAAAAAAGGGGGGGGAACCACTACGAACATACATACAATCACATATAACATGTAACAATCTAACTTTACTATAAACTATACAATAAAACATATGTCATAACCTCCTATAGTATCTCTCCTCCCCAAATATCTAAACCAGATTCTACATCTATCCCTCCTCTTCCCACCTTAGACTCTTTCTATTAAGTTCCATCTTTCCTGTTCTTCCTTATATTTCTTACTTACCTCATCTTCCACTCTCTCTACTTTCTCTCTCTCTCTCTCACTGTAGAGAGATGATCTCAGAAAGTTGAACTAAGTATTGACTGAGTGGTAAGACTGATATAATTTATAACCCACGTTTCTCCCTTGAATGAGAATCAGCATGACTTAACCAAATTGTGCAAAAATGTACAATGAATAAAAGCATTATAAATGTAAAACACATTTTTAAAATACCCAACAATAAAAGAAGGATGTAGCACCTATCCATTTATAAGCCCTTCTATGGCAATTGAGGTTGCCAAAGGTCTGGCCAAACAGAATAGTCTTTGCCTGTTATTGAAAAGACAACAGAGCAGGAAGCAGCTGTTAAGCTCTCTTGGTAGAAAGTTTGAGAGTTTGGGAGTGGCCACCAAGAAAGGCATGTGTCCAGTCTGAAAATGCTTCAGAAAGTGGTGGCATCAAAAGAAGTTCCTGACTGGGAAGGCTCTTGTGGGACAATATGGTCCATCAGACAGGCTGAATCTAAGTTACACAGGGTCATATAGATCATAACCTGCAGTTTGAATTATGCCCAGAAACAGATCACTAATAGGTGAAGCTGTAGTAACAAGGGAGGCACACATCCATTCTTTGACAGGACCTAGTCAACAGTTTTGTGACAGTATTTTGGACCAGATGAAGTTTCCAAACACTTCAGAAGCAAGCCTTTAGTTGTAGCTAGGCATGGCTATGTTCAAATGAGATTGTCTCTTATTTAGACACTAGATGAGTGAGATGCTCTGAAAATCTGGCTCTGGGCAATTGTGCAGGAGTTGCTGAATTTGGAAGGCTACACATAAGCTCTATGCCAGAGATCAAGTTTTTCTCAATATCTGACTACACTGGAAACATAATGTAAAGTACAATGCTTAAAATAAGTTGCACTGATCATTTGGAAAGAAGATGTAGCTTTTAATATGCCATCATTTGATTCTGTTCATTGCACTGTACGGGGCCTTCACAGGATACTGTCTTTCACTTGCAGTTCCCACTGTTTTCCCAATCTGACTTTTTCCTTACTGCAGAAAGTCCATTATGATAATGAAGATGGAATAGCCACACAGCACCTTCAAATTGCTAGCAAGAGGAATTCTCCAGATAAAGATGCTTATAGTTTGTATGTCTGTCTACTTTCTCTCTCTCATATCCACCCACACTCCCTGTGGTAGAGGTGATGGGTTCCAAGTGCTTTCACATATGATAGATCCAAGTTTGTCCTAACTACAATTACATATAAAGATTTGTTTCCTGTGGGGAGCTGCAGAGCTGCATGCCTGTGTTCTCCACATTCTTGCTCTTTTATAAAGACTGAAGAAATGTGAGCTGGTGGGGGAAGGACATGGCCTTTGGAGAATGAAATAATCCAGTGTCCAGAAGTAGCTGAAATGGTACACTTGTCTTGTGTAGCTACAATTGAGTTTAAGTAATCAGCTGCCAAAGTTTACAAAAGGAAGAATGCCAGTTTGGATGACCTAATAAAATTACTGCTGAGGGTGGAAAGCAGGGAATATTGATGTTAAAAGAAACAAACCAAAAACACTGTATAATTTCTGAAAATGTTATGGGTGGCACTCATAGCATAGCACCATGCCCATGAATGTTCCAGAGCGGCAGGAAGATATTTATCGTCAAAGATACTAGCAAGGGTGCCATCTTCTCCCCTGCTCCCAGTTCTTCTGCTGCAGAGCTGCTGAAGAAACAGGCATGATGTCTGGCTTGCAACCTGACAACTTGGGCTATGTGGCATCTTTCTCTGAAGATGACAGCCAGATGCTGGTGAAATGTCAGGAATAAACTCTTCTAGAACATGGCCACATAGCCCAAAAACCCCACAGAAATCTATGGATGTCAGCAATGAAAGCCTTTGACTTCACAAATCTGTAGAATTGACACCCAGGTGGATCAGAAACAGTTTTCAGAATTACAATTTTCTAGATTGTAATAAAGTGACTTACTGCAATGAGATGTAGGGGTTTCATTTGCTGGATAAAAGCAAATTTGCCAGCTCTGTTCAGGCTACAAACATGACATACCTTCCAACATTTGGCAGAAGAAAATTGGGACAAGTGGCCAAGCAACCTCAGAGCATGGTCAAGATAGTAAAAGTTATTAACATACAAGCCAGCAGAGGCTATAGCTTTTGCCTGAGCCTTCTGGGAAGGGCAGGATTCCACTGTTTTCCTACCTGCTGAGGCCCCATTCCCACTGGCATATTTACCCTGGATGGAACTGGGCAGATATGGGTCCCCCCCTCCCAAATCTCTCCGGAAGCAAGTGCCCACTATAATTTACCTTAATCGGGGTAATTTAACCCTGAATGCCATTGCAGCTCTTTGCGGAGAGTTCACATTTGCAGGTACTGGTTTAAAAGAAGGCTCCTTTGCTGTCATTCAAATTCAGTTCCACTTTGGTCAAAGATGACGTTTCCTACAGAAGTTGGGCAACTGGATGTGTGCTTTCCCCCCCTCCTTTAAAAAAAAAACTGGTGGCAATGTACGCATATTTTGTCAAATATAAAAACCTCCAGGTGTGGGTGTGTGTTGCATGTATTATGGATCTTCCTCTGCCTTCGTTTTCAACCCCAAAATACAATCTAATGCCATCTCTGCATCCTCCCTCCTTGCGACCCCAGAATGCCTCATACACATACAATAATAATAATAATAATAATTGATTCCTCACCTCGGAATGCCATTTCTGCATCCTTTGCTTTCCCTCAGCCACCCCAGAATTCCTTACAGACACATACAGTAGCAAAAGCATTCAGTATCAATTTGCCAAATTGAAAGAGAAACATTTGTAACATTCGCATTGTAGCATTCGCATATAAAAAATAATTCAGAAAAAAAAAGCCTCTTGCACAGTGAGGTACCATACTGGGAGCAAGCTAATGAAAGGGAAATGTAGCACAAGCACAATGTTTTATCTATATATGTATCTACCTGTAGAAAAAGTATTTGCATAGTCTGTCAAAATAAAAATACAAAAAAGGCATGTTCCGTTCCCTCCCCTGAACTTGACCCTTCGCCCTGCTCCTTCTTCCTCCTCTTCCTCCTTCTGATTCTGCCCTTCATGGCCCCCTTCTTTCCCCCGGCTCCTTCCTCCTCCTCCTCCTCCACCCCAATGAAGGGGAGGCATGTTCCGCCCTCCGCCCTCCCTCTGACCTAAATCCCTCCCCTGAACTTGACCCGATCATGATCGGGGACAAGTTCATATTTGCTGGACTCCATTTTCCTCAAAAGATGCAGCTTAAAGTCTGCTTTCAAAAGACCCTTGCCAAGAAGGATTTGGCCCTGAACAGGTGTGAAAACCTCATTTTCGCTTGTGGATGGATTGGGGCCAATATGAACTTCCCGTGGTTAATCTGGGTTCTGATATGGGTAAAAGGTAGTCTGAATGGCCCCTGAGTTAATTGAGTATAAACTACTTTTGCACTTTGAACTCTTTGCAGCAAGTGAGGTAAGCTAGAAAAAGGGGGGGGGGGAGGAGAGGAAAACTGGGACATTTTGAAAGCAGTTGAGAAAATGGAACAGCAGAGGATTAATTGGGACTTTCCTTGTCAAATCAGGACAGCAGGGAGATATTAAGCTGTCATTGGCCTCCAGTGAGCGAAGCTGGTCTGCTTTTGTTCCAACAGTCTTCAGTATACAGCAGATACATAGGATGGAACTAAAGTGCAGCACTGACATGAAAGTGTGGCAAGATACACTTGCAATACATCCAGTATTTACTGTCGATTAAGCTTTAGTCTGTAACTCACTTAGCTGAAAATTATGTGAACATAAATCAATGAACAGTCTGCTTCTTTTAAAAAGAACAAAATGAAAGGCACAGTCTCCATCCTGGAGAAGTGCAGACAGCTGAGTAATGGGCACCTTTGAGTAATGGCACAACCAGCCAGCTCTGAGTCACTGAAGAAGCAGACTTGTGCTGGAGCCACAACATGGATGTTCTCAATCACAGTCTATTCCCAGATGGTGCCTTGCAGCAGAATAAGCAGGTTAGGAGATCAGAGGCATGGGAAGCAGACTCCTGCTTTGAAAGAGCATCACACTTGATTTTGTCTTATGGCCATCTTCCTTTCCCATGTCCTTTTTTCCTACTTCCACACTGGCCTTCTCATAGGCTTCACCTTGTTGCCTTCCCATTGCTTTTGCTTTCTGCAGGATTATTGCTTCTATGGAGTGTTTATAGTGCCAATTGGACCTACTGTTTGTGGTGGATCTAGTTACAGTACATAACCTGGAATTATGTGAGTACAGTATACAAGTTTTTAACTTCGTTGGGCAAAGAGGTTTTCAGTACTTCCTTCTGCAGCCATATTTATCAGCACAAGGCAGCTTTACAGCTCTGGTGCACACCTTTAGATAGTTATTTGGGGGATAGGACAGTTACAGGTGGGAGGCAGCATCATGTGATCAACATCACCAAAGCTGCTTCCCTTCCAGAGAAATCATGGTTTAAAAGCTACGTGTGGCAATCTCCTTAGTATCTGGGGGAGAGCACCCCCAGTTTCTAACATACTCGCTGGAGATCGAAGAGGTCAATGGTTATTTTTGGGGCTGAACAGACTGCCCCTAAGGGGTGGCCTGCAGCCACTTCTTTCTTTGTTGGATTAGTGCTGCTGCAACTACACACCACGGCCCTGATCTGGCCTTTCTGCAGCACAAAAAGGAGCCACAAAAAGTGGCTCCTTTTTGTGCCACGGGAAGAGTGCCATAGCCGCTGGCACAGTGGCTTTTCGGTGCTTCTCTGGCGCTGTGTTGCCTGGACACAGTGCCAGAGGAGCACTGTGACACTGCCTGCCATGTGATCAGGCACACAGTGTGACGGTAGCATCAGTGCAGCATCAAGGCGTACGTCGTGTGGACACCACACCCTCACTCTGCCCTGAGGCCGGTGTTTATTGCTGGTCTTGTCTCCCAGCTACACAACTGCAGGCTGAAATTGCCTTCGCAACCTCTGTCCTCCCATTGCCACTGAATGGCCATGGGGATTTGTGCAGCACTGAGAAGTTACCCTTGTGGGAGCAGGGGAGAAGAGAGGAGCCACAGGTACATTTGTGGAGCTATTACACTCTTCATGCATCACATAAGATTGTAGCCCAGGACTCATTCTCCTGGAAGACACAGGATATTCAAAGACCCTGCACGCATTGGAACTTCTTTCACTTCCATGTCATTGCCTTGACATTTTTTCTTTTAAATGGAACAGCTTCTCTGCATTCACCATTGTTATAGTGCTTCACCTTACATATTTATTGCTGGCTTCCATGCAACATGTCAGCGTATAGAATGGAGGGTGTAAATAAAAGTGGAGCATGGTATTAGATCTTATGGGTTGCTCCTGGAAAGCAATGGCTAAGATTACATATCAGGCAAATGGAATATAAAGCTCTCTTTGCACAACTCAAAATCCTCCTCCTTCTCTCTGGGAACAGTTAAGCCCAAGGAGATCCCTTACAGCTGCTTCTTACCAATGGGGAGGGGAGAGAAGAGAAAGCCAATTAAGACATTGAGTAATTAAGTGACCTTAGCTTGGAAGAGAGAATAAATTAGGGTGCACTACAGATGAAATATAATAATAATAATTATAATAATAATAATATATTTATTTATTTATATCCCGCCTCTTCCATTTTGGGGATCGAGGCGGGTAACAACAAAGTTTGTACAATACACAACAATAAAAACAACAAACCCCACAAGACCCCGACCCAACCCTCCCTCCCAAATATAAAATTAAACAATAAAACATGGTTAAAATATACATAACAATACATTGAAATTAATAAACAATCCTTCTCCTGTGATCCCAAAACAGCTGCATTTTCATCACCTAAATTGTTGCCACCTTCTTCCCTTCTACTTGACAAGTAGCCTTCACGGCCATCCCTTCCAGGCTTGACAGCTGTTTTGGGGAGGGTAGGTTTGAGACAGAGTACAAAGAGTTAAAGAGCCCCCTGCAGCCAAATTTATCTAAAAAGAGACAGGCCCACATTTATGCCACACTTATGTGTGAAGTAATGGAATGCCGCCCAATGTTTTTTTTCCACTCAAGCAAATATATGCACATATGCTGTTGGCTACCTGAACATAATATTTTGTGGTTTACCTCACTGGGATCTCTCCCCTCGTTTCTTCTTTGATTTTCTTCCTAATTTTGTTATGTTATTGAAAACAGTGTCCTCCATGTCACACATTGATTGCAATCCTAGTATCCCAATTTTCTTAAGAACAAGCTACAATGAATTTTGATTTCTCATGGGGTGTGTGCTCTAGTTATGTTTTTTAAAACTTTTTTATGTTTTGCATCCTTTTATACTGTTTGTAACTAGATGTTTTTAATTCCTTTAATTTTTTATTGTAATTTTTTTTAAAAAGCAATTTTATTTGTGAGTTGCCTTGGGTCCCTTTCTGGGATAGAAATGAACTGAAATGAAAATGAGTTAATAATTTTTATTTTATTTTTTTTAGGTTGAGAAGAATGGAAGGGAAGGAACAAATAATAGGGTAGGTTGGAACAGGCATTCCAAATTTTATTCAGTTCAAAAGAGGAAGGTTCTTAGAAGGAAATATTGATTTAATTCCTCATTTAACTGGGCATGACAAATCTACTTTGCAAACATTACAGCTGAATTGTAGGAGCTGAATAAAGCCAGTAATTTTATTTAATTGGATCACTGCGTGTTTTTTAATAGTATAACTGTGGCTCACAGGTTTTTTCCTGTCATTATGGTGCTATATCACATATGTTTTTCTGTCATTGTGGTACTATAAAGTATAGGAACTACAGTTTTGAAGTTTCAGTTAATAATGGCTATGGATGATTTGATGGTGGTCTTAGTGCTCTTGCTTATTAAAATTAGGATTCATAGCTTTGATCCATTTACCCCATGCTAGCAGGACCAGAAAGTGCTGGACCTGTGATACTGTGGTTCAGCTATGGACACATATATGATCTATGATTTGATCATGGTTTAGATGGACTGGTGTGGGATGGCCCTTTGTAAAAAATCATGTAAATTCATGAGGATTAGCTTTTCATTTATTAGAGCTACTTGTACTTTCTTCCAAAGTTATGCAGTGTGATATAGGAGAGCTTTTTGCAGGAAAAATAATCTGATATTAAAGTACTGCATTGATTCATAGTTCTACAGCTTTGAAAAACAGTATCCGTAGGAGAAATGCAATGCTACTAGCCAGGTTGGAAGCAGCATGCTTTATTTCTCAGCATGGTCACTGCAGAAAGCAAAAGTCCACCCTGTTTCTCTCTGTCCTAGCCAGACCCAGTATTAGTTCTGGGTGATCCTTTTAGGTTTACTGCAACTACCACTGATTTTGTGGGCCTTGGAGCACTTGCCCTGGGACTAACCCATCAATCTTGATAGCTGACTTCCTCAAATACATATGCAATGTCTCAGGTCAGGTAGGAGAAGTATGTAGAGAGATCTTGTAGCATCTTTGATACTAACTAAAGAAAGAAGTTGGCAGCATGAGCTTTTGTAAACTTAAATCTACTTCGGACCTTATCGCACACACAATTTTAAACGTTTTGGGGACTGAAGGAGGATGCTCGTGTGTGTGTGCATCCGGCAGAAAACGGAGTTTATCGCACATGAAGACGTCCTCCAAGAGGCCCCATTCCGTCCCCCAGCATGCACCCATTCGCGTCCAGTCCTGATGGGTGTGATTTCTGCCTGACGGACTACCTTCCGTCAGCAAAAAAATGGTGCCTGTCAGGAATGGATGGGAATGGGTGCGTGCTAGGGGATGAAACGGGGCCTCTTGGAGGACGTCTTCATGTGCGATAAACTCAGTTTTCTGCCGGATGTGCACACGAGTGTCCTCCTTCAGTCCCCAAAACGTTTAAAATTGTGTGTGTGATAAGGTTCCTTCTCAGATGGATTTGGTTGGATGTTAGGTTTAGGAGGTTGCTACGTTTGCTAGGAAACAAAATATGAAGCCACTATTCTGCCCATTTATTTTATAAGCAACTAGACTTCTGCTGCAATTTTTCAGAGTTTTTTAGCCAGTTAATTAAGACACAGCAATAACTAGCACATCCTTTTCTTTGGAGAAGGAGTTTCTTAGTTCTTTTTAAGGGTAGGAAGTGATTGCAGCCCAATTTAAGAAAACATCACAGACAGGGGAGTTTAATATAGATTGGGCACCCATGATTGGTTCACCTTAGGATCACCATAAGTTGGAAATGATTTGAAGACACACAACAACAACAACAACAACAACAACAACCAACATCTAACTTGTCTCCCCTGAAACAGCGACAATAACAACAACAACAACAACAACAACAGGAATTCTCAGTCTAATTCCAGTCTAGTTCCCTACCTCATTCTAAACACAAAATAATTAACTTGCAGTTAAAACAGATAAAACCCAGTATTATTGTACTGGTACTGCAGGACCCAAGGCTGGGGCTGCGAGGCAGTGGTTTGTGACAGCCTGCAGTTGAATAAGTTAAACTCATTTTGTTGTGGGTGGTATGGAAGCTCTGCAGTGTTGGCCAGGACTGATATCCAGGTTCCTGGTGTGCTAGGAAAAGAGTTTTGAAGAAATGCTTTGCTGGGAGGAAAAACAGAATATAAATTCAATAAATAAACAATAAATACAGCAGAGTGGGAGCTGGGAATTTAACTAGCAACAGTGCAATTTGTGAAGGAACAGAAGGATTTTTGTAATGTGTAGGTCAGTATGTAATTTGCAGAGAAACTACAGCCCCTTCTCACCTTTCATTTTAACACTCTGATCATACAGACTTCATTACTTTAACATCAGTTATCTCCTCTTGCCCACCCAACCCCATATTTATAACTGCCTCTCTGAAGAGGAGATCTGGTGATCTTTTAAAATTGCACATTTTTGGTGACATTTGAACTAGCCTAGTAAAAGGCATTATCTTTCGCTTGATCTTTTCTTAATGGCCAACATGGCTACCTTACGTGAAGTCAAAGGCTTTCATGGCCAGCATCCATAGTTTTTTGTGAGTTTTTTGGGCTGTGTGAACATGTGCTAGCAGAATTTATTCCGGATGTTTCTGAGTTTGAGTCTCTGAAGGTGTCAGCCACAAATGCTGGCAAAACATCAGAAACAAACTCTTTTATAACATGGCCACATAGCCTGAAAAGCCTACAAAAAACTATAGCTACCTTAGCTTTGGATTGTGAATTTACCATATATAGTCTATTGTGTGTTACCTGGAAGGCAAAGCTATGGGATAGACTGTGAGCTGAATGGCTTGTTAATGTATTAATCATGCTCTTGTGATTAATGCAGCTGTTAGAATGCATATTTGGGGTTTTTTGGGATGCAAAGTCTTTTGGCCTGTTTCTCATTTATACTTTAGAACAGGAGTCCAAAGTGAGTAGCTGGGCGAGCGGGGATAGAGTCAGCCCATCACTACTCATGGAATGCTATAAGAGAGGAGGCTATAAAGGAAAGGATATAAAATAGAGGCTGGTCTGTTAAATAGTCAGATAGGGCCAGTTAAAAATAAAGTTAGGGTTAGGAGGAAGGGAATGGAGGAGATCCAAACAGAGAGTGTAGAATGTGGAGATGTAGTTGGAGAAGTGTTACTTTGATTGAAATTGTGATGTTGCTGTCCACTGTCAGAATAAAGCTAGATGCTTATTTTATTATATAATGTTTACTGATTATATTCTCACCAATTTGGGCTGCATCTTGACTGCAAAAATAATCCAGTTTGATATGACTTTAACTACTTTGGCTGAATGCTATGGGATTCTGGGAGTTGTAGCTTTTTGTGGCAACAGATCTGTCTGACAAAGCTGGCTAAATGTCTCACAAAAGTACAATTCCCAGGATTCCATAGCATTGAGCCATGGGAGTTAAAGCGGTGTCAAACTGCATTAATTCTGCAGTTCAGATGCAGCCTTGGTCTGGATGTTTTAATTTAATGATTGCTAATGAAGATTTGTCCACACATAAGCCTCTGCATACAACAACCAGTGCATCCACTTGTCCAGTGTAATGGTTACCTTGAGGTCTGAGTATGAGATGTAGCAAGAGATAAAAAGGCAAGGTGAATCATAGGAGAGTAAGGCTGGAACTACGGTGTCAACCTGGACAGATGTTTAATCAGAAGGGGAGAGTAAAATGCAGTGCCACATGCCATTCTTATGACCTTTGGGTCTCCAGAGAAACCACTAACCCCCTACCCCACCAAAAAAATAAAAATAAAATCCCCAATATTAAAAAAATTAAAAGGGTTTTCTTGCTCTTGGGGGCATCCAGAACAGCAGTTTTCACAAAGCAGAGGTGGTGATGAGAGCCCTTTAAGCCTTTCAAAAGCCCCCAAATCAATATTGGACATGGATCTCTAGGCCCTTCTGGGTTTTATTTTTTCTATCTATCTCTCCCCTTCTCTTTGTATATCCAGGTGTACACATGCTGGGTACTGAAGGCAATAATTTGGCTCCCATGCCCATCCAAATTGCCTATTCCTATTTGAGAAGATAATTTTTCCTTCCAGCCACTCTCCAACTTAGTGAAGACTATATCAGTTGGAGACAGAAAACTGCCAACTGCATCACTTTATTGAGTCTTTCAAATTTCAGTAGGTGACAGAAAACTGAGCTGCATCACTTTATTAATGAAATTTGCAAGCTGCTAAGTCTTAAGTCATTTAATGACTCACAAAATGGACAGCTGTGAGTTGTGTGTAACTTGCAGGAGCCCAGTAACACACCTGCCACTGCCACCGGTTCTAGCATCTGCCACCTCAAAGAGGTGCCTGAAGCTGCATCTACACTATATTTGTAGTTTTGTGAGATATTTAGCCTTCTCTGTCTGAGAGCTCTGGTACCACAACAAACTACAAATCCCAGGACTCCATAAGATGGAGCCATGACAGTTAAAGCAGTGACAAACTGCATTATGGAGGGCTGGATCCAGAAAGAACATAGAAACGCAAGCCAAGCACTTGGTTTCTCTATGGTAGGGCCTGACAAAGCCCCCCTATGGAGAAAGGGCTTGTGAAAGTGATATGTTGAAAGCAGTTTATGTGCAGCGGTTCAGGAAGGACAGCCTCCCTCTATTCTCCCCCTGTAGAATCTCAGTTTTCTGCCTCCCTGGAGTAGTCACAATGTTGGATGTAATACTGGCAGGCTTTTGTGGAGGCACAGGCTAAATAAATAGTCTTTAGCCTGTTGCAATAGCTTCTATATTTAGTACTAGAACATTTATTTATAGGCTTGGCAGCCATTCTGAGTCCATAAAAGCCTGACTAGTGGAAAAAGGATGTTCACCATGCAGTAAGTGCTGTTTCCGTGGTCATCAGAGGAAGCATGCCCTCCTTTATTTATGGAGTACTATCCTTCCTTATTCTGAAGGCCCAGGTCAAGTTCATTTTCACTGGATAGATAGATAGATAGATAGATAGATAGATAGAGATAGAGATAGAGATAGAGATAGAGATATATATTATTAAAAGTTGTTGCCAGAATATTAACAGTAAGAAAAGATTAATTATCACTGGAGTTTCTCCTAAAGGCTGATCATGCTCTTTAAATGTCAAATGATGTATATCAGAACTAATCAACTAAGGAAGGGATGGGCATTTTCTGCTCTGCATACCCATGGCCAGCCACACCAGTCTGCCCAACATGAACAGAAAATATGTCCCCCTGGTTTCATTTTCGGCCAATTTTCTACTGTTTTTCCAGTGGCTTATTTGTTTAGAAAGGTATATAACAAGCTGGGGAGTTGTGGTGGCAAAGCTGTTTTGCAGTGGTGTTGACCCAGCTGATGGGCTTTGTGGAGGAAAATTATACAGTGGAACCTCACCATACGCGCGCTCGCCATACGCGGCCTTGAGCATATGTGCTCAAGCTGTGGAGCACGCGCGGGGCGGAAGGGGCGGCGCATCCCATTCAATTGTTTACAATGGGGCTCGAGCATAGGCAGAAATCGACATACGCGGCGGGATCCGGAACGGATCCCCCGTGTATGGCGAGGTTCCACTGTGTGTGTGTGTGTGTATATTAAAGGGAGTGTCTAGGAGCCATAGGAGGCTTCAGGGGTCTAAACTGGGATGTGGAGAATCTTATGTGGTTTTGGTGTAAATCCTAAATCCCACTCTTGGTCCCAACTAGGGTAGAGTGAACCAACTGGATTCACCTATGTTCAACAATTGTTTCAACATGTGTATTCTACTTAAGGCTAACCAACAGGATCCCAGTCTAAGGGGTTATCCACATTTTTTTTTAGCATTACTATGTGAATAATCTCAATTGCACATTCTGTATTTGTTATTCATAGTGTGGAACTGCATTTCTGTGCATGTCTGCGAGTTTGGCTGCTCACACGTGTCAGCACTCGAATAAAGATGGAGTTGATGATGTGAATGTATTTCAAACATGTTCAAGGCATGCAGAATTTTATCCCAGTTTATCCCAGGTCTAGTTGCATCAGTTATTAAAATAGCCAAGGACCTGAACCTTTTAGGAAAACTCAGGAAAAAATCTAACCTGGATTATCCTGGGTAAAATGAGTTTTTTGGCAACCCCCCAACTTAATTGGACTTATTTGAAATGCACATGAACAAAAGATTCAACTCAGAATCTACCTAAATTATTTCATTGCCTGAATAATCCCACAGTTACACCTTTATTAGGTTAAGAGAATAGTAACTGAATTAATTGTTCCAGTGATTTCCTCTAGTTAAGGGCTAGAGAACACACATAATCTCTCACCGTTGGCCAGGCTGCTTGAGGCCTGGCCCATTGCATCATATTTTTCTTTATAGAATCTTTTTCTAGATCTCTGTTTATTAATATTTTGTAGAGTTTAGATATTTTCTTCTTATCCTCCTTCCACCAGATTTCGTCTAGATCATTATCTTCTATTCCCATATTCTTTTGGTCTTCTTTAAATTTTTCTTTAATCTGCACATAAGTAAACCAATTAAGATGTTTTCCTTCTTTGTCCAATTCTTCTCTTTGTTTTAATACTTTTTTGCCTTTATTATCAAATTTTAATAAATCTTTATATGTTTGCAATTTTTGCTCTTCAGATAGCCTGTCCCCCCAAAAAAGCTTCTTGTGTTAAGATCCATATTGGTAATTTATTATAATTTTTTTCTTTTTTTGCTCTTTATCCATGTATTCAGTAATGTTTTTCTTACTGGGTGTACTGTATATAAAAAAAATTATCCTCTTTCTGCTTGTCATATGGCAAGTAGGCATGCCAGCCATATTTAAGTCCATAACTTTCCCGGTTTAATATTTCCTTATTGTCTAGTTTTACCCATTTCTGGATCCATGAAAGATTACAGGCCCATGCATATACAGTGGTACCTCGGGATACGAATTACCCAGCTTACGAATTTTTCGGGATACGAATAAATCCCATAGGGATTTATTGTTTCGGGTTACGAACGTTTTTTCGGGTTACGAAAAAATGCCGGCGCTGTTTTTTTTCCCATTAGCGCCTATGGCAATTCGGGTTACGAAGGTTTTTCGGGTTACGAAATTAGCCGCGGAACGAATTAATTTCGTAACCCGAGGGAGCACTGTAGTTTTATATCCGGCAGGGGAAATCCCCCTCTCTCTTTATTGTCTTTCAAAACTTCCCATTTAATTCTTGGTACAGTTTACCTCAAAAAAGTATTTTATTTCCTTTCTAACTTTATTTACAAAAGATTCATCATTAAGTAATTCATCTTTTAACTTCCAATCAAAATTATCTTTGTATCCGTTTTGGACATACAATTCTATCCGATTATGGTCGGAGAAAGTCCTAGGCTCAATTTCCATTTTATTAACTCTTCTCACTAAATTGTTAGATACCAAAAACAAATCTAATCTGGAATATGACCGGTGTCTCTCTGAAAAGAAAGTGAAACCATTTTTATTACCATACAATTTCGGCTAGACATCCATAAGGTCTTGTTCTTCTATCATTTCTGTACAAGAGTTTCCCTTGGTTAGTTTTAATATTTTTGCTTGATTTTCTACCTCTTTGTGGTTTAATTACACCATTAAAGTCTCCAGTCACAATTATTTTTTGTTGTTGTTATAACCCCCCCCCCCCCACACTTTTTTAAAACTCGGGAAAAAAGTGCCCCCCCCCCCCTAAGGGTGCATATACCATAGAATCATAGAGTTGGAAGAGACTGCATGGGCCATCCAGTCCAACCCCCTGCCATGCAGGAAATCAAAATCAAAGCATCCCTGACAGATGTCCATCTAGCCTCTGCTTAAAGACCTCAAAGGAAGGAGAATCCACTACACTCTGAGGGAGTGTGTTCCACTGTCGAACAGCCCTTACTGTCAGGAAGTTCTTCCTAATGTTGAGGTGGAATCTCTTTTCCTGCAGCTTGCATCCATTGTTCCGGGTCCTGTTCTCTGGAGCAGCAAAAAACAAGCTTGCTCCCTCCTCAATATGACATCCTTTCAAATATTTAAACAGGGCTATCATATCACCTCTTAACCTTCTCTTCTCCAGGCTAAACATCCCCAGCTCCCATAGTCGTTCCTCATAGGGCAAGGTTTCCAGACCTTTCACCATTTTAGTTGCCCTCCTCTGGACACGCTCCAGTTTCTCAATGTCCTTTTTGAATTGTGGTGCCCAGAACTGGACACAATATTCCGGGTGGGGCTGACCAGAGCAGAATACAGTGACATTATTACTTCTCTTGTTTACTATGGTTATTTTTTCTCTGAGTATTGTGATTTCTACAATTACCACTCTTCCTATATCATCCACATACACACATTTAGATTCATATTTATTATTTACAAAAGTTGCAACACCTCTTTGCTTTTTCTTTATACTAGAATGAAATACGTTTCCCAATTGCAAATTCTTTAAGTACTTAGTATCTTTATCTTTTATTTTGGTTTCTTGCAAACAAATAATATCAAAATTGTTTTTCTCAATATAATGAAAAATTTGTTTTCTCTTTTTCTCTGAATTTAAACCCTTCACATTGCACAATCTTATCTTTATTGACATTGTGAATTCTTGGTTTCTTCTTTTTTCTTTATTTCTTAAATTGATATCTCCCTGGACATTCTGATTCTCCTTTTCTTCTGTTTCTTCCTCTGATTTTAATTTCACCATAAAATCTCTCACCTTATTTATTGAATTAATAATGTATCTTTTTTGTTTGTATGTTAGCATGATGCCTTCTGTCTTTTCCCATTTATAGTTTATATTTTTCTTTTGAAATATGTTTGTCAAAAACTTATATTCCCGTCTCTTTTTTAATATTTGAGTTGGTATATCTTTGTAAATTTCTATAATATTTCCGTCTATAATTAGTTTTTCTTTGTAATTTTGTATCAATTGTTCCTTAACTCTCTTATTTAAAAAGCAAATTATAATGTCTCTTGGTAAATTTCTTTCTCTTGCCAATTTCAAATTTATTCTAAACAGTTTTTCAGTCTGTGAATCTAAGTAGTCTTCTGATACTTCTAAATAAGCAGCTATAGGTGGGATAATTTTCTCAAAAAGTTTTTCATTTAATTTCAGCGACTCCTAACTTAACACACTTTTCCCTATATTTGTTTTCCTGAAGTAATACAGTCTGTTCATTCTGTCTTAATTTAGTTTCTAGAATCTGTATTTTGTTCTCTAAGTTATTGGTTTTGGAGGTTATTTCGCCCATTTCATCTTTCACTTCTTCTATTTCTTTATTTTATCAATTTTCCCTGCTAATACACTAATTTCCTTATGCATATCTTGCTGTATCTCAGTCCTATTATCTTTTAGTTCCTCTCTTATCTCTTTCTTAAAAATTTTCTTAAATTCTCTAAGTTCTTGGAGAATTATAGTATTTATATCTGTTTGTTTACTGGTTGATTCTGCCAAATTACTTTTAGAGCTGTCCATTGCCTCTGTGTCTCTGTTTGTGTCATTGTCCTATTTCTAGTAATCATTCTCCTGTATCTCCTTTTTGTCATTTAGTTTCTCATATGCACTCAATTCTTACTGACAGATATTACATAATTTGGCCTAATCATTACCTATTCACATTCATTTAATCAATTCAAATAAAGAAAAAAAGTTGATGCTTTCTTGTTTGAATTAATGGAGGAATTTTGAAGCAAAGTCTCTTAATAAACTAATACATACAACACTACCTTCTATTTATATTTAGCAAATTAAAACCCATTGGCAAGACTAGTACCAAAATTGGTTTACTCGAACCACTGCCTGGCTGCTCTTAGTGGTTCACAAAGACCATCCCTACCGTTCCACCTTGAGCTTCTGGGGAACCTGAGGGGATGGATCTGAACACACCTTGTCTGAGCCCCAAAAGATTCACACCTCACCGGTGTGAATAACAACAGCTTCTGCCCCTAGAGGCTAGGTGATGCAGTGGAAGGAATGATATGTGGGCCTAATGTCCCACTATACTGGTTGCCTTGCCATTCCAGACTGCATCACTAGCAACCCCTTGATTCAAAAGCGTACGATGTTACGATAATCAGATAGGGAACCACAAAGCTTTTAAAAGGGCTCCACTGCTCCATAATTCCTGAAGATGCCTCCGCTGCTCAGGGGAGACGGAAAGAAGCTGGTGGCTTTATAGGCTGCCGCCCACATGCCTCCTGGCCACGCTGCTTCTCCTGGGGTCGGGTGGGGAGCCACAAGGGTCTTTAAAGAGCTCCTTGCTCCGTTGCTCCTGGGGATGCCTCCACTGCTCAGGGGAGATGGAAAGGGGTTGGTGGCTTTATAGGCCACTGTCCATGCACCTCCTGGCCGCGCTGCTTCTCCTGGGGCCGGGTGGGGAGCCACAAGGGTCTTTAAAGGGCTCCTTGCTCCATTGCAATGGACAGTAATTTGCTGCAATGGTTCTGGACGTCTTTGCTTTGGTGAACATATTTATTAGGCTTTCCCAGTATTCTGAAGCTGAAACATTTTTGTCACTGAGAAAAAACTTGTTTTCCTGCCTGCTAATGGCCTCTTTTACAACTGTGACAACAGGGTGTGAAGTAGCTGGGGAAACATCAAGGGAAACATACTCGGGGGGGAGCTGTGTTGACTATGCAGAAGAAGCCATTGGAGCTTCCATTGCTTGCATGACATGTTTTGAGCATTTTGTTTGACCTATAAAGATATTGCTCGTTTGTGGATTTTGGAGTTTATTTGGAGAAATGCTTTGTTGTGCTTTGTGACCAGTATCACATCTCCCTCATGTATGTATTCCTGTTTCAGTTTCTATTGCACCCTGCTGGTGTACCAGTTAACTCTTCCAATTTTGCAGTGACAGCCCCAATTAATTCTGTTGTCCCACCTTTTCAGCTGATTTTAAAATGTCCCAGTTTCCCTCTCCTCTTCCTTTCTCTCTACATTGTCCCAGAATGTTCAGGCAAAAACAAATGGATGCAGCCTCTTCTAGGTTGTGTCTCCTTCCTCATTAATAACTTTTTCTATGTTGACCACACTCTGTTTCTTGGACACACGTCTGTTTTCATCTATGAAATGCTGGAGGGTATGTGCTGGTGCAGTCACCATTTTTACCCCATTGTTTTCTTGATTCTTACGTTTATAATGGTTGTTAGCAAGTTTAGGTGTGATGCATGGAAAGTTGAGACATACTTACATTGGTCTGTGACTACATATTTACCAGGTTTCCTCAATTGCATCCATTCATCATCTTCAGTTCTCAGCAATTATTTTTTTGTTTGATCCCCCAACCCCAGTAAATAAAGTTCAGAGCCTATTTTGACTAGGACATTGGGAGACCATGTCTGAACCTCCACTCATCCGTTAAAACCCCCTAGGTGACCTTGTGCATGTCACTTTCTCTCAGCCTGAGACGAAGGCAAAAGCAAGCCCCCTCTGAACAAATCTTGCCAAGAAAATAGTGACAGGTTTGCCCTAGGGTCCCCATAATCAGAAACAACTTGAAGGAACAGAACAAGAAGTAAAGCCCATTTCCCCAAAGTAGTTCTAAGCAGTCATTTGTCTTATTCTAAAATTTAACATTACTCGAACTAGCACCCATGCAGCAATATCTATTGCAATCTTTTCGCCACAATAATTGGATGCACAGGTAGAAATTCACCAAATATATTGTCTAGGTAAAGGTAAAGGTATTCTCTGTTGATAAGGCTGTCAAGTCACCTCCAACCATAGGGGGTGGTGCTTATCTCTGTTACTAAGTCAAAGAGCCAGCATTGTCAGAGACTACTCTGTGATCATGTGGCCAGCATGATTGCACAGAATGCTGTTTACCTTCCCATCGAAGTGGTACCTATTCATCTACTTGCATCTGCACGCTTTTGAACTGCTAGGTTGGCAGAAGCTGGGACTAGTGATGTGAGCTCACCCCATCATGCAGCACTTGGGCCTTGAACTGCCAAGCTGCCAATCTTGCACATCCAATAATTAAAAAGGAGAGAAGTCTGGTTAGGCCAAAACAAAGGGAAGCTGCAAAACAAACATGTTTGTGGCCTTGCTATGATGACGGAAGTTATATTTCAAATCTTTGACTTTCCTGATAGAATGGGGAAATATCTGTAGGTTGGAAGTTGGACCCAGTGTGGCCCCTGGTGGGACATCATGGACAGAAAGATCTGTAGCTAACATCTCTTCCCACCTAGAGATGTACAGACTATTTGTGATCTGAACGACTTTTCTGCATGTGTCAATGCAGATTTCCAGACCTTTTCCAGATCTGTGATTTTTTTAAAAAAAAACCCTCAAAATATATCATGTTAAAATGCATTTAAATATTTATTTTTCTCTCCAAATATTATCTGAATGCCTATTTTGATACCTTAAACTGCTGTGATCTGTGTTGCAACACTTGACAGATGTGAGAAATCTTCTGGTTGGCTAGATTTCAATCGGTGCATTAGTCCCAGAAGTGCAGATCCTGTCACATTCCATAGCTCGCAGTTGGGATTCTGCAAAATGCTTTTTCAAGGTAACTCATTGCTGGTTACCTTGAGAGAAGATGTGTTTTAGTGGTTGGGACATCAAGCTACCTCTCTTAGCTACCCATGGCACTGAACCCATACTGTGATCATTTAAGGCTCTGCATATGCAGTCAACACTGGTTTCTTCTGTTCCATCCTTCTTTATCTTTTATTCCTCCCTCTCCCTCCCCCTGCTCCAAGGGGGAAAAAACTCCAACACTAGCTGTTAAAACATCTATTAGGAATTTATTACAACACATTGTTCCCAAATACAAAAGAAAGGAAAGGAAAAGAGAGGGTAAAAAAGCACTGCTGTTTACAGCCTCCAGTAATAAATAAATAAAGTCAAAGCAGGGGCAGAGTGTACCACTCATTCCTGCCAGGCAACATCCAATGTCAGCATTCCTTTAGCAGGCAGATGGGGATGCATTTTGGTTACCGTGGGACTCATGAGAGAAGGAAGGGAACATATTCACAGACTGGATGCAAGATGTCTATCCCTCACCCAACCCACCCTACCTGTAGTCCACCTTGGACACTACTCAGAATTCATTCCCAGAACACAGATGTTAACATTTGACCCCCATTTCATAAATACTTCTTGCTAATAATCTCCACAGCCAGAGAACATCGTGTTCACCTCTTGCATATGGGGATTTTCGCAGACTCAGAACTTCCATTCTGTATATGTATCAGAGGCTCAACATCTCAAACCCCCTACCATCAGTTTTTGTCCATGAATGTTTGGAAAAGAGGAGAACTTCTGGAACGGAAATGTGGAGCTTCAGACAATAGACCAAATGGGGTTCTTGATACACTTCCTGAGAAGATTAGTTCAACTCAGTTTCTCCACTCTTTCCAAAAGTATTCTGAGTAACATAAATAAATGCAACATACTACAATGAAAAGACCTCATTCTGCACCTCCTTCCCCAGCTTATTCATTTTTTTTAATAGCAAAAAATCCTCTATATAATGTGTGTTCTAAACTGATTCCTACAGAGGTTCACCAGGAAAGTACTATGGCAGGAAGGTGATTTACAGGGGAAAAGCAGTTAACTTACATTTCCTGTTATACTGGCATTCCCCCTTAATTTTGGGAAGAGAAAAAAAAAATATTTTCCATTGGGATCAGTCATCAGATGATATTGAAATTGGTCTTTACATGACCAGATCTGGCAGCTTTTACCACCTCAAGGTCTATGATTAATTTGGGATGCAAGATGGAAATGAAGACAGCCTTTCCAAGCATCAACAGGCCTCGATCTCTTCATTACATCAGTAGTATTTTATGGTCAGACTTGCCCATAAGCATAGCCCATGTAGAAAAAAAAAGACAGAGGGCTATAATCCTCAGCATGTTCACCTAAAAGTCCATTGGAATCAGCAAGATTTTATAATTACATAACCTTTGACTTCCTTTTCCTTTAGATGTTAATTTCTGGTCAACGGCAGTGTGGAGAAGAAATAGCAGGGGGATGACAACTGTATTTTACATTCACATAACAGACCAACTGAAGTAAGAACTGATTTAAGTCTCCTGTGTGAAAATGCCCTTAATTTCAAATAAAGGGCTAGTGTCCTAAATCTCTATTAGCCAGTTTAAATCCCTGTAGTCCCAATACAATTTGAAAATTGGTTGAAAATTCTAGACTACAGTGCAAAGTCAAATCCACAAGCTTTTTGTGATAGGACCTAAATGCCACACAATTTAAATAGTTGATTTGAATGTTTTTTGTTTGTGCTTCTCTTACTAGAGATAAATCTGTACTAGAGCTATTGTAGAAAATATGAATATTGCTTTTGGAGACTGATACAAAATTTCTTTAAAAATTAACTTATGAAACCAAAATCCCTAGGGTCCTGGGAAGTCACCCCAATTTGGGGTATAGACCTCGGTTCCCAATCTTGGGTCCTCCAACATCTCAGGACAGGGACTCCCATAATCCCCGATTACTGGATACACTGGCTGGGGCTGCTGGGGTTGAATTCTAATAACACTGGGGAGTCAAGACTGGGAATAGCTGTTCTAAGAAAGAGCTTGGAACACATTGCATCTCTCTCTCCTGAAGTGCTATTTAATCGTGGGAAATCATTACAGAAGTCTTCATTGGGCCCCCTACAAGCCTCAGTGAGAACTGGAGAAAGCTTCTGCTTGTGACAGAGCTTTGAAGAATCCACAGCTCCCCAGATATAAACTGATTGCCACCTCCTTTGACTCAAGAGATTTAATGACCAAACATGCCACAGTACTGACCAGCTTTAACCTGTGCCTGGTGCCAGGGAAGGTGAAGGTGGTGATGGGACAGGCCCGCATATACTCACGACAGAGAAACAAAGATCAACGTACATAGAAGCAAAATTACATAATAATATAATAATAAATACTTAAATCTATAATTCATACATTGCAATTACAACATTGATAGCTTATCATTGTTAGCATTAGGATCAGGAGGAAGGCCGGAAAGATCTCCTTGTAAGAGGTTGGTGTCCAGTAGAGAAGACAGAACAAGAACACATGGGCTACAGGAAGAAATAAAGGGGAAACAAATAATAAATAAAACCAGAGAGCATACAGGAGAGAACAGTCAGAAGGGCAAAGAAACACAGCACAGACCTGAAGGAAAAACAAAACTTTGTCATAAGGAGAAGGTGCTGCAAGCTAGAAATTCACCATCTAAGACCTGGGTTAACACCCTCAGATAGTTTTACTTATGAAATAACATCTCCACAAAAAGAAAGAAAAAAGTGTGTTAGAAGCAGGAAAATGGCATTTCTCCATAATCAATCTGCCAGCCAAAGTAAGCTGCTTCGTGCTAAAGCTCACCCCAGACCTAGATTTCAAGATTTGCATTGCTGACACCATATGCTGTCTTGTGTCACAAGCATTCAGCCTTACATGGAACTTAGCTTCATGTGTAAACATTTTAAAGTAAGATTTTGGGGATATTATCATTGGTGTTCAACTCAAGATCAGGCTGCAATAGCTAAAGCTTTGTTGTTATTGTTGTCCTAGCATTAATCAAATCACTAAGATTTGACTTGTGTCTTGCTATGAGACAGGTGTCTTCAAGAATTCAAACTATTTCCCCTCATTATTCTGATTGTCAACTGATAAGGTATAGCTGAAGAGTAGACCATAATACCCCCATCCCTCAATTGAGTCTATACATGGTACAGTACTTTGGTTGTCATTCAAGATGCTACTGAGTCAGAAAAAGTCTACTCTAGACAAATGGAGTAGTCCAAGAATGGACAGCACATTACAACTAGATGTTAAGATCACTTGGCATTTATTTATTGTGAGTTAGGACTACAAAAATAAATTATAATAATGATGATGATATTTCTAGGAAGAACTGTTCTAAGTAACAAGGGTCTCACTTTCATCCTAACAGAAGATTAGACAAGGATGTTTTATTTAGGAGCCAAAAGGAGATTAAGGCCTGTTACAGACTGCCAAAATAAAGCTGCTTTGGGTCTCTTTGGAGGTATGCTGTTTAAATGATGCATGCATCCTAAGAATCCAGAAGCTGCACCAAAGCTGCACTCCAGTGCTTAGGAATGGAGTGTGACTTTGGCGCGACCACCGGACAGATTCTAGCACACCTTCAGGTTGTGGATTGAGGAAGCTTTTCTCTGACATGATGTACTGTAGCAGTTTTCTATAATCAGAGTGTTCATAGTTCTGACCTTTGGGTACTGCCTACACCAGACACAGCCTGCTATGCATGTTAACATGGAACAAATTTCAGGGGCCTTCAACATTGTTATCAGAGAACAAGCTGTAAATTTTGGTAACAAAACAGGTATCAAAATCGTACTATTCTAGTTTACAGTATAATGTGAGCTTTATAAATGTGGCTTTAGTTTACATCTCCAAAGAATAGTGTGAGCGCTGCAGTAAAGTCACAAGAACATCCCAAGCAGCTGCAGATGTTTAGGATCAAGATAATAGTATTCACTGTCCTGGCCAAGATAGCAGCTGCTCCTGAAATGAGGTAGGATTTTTCAGGCCTCGGGTCTTTCAGCAGTGTGCCCACACTGTACTGTGTCAGCAGACACCTTCTTTGCTACCCATCAATCTTCCTGCTCCTCCTAATTTACTTTCTCTGTATATTTGGACTGAATTAAACAAATAACAACAGCAGGAAGGCTTGCAAACTCACAGACTTCAAGCACCATCTTTGTTTCCCAGAATCCTCCAGTATGCTTAGAAATTAGCCAGAGATCAGCCTTTGAGCACTTGGTTTATAAATGCACGTACCCGGGGGGGGGGGGGGGCAGTAAGCTTAGGATGGTAAAGTGTGTGTGTGTGTGTGTGTTCTGTGTAGACTTCTTTTGGAGACAGGGTTGGTAATTTAGGATGTGCGGGGATATCATAGCTCTAATTCTACTAAGGGAAAGATTACTAGTCAGCAACACATGGGGATCGAGCAGTATTCGCAAGAAGAAATGTGGGTATTCTACTTCACAGAACTGAGTGAAGAAGAATATGTCTTCATTAATAAAAATTGGAGAAATCTAGGACATGTTATCCTAATTTAATATTGATTTGTATAGTTCTTGGAAATAACCAGTTAAGTGTAGCCACAACTACAACTCACTGAACGATCACATTACTCCTTTGATAAAATAACTGCAACTATTTAGTTACTTTTGTAGGTACAGGGAATAGACTCATTAAATAGCAAATGACGAATATTACCTAGTTCAAGTACTTGCCCATGCCTTTATTTAGTTATTGAATTCATATCCTGCCTGTCTCCCAAAAAAAGGATTCAAGGTTGCCTTGAAACCCAAGATGGGGTTCAAGATGGCCTTGTATTCCATTGTAGGTGTTAAAGTGATAATGAGTTGGACAGAGGAGGAGTGTGTGAATTTTGTACCATGTGCAAACAGGCTGCGGTATCCAGAAAGTTTGAGAAAGGAAAGGTATTTTAAAAAATCTGTAACTTGAACAGCAATTAACATACTTTTTTGGAACTATTACAACTTAAAGTAATTCCCACTGGTTATCACTTGTCATATTTGATTCATATTCATATATTATTTAAGTTGCTACAGAGGAGCATTTTATCCACATTTCAGATACAGGCAAAAGATCGATTCT
Source organism: Sceloporus undulatus (assembly GCF_019175285.1). NCBI lineage: Eukaryota > Metazoa > Chordata > Lepidosauria > Squamata > Phrynosomatidae > Sceloporus > Sceloporus undulatus. Next base: position 267,384,247 of record NC_056522.1, read on the forward strand.
GAACTTTCAGCCAGATGCCAGATATGTTTAGCAGTTGTTGGAGGTGTGACCCCTATGGGACCCTAAAAGGGATCTGGCAAATGGGTTAACAAAAATTTGGTCGACCTCTCAATATATGCACCAAAAGGTATCCTTTTCTATGCCATGGCCCCATAGTCCTCTGCCACACTACTTCCAAAATACTATACAGGTCAAAAGGATCACTTCTGAGCTTGCAGCATCTAATTCAAACATACTATGGTAAAATAAGTAAAACAAGACCTCTGCCTCGTGTACAGGCAGCTATTTATATTGCCAGGAAACAGACAACCTGATGCAAAAAACCCATGTTATTGCTGCTCCCTGTGGTTGGTATCTGTTTGCGTTTTGAACCTGAGATTATTCTTTTTGTCTTGTGTAGGACTCTTTATAGTCATTGTTTTTTTTTTAAATTACCATTCAACAAGAAAGTAAATGCATAAAAGAAATGAAAATAAAGAATCTCAACTCTTTTTTTCTTTTTAAGCTACACAAATAACCCTGAGGTATTGGCTCAAAAAACCAGCATGTGATACAAAAGGAGCAAATGTAAAATCAGTTACGTGGAGGGAAAACGAGAGTGCTTTCGGCTTTAAGAGAGACAGTTCTGTGCCTTTATTCTGAAAGGATGAAGCAGCATTGTGGCAGGGATGTAGCTAGTTTTTTGGGAAGGGGGGAGGGGTCCAGACTAAGTGCCACCTTTATAATTGGGCTTGAGTGTGGTGGCGCAGCAGCACACACCATTCATTTTTCTAATGAAAGGGGGGGGGGTCCAGACCCCAAGAACCTCCCCCTTGGCTACGTCCCTGATTGTGGTGTCCCTGCATTAGGAGCTTCTGAGCTGATGTTTGTGCTGCCCCTCCCCTCCAAATAAGGGAAGAAGTGTAGTTTAGTCAACAGTTAAAATGTATGTCACCCTCTCCCACACTGTTTTGACTGTATTCACTGAATTACCAACACTGTTCTGACATGCTTGTTCATTTTCCTGCTTTAGAATTCAATTTGGTACCAGTGAAGGCCAATGTAAACAATATGGACCCCGAGTGGAGTATGCTGAAAAATATTTATGCAGCAGCCCCGTGCAGGACCTGTAGCATATCTCACCTCCTTATCATCCAATAAAGTCCCAAATGCATAGAGAATCTCTGCATCAGCAGTCACCAAGCATTTGACTCGCTGGAATAGATGCTCTCCACATTATTGGACCCCTTCTCTGTATAGTCAGTGGCTTACAAATCTTGCCACTCTTGCAGAGAGCTCCCCAGTAATCTGGGATTGTGAAGGGCCACAACATTTGAATCAGTACAATTAGCAGATACCGGTTCCAGCTCTTTCATAATCCATGACCATCTTTTTTATAAAGTAGAGGGACATGGCCATTTTAGACAACAGATTTCTGCCAGTGAAGTGTGACTAATGGTACATTATTTAATATATTATTACATTTTTGCCACTGGGAGGGGGGGGTTGGGTAGATCAGAACCCAAACTTTTGACTGTGGAGGCAGATAATCTAACTAGTAGGTTATCTGCTTCTGGTGTCAAAAAGTTCAATGACTTCCCTCAATGTCTTTTGGAGTTCAACTTAATATTTTCTTCATTTCTCCTAAGAAAAGAAATTATGTGAAGGAAAACATCTCCCAGCTAAACACTCTCCAGTGAGGTATTCAGATTAGAATTTTTGTGTGTGGATAACATCCCAACCAATCAATACAGCCTTTAAAAGAAGAGTCAAATAAGATTTATAGCCAAAGTAATCTTCTTAGCCAAACATCAGAGGGTTGGAAGATGGATTGCTGAAGTGGGAGATGGGGATGGATTGGCAAATCCTTCACTCTACAGCTGAAATAATCTGTCCTTTCTAGAACTTCCTTTTTCAAAAGCCTATTTAAGCTTCATCTTTCACTGATTTAGCTTTGTCTTTGGACTGCTACTTTATTGGCTGTGATTTGCATCCACCGAGAAATCTCTGTGTAACAGGGACTCCTTTGATAGATGGTGAACGTACTCAAGAGTAGGCACAGATTTGTGATGACAAACTGGAGCTGAGAAACTTGCTCTTGTAGTATAAATGGACACTGTTTTACAGCATGATCACCACCTAGGGTCTAAGAACCTTAAAGCAATTTTTATTGTAGTACCAAAACAACTTAACTCATTCATCCTTTCCCATGGGTTTTAGGCCTCAAGATTTTCTCCCAACTCCAACCCTTTCCACAAAGCCTAGATTCAACACTGAATAAGAGCAGCATCTGAACAGGTATTTGAAGTAACCTACCCCATTTGTAAGGGCACAGAATGGCCTGTTTATCACCCATAATTCATTTGGGAGATACCCTGAGCTACTGGAAAAGGACTTATCTTGTGAGTAAATATCCCCAGATTTAATATGCTCCCTCTGTAGAGAGAAATTAAAAATAAAAAAACTTTCATTCATATAGGTATAATGATGCCCTCAACTGACCCCTCCTTACTCTAGGACTCCTTTTTTCCATATGGTGATGCAAGTGTCTGCCCTTACCACCCCAACCCAATACCCCTCAACAAGGGGAAGATTTTTATGGCTTTGATTGCAGATGCAACAGAAGTAGGAAGAAGCATTAAGAAGGATTCCTGGCTCAGTTTGTCTTGAAGATTTCTCTCACCTTAAACAATAAAATAAAAGTGCACACACATGCAGCTGCACACCCACCCACTCACCCACACACCTACTCTCACACGCAGAAATTTCTTATCCCACTTTTGGGGGTGTCTGCGCCACTGACGTGAGCTACAGAAGGAGCCACAGGCCTAGGATATTGCTTTGAAACTCATGTTTCAGATTTAAATAGTATACACAGTAAAAACAGAGCTGAAAGTACCGCCCCTACATTGTCTGAAAATCATTGCCAGAATGAACAACTTCAAATAAATTAAAAAGAAAAGTTGAAATATTATTCGTCTCAATAAAAACTGTAGTAAAACCATTTAACTTCTTTTCTTTGTGTTTCTCTCTCTCTTTCTCTCTCTTTTATATTATATATAATATATATTTATATATGTATAAGGCTGCTCTTGCGCAGCATTAAAGAATACTAGCCAGAGAAACACAGAGGAGCATGCTCAGTATGGGAAGGGAGGATACAGAGGAAAGCCAATGAAAATTAGCCTTTCCAATTTTTGCACCCCAATCTGGAAAGAAATCACCAATATATAAATGTCAAGTCCTGATGGGAATGGGAGGGGAACTCCTTTCCTTCAGCAGGAGTAAATGGGCAGTTTTATATCATTTCCTATAAGGTTAGATAGGAAATGATTATTAACAATTGGTAATGTACTCTCAAAAGAAAAGAACCTGCTTCCCTTTAACTTCCCCCATGCAAATCTGCTGATCAAACAATCATCTTCCTCCAGAAAAACTTGCCATGGGTGGAAAACCTAAAGAAAAACTCCCCACCTGGGGTTCTTTACCCAGCCTTTGAAGCTATACCTCAGCTCTCCCGTTTCCCCTGTAGGGAAGGAAGCACTGTCTGCATGCAAAAGGAAAGAATCCAGGATTTAAAAGAGTTAACACTCCACCTGCCAAAGGAGGAAATGGGGCTATGGTTCATTTTGGTGGTGGAGGCAGGACCAAAAGGGGGCACTAAGCATGCACCATTCTGTTTCTTGACTTTGGATTCATTGAGCTTTGACGCCTTCTTTGTCTGAGCGTGTGTGCCCTCTGGAAAAGCACACAGACATATAAATAATGATCCCACCCTCACCCATGCCCTTTATCTCCCCAGTTAAATATCTCACAGGTCTTCCCCCACCCACCTGCCTACTTCCCCACCCACCCACCCACTCGCCAGCTGATACACCCACGCTTGCTCTCAGATCTCACAAGGTGAATGTCAGGACACCTCTATGATTTCCATGCTGCCTGAAAAGCTAGACTGTTTGCTGATTTTGCCCAGGTCTTCCCGAGACCTGCTCTCGCACAAGGTCTCCTCGAATTCCATCTGGCAGCTCCTTCGCTTGAACTGCTTCTCAGTAGCAGTGTCCTCATGCCAGCTGTGCCGCACCTCCCGCTGCTCTCCGCGCTGCTTCTCCCTTAGTCTGATCTCGCAGCTAGCCTGGATTGTGCTGCAGCTGAATGACGTGTAGGTGGTGGCATTGGCAAACAGAGTCCCGCTCCCACTGCCTTTGCAACCTGCTGCTGCTGGGTCTGTGCTGAAATACCAGGGGTTCTCTGATGAAGGAGTGCTAGGGGATTCCAAGTGCACACCCCAAGTGCCAGCAGAAGTTGGAGTACTAGCCGGCTGTGCCAGCTGCTGCCCAACATTGGGAAGGCTCAGCCGAAGCGTTTGCTTGAGACTGTCCTCCACACTGGTGCTTTTATGCATGGCACACACCCCACTGAAATTAAGGCTCAGCCCATGGGCAGGGGAGCCCGCCTGGTGCCTGTGCTTTCGTCTCTGCCGTACTTTGGCCTCTAGAAGGAAGTCGGGCCCACTGGGCCAGTCAGGGCTATCTGGAAGAGGAGAGAACTGGCATGTGCCATTGGGACCTGAAGGGCTGTCCAGCTTACAGAGCTTGGGGGTTTCTCCTGCTTCTGTAGGACCCACAGCATCCTGCCTCTGGATAGGGGAGTAGGATGACTTGATGTCCAGGGAGAAGGAACGCTTCAGCCGGTTGGTATCTTGAATGCGCTCTGAAGATAAGTGCAACCCATTCAGTCCTTGCTGTAGTGCTGTAGGTGAGACAACCTTGGGAATTCCTGATGGCCTCTCAGAGTCAATTGAGGAGATTTCCAAGGTTGTGCTTTTTAATAGCTCCTCTGCCTTTTCTGAGGTAGACAGAGTCTGCTGCCTGTTGCCTTCAGGTGCTTCAGAGTGGTCTTGGTAGGATTCTCCCTCACCCTTCTCCCCTTGGGCCTTCAAAACCTTGAGCAGCTTCAGACTTCTCTCATACTCCAGGAGCTGACCCAAGAAATTGAAGTTTGGTGATATGGAAGGGCGCCGGTCTTTGACAAACCTGCCAAAGCAATCAGAACAGCAATGTTTGTTACTTTGCCTTTTAGTGATATTTTTTAGTTCTGTGAATGATATACTTTAACTTTGGGAGCATCTAATCAGCAAGCCAAGAGGCTGAAAAAGTCTACCTTTCAAGCAACATAAACCCCACTGCATTTGTCTTTCCATCCACCCGATGACTGAAAGAGTTGGGTTGCAGTGTGATACTTTAAAGACTTTTTACTGTTCAGCAGCATCTACCCACAGTCTGTACAATCTTCACACTCAGTGAGTGAGTAATGAAAATTACTTTTATAGATTGGGTCCTTGTTCATTTTATCCATCCACTGCTACATGCAGCACTATGAGATGGAAACACTAATAACTGAAACCTGAGTTTGCTGTGAGCTATTAAAAAAAATCCAACCCTACATCCAGACCTGCTTCTGAAAGCAGATGCATGGGGACAGCTGGCCATAGGCCAAGAGTCAATCTGCAGATGACATTGATATAAGAATCACAGTCATGCAAGTGAGTTTCCTAATCTTCCGCCTAAGGAAAGGGCAGTAACTGAGCCCTCTTCAGGTCTCACAGGACATTCCTTATTTGGTGACAGGTCATCAAGTGAATACAGTGCTTGGGTGCAGTGTTTTTTTTTTTTTTGGGTGATCATCATGTAGTACTCTATTTTTGGGATACATGGAAAGTATTCTTTATGGCACTATTTCTTTTCTTCTTTCTTTTTCTGAAGGGCTTAAAAACAAACGGACAAAAAAAAAACACCCTGCCTACACTGATAGCCCAATTTTATTCCCTTTAGCTAATGAAAAAAAAAAAAGGTTAATAACCTTCTACAGATAAAAAAAGAAACCTACCTGTAGGCATCATCTGAAGACATGCCCATTGTCTTCATGATGTATGCAATGGCAATGGTGGCTGATCGGGAGATTCCTGCCAAGCAGTGCACTATCACCTGGCAGCTAGAAACCTTGGCCTTGTCTGCAACAGGGGAAGACAGCTTTGAGAATGATATTGTGAGATTCTACATACTCAGACATTTTGAGAACCAGGGGGGCTTGTTGGCACTTTTGTTCATAGGTGGTTTGTCTTTGATGTCCTCTGAGACTGAGAGAATGTGACTTGTGCAAGACCACCCAGTGGGTTTCCATGGCCAAGATTTGAAAGTCATGGTCCAACACTTAAGCCATTATGCCACACTGGCTTTCTGACAGAGTTATATCTGACTGTGCAAGGGCTACAAGTTCTCCATTTCTAATCAGCAACATTGGACCAACATTTTTAATTATCTTTAGTCCCTGAAATAAATGCAAATTCTAGGTATATGAGTTTCCTGTTTAGCAACAAAACCAATACAATATAGACAGCAGAAGAACATAGGTTTACTTTCCTAATGCCTTGTATCTCTTAAAGTTCAAAACAATCCAGACCAATTAAAAGGAAAATACATTATTTATTCCCTACGTGTAGCCAATCTTGAACATTTTCAGACTTGGCCAAGGCTATCCATAGGCACTGGCAGCTAACTCTGTTGCTGTTCTATTTGATGAAAAATATTAGTTACTATTTCTAGCTGACAATGAATTATAAACAAAGTGCTAGATTGAATGAATGAATCTAACTCTACAAACCAGCATAAAAGGTCAGCAATGTATAGCCGTTTGAGTACTGGACTAGGACTCTGGGAGACCAGGATTCAAATCCATGCTTGTCCATGGAAACCCACTGGGTGACCTTGGGCAAGTCACATTCTTTCATCTTCAGAGGGAAGGCAAAGGCAAACTCCCTTTGAACAAATCTTGCCAAGAAACCCATATGAAGTGAAATGACTTGAAGGTATACCACCACAACAACACTTGTTCAATGCAGCGGTGGATAGGCCCACATTGCCCCCCTCCAAAACTAAATGGGGATTGCACCCAAAATCTCCACTGCCATTTACCCAAACATGTTGCAATGGCAGCAATCTCCCTGCCCCACTACCCTTCAAGATGAGGCTTCTGCAAGTATGAAGCAAAGTGTGTGCTCAACATGGTTTGTTTAAAAGGGAAATCACACATGGGGCTACCATTGCTGCAGCAAATTTGATAATAGCCATGGATGACATGAGGGTAAAGTGGAGCTTCAAACTGGGTAAGCTGGCATGCAGACAGTGGGCTGGCTGTTACTGCTCTAAGGAGACTCTGGGTATATTTCTTTCATTCTATCTGTAGGCAATAAATCACTCCTTAATAAATCATCTTATTTAACCAATAATCTCTGGTGTTAAGAGAGAGCATGGTTGCTTTTGATAAACAAAAGCAGCTAAATAAATCAAAAGACATTTCTACATGAAGCAGTACTGTTGTCCCATGTGGACTGAGTTGTCTCTCTATGATGCTGCAGAGTTAGACCAGTGAATCCTGAGAGTTCTTGTGACTGGGGAATTCAAAACAGGAAGGTTGTTTAGTACTAAGAGAGAAAGTATGCCTCCCAAGGGTAGACTGGGTGTTTTGCACACAGTAGAATGAAAAACAGCATTAGGAACAAAACAAGTGTGCTGTGGTAGGGCAGAGAGAGTGAATAGCTGAGTCATAATTATCTAGAGGTCTTCTGCAGCAAGACCACAAAAACTGCAGCCCAGAAGAAACGAAGAAAAAGCCCTCAGTGGCTGATCAGCAGTCTTACCAATGAACTCAATGGACTTGTCCAACCAGGGAAGGAGTTTCTCACAGTAATTGTCATTGACAGGAATGCGCATGAAGTGACTGTCACAGATGAAATCTGGCTTGGGACAAGAATTGCTGGCGTTGAGGACATAGCTTATCCCATTCTGAGTCATCAGGTCCTGGGCAAGAATGAGACAAGCAATGTGAGTTAGTTAGTCCAGTGCAGAATCTTTTTAATCACTCTTTCAGGAGCTCTGATTATGCTTGTGGCTCCTTTCTCTCCTCTTTCTCCTTCTACAGCGCCCACCCTGCAATTTATGGCTGTGCTGACATACAGAGGTAGGGTGTGTTAGCGGACAGCTTGGCACTGCTGTCTGAGTTCAAGAAAGAATTGCTGGAGAAATCAGTGGCTTTTGCCCATTGGAAAAAAAAATGCAAGGCTTCCACGAGGAAGTAAATATGCAGTATTGCACAAATTATTGTTGTATGCTAAATTCCTAGAAAGGCAAACTGACACAAATGTTTCTGGGTTCCATCTCCTCTTACATCACTCCTGTTTTCAAGTACTGTACTGAAACTCAACACTATGGTCCTTCTTTTGAGTTTCTATGGCTCCACTTTTTTTTCTGAGCAGTCCTTAAGCAATGACCTTAACCTCAGCCCCTAAGAGCAAGAAACCAAGCTCACATTCCCAGCATTTTTCTCCCTCATTTCCTTCTACTCCCTGCATAAAAAGTTTCCTACTCTCCTTTCTGTGTTTTAGTTTAGATCCTTCCACTTAACCCATCCCATGAGGAAAGAATGCCCAACTGGCTCCCTACTGTCCAGGATATGTGCCCACTGGTATTTTAACAACTATGGTTCCCTTCTTCTTTAATTTTATTAGGCTTTATTTTTCCTTTAAGTAGAAATCTTTTCCCTGAAGTGATATCATAGCCCAGGCATTCTGGCAAATTTTGAAAGAACACTGCCTGCCCTCTTCCCTCTCCTGTTCCCAATGGGCATCTTTGTCCATTTTGGGGCCACTTCAAAGGGTCCTTTCATTACAGATGTGGGCTGCAGAGCCTAAGATCTCTTGTACCTCACCTCAGCATCAGTCACAACTGAATGCCAAATTTAATACCTCATCATCTGGCTCTCAGGCTTGATGTGGAAGAGCTCAAGTCAGTGTTTTTCTTTACTCTGGCTAGCACTGGATCTTGGCAATAAATAGCTGTCTCTCCTCCCAAATCTCTCGGGATCAACACTGCTGTCTTACTGCTCATGTCCTTAGCTCTTCAGAAGACTGCATCTCTGACCATCTCCAAAATGCTTCCAGAAGGCACCATTGTCTATATTGTTTTCCATACTGTTAATGTGACCACTTTCCCACCCAGGTCCCAGAACTTTTCAGACAAGGCAAGGCCACCACCTCTCCCCTGCTGCTAGACTGTACCTTATTTAAGACATCTTTCTGGGAGCCTAGATAGAGATGAGGCAAAATGCGTGTTGGGCCAACATTGGCCACTGGCAGGCATGGCTGGGAGATACTCATTGGCAAGATCGCAGTGGGTTTCCCTTCACAGAGTCCTGGGAAGCAAGATGAGAAGGTGGCAAAACCCCCTGGAGGGAAAAGAAATGGAAGAAATAAGAGGTCTGAGCAACAGTGACTATTATACATGTACAAAGTATCTGTGAGATATCCTTAGAATTTGTGAAGCCTCCTCCTTGCTTTATTACTATAATGATAGGAATTTCACTAGAATGTTATAGAACGAGCCATGCCGCTCTTTTAAACCCCCCTCCCTTGTCATACCCAGACTCCTTTTAACAGAGACCCTACTCCTCCTTTCTTACAATGCTGCCATCCTTTTCACTCCCTTGATTTGTGAAACAGTTTCTGTGTGGTATTTGCATTGCAGCAATGAAGACTATGCAGCCCTTCAGGTGATGTTGGGCTCTAATGGGCATCAGCCCCAGATACCAGTCACTGGGATTGATGGGATTTGTGGCTCAACAGCATCTGGATCTCTGCTATATTAAGTTATGACTCACAAGGTATTACTTTTATTAGGATTAACTAAAAAAAATTTTGTAGCAAGCTTTTGAAATATACAGTATAGAACTCTTCAATCACCCACTCTGAGAGAATACTACCCAGTCATGTATTTTAACTACTCAGAGGGGGTAACTATTTTGTAGACATGTAAAAGAATTCTTTGGACTCAACAACAAAGGCAAATCATTTACATATTGTGAAAATAAAGATGTTGCCTAAGTCAGGAGACGTGATGCTTATAGGAGTGCTGTCATCAGCACTGGATGCCAAATTGAGAACACTACGCACACTAATAAAAAAAATAAATCACATTTTAAATCTGAGATTAATGAGGCAGGCCATTAATCATGCTCAGTAATTGCTTCTTTCTTTCAGCCCTTGTCCTAATAGCACTCAGAGCCTGAATTTACCATTTCCCACTTCTCTTCCTATTACTGCATATATTTCTTAGGACTGGCTTTTTGTTGTCTGCTGATTCCAATATGCTGCCGAATCTACATGGCCTACTATAATCCTCAATGTGCTCCAGTGCAATAAATTATTTTTCCCATTACTCTTTAATGCTTTAGAGACTGACACATCCCGGCTGTACAATCAAGCAGTGTGTTATAGATTTTCAACTTGTTCCAAAAAAACCCAAGTATCTTAGAGAAGTGGTAGATATAAACACAGATTGCTAAATAAAATACACTATCAGCAGGGGACAAAAAGGGCCCAAAGAGTTTCTCTCTCTCTCTCTCTCTCTCTCTCTCTCTGTGTGTGTGTGTGTGTGTGTATGGGGGGGGCCATGTAATTCTAGGAAGGCAGGAAATAAATTACCTGCATTGGAATTTGGCCAGGAGTCTAGAGGAAACTTTTACTCCCCTTTTAAAAATAGTCCTCCTGGGAATTTTGGCAGTCACACGTGAGCAAGACATGTCATCTGAGAAACAGCAGGCCTAGCAGTTGCCAGTGTTATGGACTGGTTTAGAAGGAAAGGAGGTTGCCTACAACAGCAGTTTTTTAAAGGGCTGACCTTTAGGAGCCATTTCTATGTCGATATCTCCTCCAAGGAACCCATCTCAGCTCCTCTGAAAGCCATTTTATGAAAGTTAAAATTAAATGGCAATTAAAAGCAGATTAAAAGATAGAGGATAAAAACACACCACACCACTATCAATACAATTCCACCATATGATTAAAGAACAACAACAGTACTTGCCGAAACAGCCTGCCTAAATAAGAAGGCCTTAACCTGCTGGCGGAAAGCGAGCAGGGAGGCAGCCAAATGGACCTCTTGTGGAAGGGAGTTCCATACCTTGGGAGAAGCCATTGAGAAGGCTCTTTTCTGTGTCTTCACCAAACATGCTTGTGATGGTGTTGGGACCAAGAGAAAGCCCTCTCCAAGGATCTTAAAACACATATAGGGAGATGCAATAATTTAGTCAGTCCAAGCTGTGTAGGGCTTTAAAGGTCATAACCAGCATTTTGAATTCTGCCCAGAAATGATCCAATAGCCAGTGAAACTGTTTCAACACATCATTCCTGCAACCCACTCCAGTCAGCTGGCTGCAGCAGTTTGAAGCTGCTAAAATTTCTGAACAGTTTCCAAAGGCAGCCTCACATACTGTGAGTTACAGTAATCCAAATGGGAGGCAATCAAGGCATGTGTCACCATAGATCTTACTTTTCAAGGAATGGTCACAGCTGTTACAGTAGTTTTAACTGTGCAAATGCATTCCTGACCACTGCTGAAACATGGGCACCCAGGCTCTGATCTTAATTTGAGATGTATCCAAATTGCAAACCTAAGATTTCAGGGGAATCTCATCTACCAGAGGTTCAATCTCAATTTCCTGTATCTGTCTTATGAATGACCAAGAGCATCTCTAGTTTCAACTTGTTCACTCTTGTCCATCCATTACTGACAGTAGAAACTGGGTTAGTACAGGAAAAGCTTGCTTAGGGATAGATGAGATGAAAATGAATTGAGAGTTGAATACCTGGGAACAACACACACACACACACACACACACACACTCTGTCTGAATATGTGGGGCTACAACATACCAATGTCTTCCTGCAGAGGAAAAGGAAAGTTCACAGCAATGAGGAATGCTGTTTTTTCAAGGAGGCCACCACAGAACATCTAAGCAACTCCTGGTCAGCTTTTAAGAAATCTCACAGAGTGTGTGAACTTGTGCCTTCAAATCACATGTCAATTTATGGTGACCCCATGCATTTTATAGATTTTTTCTTAAGCAAGAAATACTCAGAGGTGGTTTTCCAGTTTCATCCTCTGAAATATAATTTACAGCACATGGTATTCATTCGTGGGGGAGAGCCAGTGTGGTGTAGTGATTTGAGAGTTGGACTATGAACTTTATCACACCCGTTTTTTCACTGTTAAAGGTACGGAAAGAGGACGCTCATGTGCGTGCATGACCGGCCAAAAATGGATTTTATCGTATGCCAAAGCATCCTCCAAAAGGCACCGTTACGTCCCCCGGCGCCAAGCCATCCTGGTTCGGTGCTGACGGGCACCATTTTGCTTGGTCGGAAGACTTCCGACCAGAACATTTCACACACTTCAGCACTGAACTGGTACTCCTTGGCGCCAGGGGACTGAATGGGGCCTTTTGGAGGATGCTTTGGCATGCGATAAAATCCGTTTTTTGGCCGGTTGCGCACGCACACATGAGCGTCCTCTTTCTGTACCCGTAACAGTGAAAAAAACGGGTGCGATAAAGTTCTATGACTTTGGAGATGAGGGTCTAAATCCCTGCTCAGCCATATAAACCCACTGGGTGACCTTGGACAAGTCACACTGTGTAAACCTCAGAGGAAGGCAAAGGCAAACCCCCTCTGAACAAATATTACTAAGGAAGACCCATGATAGGTTTGGCTTTGGGTTGCCTTAAGTCAGAAATGACTTGAAGGCACCCAACAACAACAACAGCAACAACTCCTATCTAAACAGTACCCAACAGTGACTCTGCTTACTTCCAAGATTAGGTGGGATCTGGTGCCTTTAGGATATTTAGGCCCTCAAGTACCACTTGAAAAATATATGGCATTTTGACGTGCTGGAAGTCACTTTGGATATTTGCTGTTTCTGCTAGTCCCTGTCTCCTGTTGTCCACCAGTGAGTGTCATTGATGTGCCAATTCCTGTTAGGGATTATCCACAGATTTCACCTACTAATGGAATTAGTCTTTTGTGTCAACAACTGTAGCACTGCAATGGTAAGTCCTTAAAACTTTCTGGAAATAAGTATATGAACATACATTTGTCCTCTTTGGACAAAAGAGGGTTTTTTTGTTTCTATTATGGTGTGACCCCAAGTTCCTGGATAGTATGATTAGTGGGGCACCAAATATGAAAGACTGGGAGTCACAGGAGCAGGGAGTCTCTCCCAGCATCCTTCAGTGGCATCTGTTACTGGTAGATCTCATCCCTTTTATCCACCATCTGTAATCTCCAGCTGAATCACAGCAAACATAGCTGCAGGCCTTTGTACTTGAAACAGACCTACGTCAGAGTCATGCAGCATTTCAGAAGCGCTTTGCTCTTCCTCTCCCTCCCTTCCCCACATTCTCTTTCACTGGGGCTCCCACTCATGTTCACAGAGCTCTTTTCTATTTCATGCCTGACTGGCTGGCTGCTTAAGCAGTTCCCTGTACAGCACTAATTAGAAAAGTGAGGCCTTACACTGGGTGGGTGGGTGAGGTATTTGGATAGAAATGCAGGATTTCATTTCTGAACAGATCTCAGAGTGCGTTTTTCATGGTCAATATATTACAGAACACAAGAGAGCAAGCCACATCTGTAATCACAATGACCCTGTTTCAGTATGCACCATCAGGTTTGCTTGTATTCAAATTAGTTCCCCCAAAACTGAATAAAGAGAAAATGTGACTTCCTCTTTAATTCTCCCTTTTCATACTAAGAATCTGAAATGTTTGCATTTCTAATCTATGCTTCTATTTTGGACATATGTAACTTAAGTGGAAGTTGCTTCAAGGTTAAGTGGGAGAAAATGTTGGGAAAGACATTTCTAATTCAGTTTGGCAATAGTCTTTTTACAAAGGGTCTGGCATCCCCTGGAACACATGCTATGCACAACATAAAGGTCACCTTTTACATGAAGTATTCTTGCTGGATCCTCTCAGCAGGAAGTAAAGCTTGATTATAAAGCTCATAAAGGCATTTTCTTTGAGAGGCTTGCTTTCAGTAAAGTAAATAATTCTGAACTAAACCTTGACATAGCTTATTTTTTTGTTTTCCTGCAGAAATGGCCAGCTAGCAAATAAAAACAAGACACACTTATCAATTTTGGTGAACAAGATTATCTTTGTGGACAGATGCATATATCAGGAACATCTACACACACACACAATTCACAAAGGCTTGTCAGTTTGGAGTATGAAGAGTTCATATGCCTTACAATATGTACCATCTCCTCTATGGCTCTTTGTGGCATGACATCACCCACTCAACAGGGATATTAAATCAGAATGAATGAAACAAGATTAGCACAGGTGCACATGAGCTCTGGTTACTCTTATCTTCTCTCCCCCACTCTCCCAGCAACTGCATCAATTGCACCAAAAACAAGCCATAGGGTTGAAAGGAGTGTGTGTGTGTGTGCAATTCTTCCCTACATCTTGGACTGAGAGAATTGGAATGTAGGTTGGGAAGAGAGAATAGTTTAGGAGCCAAAATTCAGGCAAATAGAAGAAGCCCTTCTGTATTCAGTGGGAGAAGCATGCTACCTGTTTATATATACACATACAAATCTGTGTAATAGGAAGTGAATCCACTGATCCACCTAGAACAGGGATTTTGCCCTCCAGATCTTTTGGATTACAGCTTCCAGAGTCACTTACCACAGGCCATGCTGAGTGGGGCTAATGAGAGTTGCCAGCCAAAGCCTTTGGAAGGTAAATGGCACCCCACTCCCAATTTAGAAGATAGAATTGGTTATTCTGACTGAGGGAGGTTTTGCAACCCCAAGGCTCACATCAATTGTAAAAGGGATAGATCCATCTGTTGATATATAGATCTGTCCCAAAAGGTGCAGGGAGAGGAAGTGAGGGGCTTGTTTTTTAAGCACAAAAGAGATGCACAGATATAGTAATGTATATTGCCTGCTGCTTATGTCCCTGATGCACTTTCTTCTGCAGAACATTTATTAGCGAAGTGCATTGTTGGTACTGGAATTCAACTAGGAAGCAAAGTGCCGGGTAGGAAAGGGGGTTATACAGATTTTGAGCATGTAAACTGTGCAAATCTGTTCTGTATTTGCCACCCCTTCGGCATTTTTACAGACCCTTCTCTTTCGGTGTGGTTCAGGTAAAGCCATGTTTAAACACACATGTGCTACTGTGAAGCCAGCTTTGCCTGAGATCATAACTGGAAATGTCATAAATTGATGTTGGCACCACACATACAAAACACATACTCTATCACTAAGCCACAGTTCCTCCCATAATTTCCTTCAGTGGGCATAATCCTCCTTCCTTCATGAGTAATACTTAGAACAAAACCCACCAACAAACACTGTTTATCACAATTATTAGGCAGAAAGAAAAAATAAGTTTATTAAAAAGTCTTTCACTATGTACAAACAGTACTACTGTATATGGTTTACAAGGGACATGTGCTGATGCATAATCCACCCACAGAATCTGCACTGTGCTGTGATTTGATTGTATATCAGCTATGCATCATGGTTCAACCAGGCTATATTGTGATCTGCATTGCAGAGTGGTGTGCTTGCCAATATGATCAATATGCTGATAGCTACACAATGTCACAAAAGACGTCTTGGTACTGGGATTGGATTGTCCTCCACCACTTATGTATTTAAGCAGCACCTTCTTTCCACAATGGAGCAATAGCAAAGGCAACATCATCTGAAGACACATTGCACCGGACAGTTCTATTCTCCCATTTATTTCAATAAAAACTTATCCGTGACTTATTAGCATTTATTTATTTATTTATTTATTTAACACGTGTGCTGCTTTTCAGCAGGGAAAATGGAGACACTGGCCTGTTACAGACTGCCAAAATAAAGCTGCTTCGGGTCTCTTTGGAGGTATGCTGTTTAAATGATGCATGCATCCTAAGAATCCGGAAGCTGCACCAAAGTTGCACTCCAGTGCTTAGGAATGGAGTGTGGCTTTGGCGCGACCTCCGGACTCTTAGGACCCATGCATCATTTAAACAGCATACCTCCAAAGAGACCCGAAGCAGTTTTATTTTGGCAGTCTGTAACAGGCCACTGAAAAACTTTCTTGAGTCACACTACAATACAAAGGATATTAGGTTTCCTAATTTCAGACAGCTCTTTACCTTTGCCATTCAGGCTGAGGAAATATATCACTTACCTTATTTGCTTGATACCTCTGTCTACCCATTAAAAGTTTTTATCTTACTGCATACTGCTTTGGATGCTTAAACACAGACACACACACACACTCGAAGAGATGAGAGCTAAAGCTAGTACCTGCTGCTACTCGCCTAGCAACACTATCTCTCCTTCCAGGATTGGTCTGTTAGCAGAACTTCTGCCAGATTTATGGATGAAAATGTTAGCAAGCATGCAGGGATGCTTCAGAATGCCAGTGAGGATTTACCAAGGAAAGCAGTGCCTTGTATCTTAAATTATCCTTGGCACAAGTCCTTACCCAACCAACCTTTGTTTATGTGATACAGATCCCTGTTGCAGATATGAACTAGCATAGGCTCGATGCATGAAATCAATTCAAAAGACAGAGAATGAAGGGAGAATGAATGAGCCCACTAGAATAAATGGATTAAAATACAGAGTTAACTTGCTAAATGCTCTTCATTTGAATTGGAGCTTAGATACTGCTTTCAAAGAATAAGAGGGAAATGTACAGAGATGGGATGAGAAAGGACTGGGGAGATGGCCAAAGAATGAAAGCCAAACAAGGACAGGTGGCGAGGAAGAGGAGGTGTGAAGAGGAACCAGGTCAAAGGAAGTAGTAAAGAGCCTAGCAGTGAGTCACGACCATCATCAGGAGGAGGCTATGAGGGCACTAGCTCTCACCCAGAACTACAGCCTTAGAGACTTCTTGTTTTGCTTTAATATTAAGAAGTCAATGTAGCTTAATGCAAAGCCACCAATGCCACAAGCAAGGTTCTTGACATGATTGATGATGGTGCTGCCTTTGCTATTAGTATATGTTAACTGACCTTCTAGCAAAGCAATATAAAATAACAGGCCCCAGGCTTGCACATTCAAGGCTCTTTTATTTGTCAGGCTATATGGCCTGGGAGTGGTATTCTCTTGGCATGAGTGGAATTAAAAGAAGGAGTAAGTCTGTATGTGGGAAAATGTGGGTGGAAAGAGCTCTCAGATTTATTTGGCCCTCTCTGGCAGCAGATCTGGCTAAAAAGCTTTGGGATAAGGAGCTAGTTTCCTGCCCTATTTGGAATCCTGAGGCAGGCCAAAGCTGCCCAAAATTCCTGAGAGGATTTAGACAAGAATCCATCCAAACACAAACACTCTACCTGGTTGAGACAGTGCCCAACACTACATAAAGACAATGCTATAGAAACAGGGATCTAATATGAAGAGAAATCTAGGCACTTCTTTTAAGTGCAAAGCACTAGAAGTATGTTGCAAGAGATTTAGACCTCACGAGACAGCACCTAATAACAAAGATTTTAACAGAGGAAGAAAAAAATACTACTCTTGGCACAAACCCCATTTTTAACAACCACGTGGCTCACAAAGCAAACTCCCTATTTCAGTTCCGTGAAGAATCTTGAAGGCATTAAGGTATCTGGTCCCAAGCCATCTTGCAGAGATTAGGATATGGTCTGAAAGGACATACAAAAGATAGGGCACATTTTTGACTCCTACCCTTTTTTCTTTTTGTCACTCTTCCTCCCTCTTCTTTTTTTTGGCTCACACATGTACATCTTCAAGTCACATGTTGATTTATGGTGACCCCATGGATTTCATAGGGTTTTTTTAGGCAAGGAATTCACTGAGGTGGTTTTGCCAGTCCTTTTCTCTTTAATATTGCCTACAGCAACTGGTATTTGTTGGTGGTTTCCCATCAATGTACAAACCAGGACTAACCCTGCTTAGCATCCAAGATCATACATTATCTGGTGCCTTTCATAGAATCACAGAATCATAGAGTTGGAAGAGACCGCACGGGCCATCCAGTCCAACCCCCTGCCATGCAGGAAATCTCAATCAAAGCATTCCCAGCAGATGGCAATCTAGCCTCTGCTTAAAGACCTCAAAGGAAGGAGACTCCACTACACTCTGAGGGAGTTTTTTCCACTGTCGAACAGCCCTTACTGTCAGGAAGTTCTTCCTAATGTTGAGGTGGAATCTCTTTTCCTGTAGCTTGCATCCATTGTTCTGGGTCCTGTTCTCTGGTATTAGGGTATTTAGACACAAATCTATTGTCAGTATTGATCCTAGGAAACAAAACTGGCAATCTTGCATGCTATCTCCTAAACCTGTAAGGAAGGCTTCTGGTGAATGTTCAGCTGCAATTTGCATTTATCACAAATTTCTTAGAAGGTTGCATGCACTCACTTTAATCTTGCCTAATACCCAATAATGTTGTTTGTGGTTGGATTATTACTTCATTAAACTAAATAATGCCTTGAAACAGTTTTGGTTCCCCATTGCCCACTGTCACTTTATAGAACTTATTACATAAATTCAGATGGAGGATTCGCTTATGGCCACCAAGTGAATTCACAGTACAAATGAGTTTTCAGTTCAATGCACCTATGAATGGGAGTGATTCTGCATTTAACAAATCCCAATGTGCTGCTCTGTTTAAAAAGTTGACAGAAATAGCAGGAGAAATGGGCCTGATTTAAAAATTGGAAAAGAAGAATATTGTCTTTCATGTTTAGGAACAATTAAGATGCAAGAGTGAAGGAATTAGTTTCCTGCTATATTAAATGAGAACAATATACAATCCACCAACTGCAAAAGTGCCCACCCACCTAGTGCTTTACATAGTCTGCAGACTTTTATTAGAGAATCTCACATGTTATGCTGAATTCAGATTTATTGCTTATAATCTCAGGACATCAAATTTAATTTGAAGTGTGTGTGTGTGGGGAGCCTTTCTACCCTTACAATTAGCAAAGCAAGCTTGAAAACAGAAGGGTATCATGCCTGCAAGGCATGTTGACTAAAAGGCAAAGAATAAAAGCTCTATGTTTGGTTAACAAACGTTAACCAATATTGGGTATCTGGGTCAGCCTGTTCGTCTGATGGAACAACATAAGTCTTAGAGTCATGAATATTATAGTGACATTGTACAAACAGAATATGGAAAGTAAATGGCCACCTTACAGGCTATCTAATAATGTTTGTTGCTGAAGACATTACACAGGTCTGGCAATAAAAGTGAAAACTTAATCCTACAGTACTAACACAGTTTAAGCTAAGTACAATTACACCCAAAATCCACAAGACCATTATTGGACCAACCAAAATGCACAAAATACATGATGTAAGCTTTCAAACTCCACTGGCTTCTTCATCAGGCAAAGGCATTAAAAATCATATAGGATAAAGATTTGAGATAGTAAGGAGGGATATCTATGCAGGCAGGTCCTTCCTCCTTCTGTTCATATGACATTCTGTAATGTGCTCTACCTGGGGGCTACCCTTGTACCAAGTTCAGAAGTTTCAATTAGTTCAAAATACGGGAGCCAGACTGGTCACCGGTTCATCAAGGTTCGACCACATAACTTCAGTTTTAAAAGATCTTCACTGGCTGCCGATTAGCTTCTGGGCGTAATACAAGGCGTTGCTTATTACCTTTAAAGTCCTACATGGCTTGGGCCTGAGTTACTTGCGCAAACATAATCTGCCCCGCACTCTTAGAACATCAGGGAAGAATTTGTTCGAATTACATACAACCAGACTAACTTCCACTTCCCAGGAAGCCTTTACTGCAGCTGCTCCAAAACTCTGGAATAGTCTCCCGGAAGAGATCTATCTCACTACCCCTTTGGAGGCCTTTAAGAGGGTAGTTAAGACGGATCTCTTTCGGCAAGCTTATCCACTGATCTCTTATAAGACATATTCTTCTACCTCTTTGACCTAGATTGAAACATCTCTCTCCTCTTTTGCTTTGATAGTATCATTTTTAATTGTTATCTATTTTTATATTCAATTGTACTATATTGCTGTTTTCATTGCTGTGATTCATATTTGTATATTGTATATTGTATTGGGTTGTAATCCTGCCTCGAGCCACCTGGGAGAGGCAAGAAAATGCAAATAAAATTTTATTATTATTATTTATTAAAACATTTCAAAGTCCAGGGAATAAAATTTAAATTTCATTAGCAAGACAAAAAGGTATATCCTATCAGATCCAGGAGTTCTCCATCCCTTATGAGGTCATGAACCCCTTCATTAAGCTGTTGTGTCATCAAGGAGGAAGAGGGAGAATATGGCTCATTTATTCATTTTTCTTCCTAAGTTTCTTGTGCAGAAGTTATATTAACAAGTCCAAAATCCAAGTCTTTTTTCTGGGCCTAACTTTTTTTAAAAAATCACTTTTCATAGCAGCAATCATATATGCCTTCAAATGCCCATTGAAGGGAAATATTTTCAGGATCACTGATGAAGATATATTACAGCTAGTGTGTAACTAGTGTGTCACCCTGTAGGATGCTAACCCTACTGTTCAGAGTCATAGTCCATTGCTCAAACCACTGCACCACACTGGCTCAACAACAAGAGTGTGTAATTAGCAGAAATGGTTAATTCTTTTTGTTGTGAACAAAAGATTGTTTGTTTTTGTAAAACTAGAGGTTGCAGATGAAAAATTCCAGTCCAAGGACTTTATCAAACTATAGATTTGTTGCACGATTGCACTGGTTTAGTTTCATGTTTGCTCTTGGATCACATCTTTTAACTGACAGGAAAAAAACCATAAATGGCTTTGTATCACTACTGTTATTCCTTCTGAAGTGATTATTTTGGTCCACTGCAGTTCCGATATTCCAGCAGTTCCATGGTGTGAGTGGCTGTGTTTCTCCTCTTCCCCTCCCTATCACCAGGTGATACAAAGAGGACATCATGGTGCACAGGAACAACATTGCTTTTACTCTATTCCCGGGCATTTCATTTCTTTTAAAATCTGTTTTGCTGTAGTTATGCAATTGCGCTATGGTAGCGGGTTGCCAGCCTTCCATAAATAAATAAATAAATAAATAAAACTTTTATTTGTATCCTGCTTTTCTGTGACAAGACAATCAAAGCGTCTCACAACACATTAAAATCCACATTTACAAAATTATGTCCCAAATTCCCCCCCCCCCCTTAAATCAGGATTAAACAAATTACAATTAAAACATCTATTAAAAACACAATAAAATACAGCGAGGACAGAGCGGTGGGCTGATACATGATGTGAGGGGCAATCATTCTGTGGCCGGGGACTTTTATTCAGGAAAGGCCTGCCAGAAGAGATCCATCTTGACAGCTTTTTAAAAGCTGTCTAAGCTGGCAATTTAACGGATCTTGTCCGGCAGACTGTTCCATAGTTTGGGAGCAATTGCAGAGAAGGCCCACTGGGAGGTAGCAGTTAGTCTGGTTTTTAAAGGCTGCAATAGATTCCTTCCAGAGGACCTGAGCGTGCGGGGCAGATTATATGGAAGCAGGTGATCCCTCAAATAGGTTGGACCCAAGCCATGTAGGGCTTTAAAGGTTATAACCAACACCTTGTACTGTGCCCAGAAACTAATAGGGAGCCAGTGAAGAGATTTTAAGATGGGTGTTATTCGGTCACTTCTAGTTTTTCCGGCGACCAGCCTGGCTGCCATATTTTGCACTAGTTGAAGTTTCCAGACTAGGCACAAGGGTAGCCCCATGTAGAGCACATTACAAAAATCAAGTCGTGAAGTTACCAGTGAATGTACAACAGTTTCTAGGTCCTTTACTTCCAGGAAAGGGCACAGCTGGCGTATCAGCCAAAGCTGATAACAGGCGCTCCTGATCGTCGCATTCACCTGATTTCTCATGTGAAGCAACAGGTCTAGGAGCACCCCCAGACTGCGAACACAGTCCTTTGTGGAGAGCGTGACCCCATCTAGGACTGGAGGTTGCAACCTTATACCTGGTTTGGGGGCCCCTACTGTAAGTACCTCCGTTTTGTCTGGATTCAGCCTGAGTTTGTTTTTCCTCATCCAGCCCATTACCTCCTCAAGACACTGACTGAAGGGAGAAATGCCATCTGTTGTCATAGCTGCTGACCGGGACATGGAGAAATATATTTGGGTGTTATCAGCATACTGATAACACCCTGCCCCATTAACAATTATGGCAAAGCAAATTTTAAAAAAATAGCAGGAACCAGAGTAAATGCAAGCAATGTGAACCAATGAATTGATAGGTACACTTACACAAACGTGTGAATAAGGTGGGCAGATTATGAGCCTTATATTGCTATGTGTGTTTTTTCAATCAGAAGAATAAAATGGTGGCAGTGAGAAATATTGAAACTTTGTCATTGCACAATTGAAGCTAAAGAAAGAAATTAACAGTATGCATGAGCTACATAGGACAGATTTGGGAAAGAAGGCAGGGTCAGCATTGCAAAGCAGAAGGGAAGACTGACTGCGGGAACCAGCATCACTAAAACAGCACCATAACGCAATTGCAGAGAAGGTGTGATAGTGATTGTTTCCATACTGGTATGTTTCCATTTGCTTAAACAATGTGATTGTTATGAGACAACTGGCTGGTGTGATAAAACCCTTGAAGTGTTTACTTCAAACTTGATTTGAAATTTGCCTTGATGAGCTGTCAGCTGTTTCCCACTAATTGCCACTGATACCAGTTGAAAAGGCTGATACATTTGGGAAAAAATATGAAAAGGGATATAGAGTGATGCCTACTGCCTTGAAAGAGGTAGTGATACCACAATATTGGTCCCTATGATTTATGGCAACTACTGCCCATTCACTAATACCCTCCTTTTACAAAAAGGGATCAGAGAGGATTGTGGTGGCACAGTTGCAGATACTCTTGAATGAGACCAATTATCTAGACCACTGATGGGCAATATGAGAGCATGTGCCTCCCTGCTTTTTATGCGCCCTCTGGAATCCTGTTCTGGGAATTCGGATATAAGCCAATGATTTTGAACTAAAGGGATATGTTTTCCCCACCAGGTGTTCCCAGATTGCTGACTGAATAAATAATTAATTACTAGCTTGAGCTACAAGGTGTACAGAGAGTAAAACAATTACTTAACCATATGAATAGTTCTGGAAGAACTCATACAAATCACATGGGAAACATGTAAATTCAGTTGGAAGAACATCCC
The DNA here is from genome assembly GCF_019175285.1 of Sceloporus undulatus. Classification (NCBI taxonomy): domain Eukaryota; kingdom Metazoa; phylum Chordata; class Lepidosauria; order Squamata; family Phrynosomatidae; genus Sceloporus; species Sceloporus undulatus. Next base: position 267,407,284 of record NC_056522.1, read on the forward strand.
CTTAGAGATCCCCTCAGTACCCCTCATGGCTGGGTGTATTCCTCTTTCTACAAGAGTGAGATGATACTTTTCCTAAACATGTACATCAAGATGGGCCACAACAATGACTAATCAAAGTAAAACATGAATGTGGGGGAGAACTATCAATGTGTTATTGTTGTTGTTGTTATTCTGCTTCCCCCCCCCCCAAAAAAAAATTGGGACACAAAACAGCTTACAAACTTAAAAATAAAATACAATTAAAAACATACAAAGTGAGCATTAAAATAGAATTAAACTAGTACAGTATTTGGTACTGTACTACTCCAAAGGAACATGAACTCTCTCCAAAGCAAGCATCTTATTGGGGTGTGTACTGTACTTGTATTTTTAACTTTGTATTTTAATGTAATTTTATACTGTTTAAATGAAATTATTTTAATTGTTTTAAAAATTGCATTGGTAGGTTTTTTACCAATTTTATCTGCGAGCTGCCTTGGGTCCCACTCTGGGAGAAAGGTGGCTAGATGATAGATAGATAGATAGATAGATAGATAGATAGATAGACAGACAGAAATAGTAACTCTCATTTAATTTAGTCATGGTTTATCAACTTCTTAGTAGATTGGTAGCAGCTGTTTAGAAAGAATATCCCAGGAGTTCAAGCAGATGTCTTCCTTACCTTGAAACTGAAGTCAATAAAGCTAGACTTGAAAGTCATAGGTTAGCATCCAATCACTAAGAAATCTTTGCTGACTAATCATACAAATAAAAAAATATTATATTGAAAATATAACATTCCAGTTCATTTGCTTGAGAAGGCACTATTCTGCTTCTACAGTGGTGCTTATCAATTGTTTATACTCAAGTGCTTAATATGTTTTTGATCATAAAAAATAATTCTCTCACATATACATATACACACACACCTGAAATCCTCTTTCTTTGTAAATACTGCCATCTTTCACAAATGTCTCTGCAGCTTTTAATGCTATCCTTTGTTATACCTTCATCCTTTTTCTGACCACCATTCAGTTAGTTGGGTGTTATCTACTTTGTTCTACTTCTCTCCAGTATTGGTATTTTCATTATTTTTATTTTTATTGATTTGGATTAGCACGACTTCTATTCAAGCTTTCTTTCTCATGGCTACTTCCATTTTCAAAGTAATCACTTTACTATTATTATTATTATTATTATTATTATTATTATTTTACTACTGATTATCTGGCCACACTTCCCTTTTGATTTGCCTGCCATTCTCTTCCTGTTCTCTGATGTTTAATTTCTCTTTGTTACTAATCAGCAAGAAGAAGGAGCATCTACAAAAGGATTTCCACCTTCTTTCTACTTTTTGTGAATCCTCCTCCTCCTTTGCACCCTTTTCCCTACTATTAATTCCAACCTTTCATCTCTTGCCCGTGTGACATCTTCCATTTCTCCTACTGATTTTCTCTCTTATTCTGGAGAAACATATCACCAACCCAGTACCTTCTTCTATACATCCACAAATATGCCTCTTTCTTAATCTTCTCCTTCTCCTTTACCTTGTCAACACTACTTTGGCTACATTTTCCTCTGTTTTATCACATTCCACTTAGAGATTTAACATGTTTCTGGACCTGTAGGGGAAGATATCTCCTGCATCCTAATCACTATGATAATTTGCAAGCCTTAGAGTTTAGAAGAAAGCCCACAACATTTTTTAAAACAGTATGATTGATTGTAGCTAACCTTAGAATGATGGATTTCCCTCCTTACTGTTTTCACATAGAAATTTTAGGAGATTACATATGAATATTTGTATTTGTTTGTATTACATCCATTTTTGACTTTTAAGGAAAGGTCTTTATTAAAAAAAAATGAGACACACCGTGAAATATTTGTTTGTTTTTTTAAAACCAAACACTAAAATCTGATTTGTATTAAGAGAACCGGTCAAGATCACCTTCTAACCATCTTCAGGTTGCTAATGTTCTTGGCCATATACCTCTGTTTCAAGGGTGGCTGGTTTTAACGACAGCTGCAGTTTTTGCCAGTTCCCTCTTGTTCATCCCACCTTTTCAAGTACTGTACCAAATGCTCTTATTCTTTGGAACAATGATCTTTAAAAAAAAACCAAAAACTTGCCACCTATCACCCCACTGAAATTTTTCATTAAAACATATGATGTATTGAATAACATCTTTAAAAATAAGTCTAGCAACTGTGGCATCAAAGAAAATACAGCGGTTATTCAGAACAGCCCAGATTCTTCACTATTTTATGCAGGCAGAAAAGCTACATGCTAGTTCAACATCTGTATGCACTGATGTGCAACGAGCCTTTGCAGTTTGCATTGTGGCATGGATCAATTGAATATCAGTCCTTCAACAATTTAAAACAAAGCTGCGGGATCCACTCACTATGCCAGCATCTGTATGGTTCACACATGATAGTTTATTAATTTGGAGAACAATGTACCATCCAACCCTTCCATCTGTTTCTTGCCATACCAAAGTTGTGTCAGTGAAGACAATAGGTACAGCCAGCCTATGCTTTCTTTGCAGGGCACATGCATTTTTACTCTATTCTTCTGTAGATGAAAAGGTATTTTCATCTATGCCTTGCAACCAGACAGATGCCTACCTTGGACCAATTTAGGTGGAGCCAGGAGAAATATCTCCTCAGCAGGAAGGAGCTATGCCAGTTTGGGTTTGATCTAGTTAGCTTGCAAATAATCTATTTTTCTGTTGTTGTTTTGGACAACAAATAATTAGTACTGAAATATTATATTTTATTTGTGCCAAGTAGGAAAAAAGGGACCTTTATTTGTTGATATGAATATGGTGCTACACTACCTTTTTAAAATGTCTGCTTTGAAAATAAGGGATTCCCCCACTCCATGGAGCATGAAGCCACCTGCTAGGCAAGTCAGGTGGTAAAATTTAAATCTAACAGGAGCTAGAGGTGCTAAAGGGCATGTACCCCAAAATAGGATTTCACCCAAACCCACATGTACCTGACAGAAAGCCACAGCACAGCTGTTGTCCATGTTATGTGTTGATATGTGACTTTTCTTGCCAGCTTCTTCTGCAGCAGACTACCTTATTAAAAAGATGCTTCTGGGAGGTGCACAGACAACAGTACAAATAAACATACACTATCTTATGACTCCTGGTGCTTCTCCCCATCCTACATGAGTGTTTCCCAAGTAGCTGGTGTCACAGGGATTTTGTTTCATAAACATGAAACAGAAGAACGAAGGGTGCTTACTGGAGATGCCTTAACTCAGTTGAGCAATGCAGTGACATTCCTTAACCATCCTGCAATACTCAGAATGGCATTCTTAAAGATTTTCAATGCATGTCTGTGGGTGAGACAGGGACTGTAATCCACATTAATGACTCTTGGATATGAAATCAGGGTGTTGCTTCTTTCTGAAGCAGAGCACAAGACTTTATGTATAATCTCAGGTATGTGGTGTTACTATCTCTGTCCTTTCATTCCTCGTCTGTAATGAAGAAATAGTTCTTGTTTTTAAAAGAGATCATATTATTATAATGTGCTGAACCAATAACTATTATAGCAATAGCAATTAAAATAGTGAGTGAAAAGGTGCTGCTCAGTTCACAGAATGCTTGAATAAACTTTTCTTGTGCTTATGATTAAATAAATGCCCTTTTGTTTTGTAAGGAAATGTAATTATAAAACAATTTGAAAACATTCTCCTATCATGTTGTTCATTCCACCTCCAAAGTAAAAATTATACTATTACCAAAGCATAAGGGCATTATTATTTTCTCCTTTTTTTAAAAAATAAGATTTAATTCCATAATCTTACACTGGAAGGGATGGACACTCAACAAAGAGACAGTCAAGCTGCGTAAGGAGAACTGTATCCAAATGTTAACAACTCTTCCATTTTACAAGCCCTGTGGCAAATCCCTAGAGAAACGCCCCTGTTTCCTCTAGCATCTATTTCATAATGAGTAATGAGGATGCTTTTGGAAATCGTAGTCCTTGAAAATCTTAGTCCAGCCTTAGCAAATTCCTTGGCTTTCACAGCTTTACCTCCTTTTTGCTAAAAGTTCTGCTGTCTGCCATCCAGTCCTTTAAGTGCAAGATAAAAGCCAAGATTTTGTTCTTTTGTTTCAATGCAAAGCAGAGAGTTCTAGAGCATGAATGGTATGCTTGCTTTGGTCACATGCAAAGCCCAGTTGAATTTAGCTTTGACACATGCAAATTGCTACTTTTTTACATAGTTGAACAAATTAGAGGAAAGTAGTGACACCACTTCCAGGGCTGCTTCACATCTGACATTTTTCCTGCATAGATATTTATTTCTGAGTAGGAAAAAACCCATAAAAACCAAAAGGTAAAGCATGTAGGTGAATATCTACTCTTCAAAGTGTATGCATCTTCTGTTCAGATTAGAATAAGCAAGGATGGGACACTAAAATACCATCCCAACTGAACAGTGCCATTGGGCTGTTGAATCAGACCAGAAATAGCAAAATAGCATTTTAATAATGCTTACGGCCACTCTCTACTGAAGCCCATGCACAGGGCAGGGACACTTGGCAGCATTTTCTCCCCCTTACAGGATTAGTGAAAGGCAGGTTTGGCTTCCTTCCTCAAGTAACAAACGGTGCTCCACTCCTTATATCAGCTCAATTAGCTCACCCATTGCTGGACAATGGCCAATTCTACATAATATCCTTTTTTGTATTATCAGAGCAGCCAGAATGTTCAGCACATTTCTAAAGCAGCCTCACTGGCCCCTTGTGCAAGGACAACATTTGCCGTTTCGCCAAAGCCAAACACTGACCTTTTTATGGCGGTCAAAGCAGTATTCTGAAAGACATTTGGCACTTTCTCTTAGTCTCTTCTGAGACTGCCTCCCCTGATCCCTCATGTTAAGTAGCTTTAGGATCTTACCTCATCAAGTTCCTATTTGAATTCTATTACTGTAGGGTAAAAGCTCAGTAGATTCTTGCAGCTGTTTCCCCTCATAATCCTGTTACATTGAATCACTGCTTTCCCTCATCATATCCACTGATCTCCCTTTCCATGGCCTTGTTGTGACTGCTACACTATTCTTTTGCTGGCATCATGGCCACCATCAGGTATCTTTTTCTATTTGTAATGTATTCTTTTGATATTGTTTGAACTGTGTTGTATTATATTGTACTCCTCTATTATTGTAACTTGCCTGGATTCCATGTGATTGGGCAAGATATAAATAAATTATTATTATTATTATTATTATTATTCTCACTTCAGCTCTAGGATGATGCTTTTCCACTTTCCCCAATTCAGATAACTTGAAAGCAGCAAACTTCTCCTAATATCATTATATCTTCTCTCTTCCCCTATATTTACTATATTAATACAGGTTCTCTCTTTTTTCTTTTTTGGAAGAAGCTCAAGAACTGTCACACCTAAGTGAATCCAAAATGTACTTAGGAGCAGAAATCTTAGGGCCCTGCCATGCTATACTATTATAGCATTATGACTGCACATTAACTCCCATAGCTAAATACTATGGAATCCTAGGGGTTTATAGTTTGGTGAAGCACTAGAGATTGTGGGCTGAAAATCCCAAATGCCCTTCCCTAAACTGCCAATCCCAAGATTCCATACAAAGGAATCAGTATAATACAGGTGGAATCACAGTACTGTAACTGGGTATTGTGAATGTGCCCTACAGCTTAAAAAACAATATCCAAAAGATACATCAAGTGCCTTGACTGTACAGGAGCTAACATCTGCCCAACAGAAGCCACAAAGGTTCCACATTCATTGTCCTCCACCAATCATGTTTCAATGTTGAGCCTTTGCCAACTCTGTCATGTTTCCTAAAGTGCTCAACTAAGTAGGCAAGTGTGTTTTTTTTTTCTAAAAGACTGGGCAAGAACAGTGCTGAAGAATTAACCTTCTGAGTTGCTGGTCCAGATGTTCCTCACCAGGACAAGCTTTACTGGTTCTAAGTAAAGAGAAATGTGTCATACCCACAAATGACCTATTATTAATAGCATCATTTCTGAACTATGCATCTCCTGACTTAAAAAAAAGACTTCCAATGCCCAGCGTAGGAGGACACCCATTTTGTAAAGAGTGAGGGAATGATGGGAATATTTCCTAGTTCCACCATTTGGCAATGTAGGTCATTCTAGTTTTCACAGCTGCTTTTTCCTCCTTATCTAGCTCTGCAAGTAATAAACTGCTGCCTTTTAGATACATGGATCATTCCATAAGAGAGAAAAGCAGTCAGTCAGGGTGAGAAACAAAGAAAATTTAGTGAGGATAGTAGAATGTGGGTTTTTTTTTATGGCTTCTGCAACCACTGCCTTTATACTCTCTTTTTAGAGATCATTTCTTTCCCCATTTCTCTTCCTTCTGTATGCACATCATCTTGTGCATTGCTGACTTCTCTAAAGTGACCTCTAAAAAAGGCAGCAATGAATGTACAATGCTTCTTCATGCATAAAGATGTCCACAGGAAATTTCCACCGCTCCCTGCCCCTTTGCCCTGGAGAAGTGAATGTGTGGTGGGTTACATAAGAAAGGAAGAATCTGCCTTCATCCACTGAGCTCCCTATTGCACTCCAGCTTCAAGGTCTTTCACCTCAACAGTAAAATTAAACATTTTTTTTAAAGTTCCAGTCTTCTGAGATTAAAGTAAAAAAAAAAATCAACTGCCTTCATTTGACAAGTGGACCAAAGCATTACATATGTGGCACCAGCCAGTGAAACTCAGAGAACCATCACCACTAAATGCCCATTTCCTTGCAGCAGAGAGTAAAGAGATCCTGAAACAGCAGTACATGTGTCAATTAAGTTTTGGGGAGGAGATGAGAGGGATTAAGATAGGATTACTTTGCCACATTCTTGACAGCCCAATTCCGAGCATGTTTCCCAAAGTCATAGCTCACACATGAGATTTCTGCATGCATGCTTAGGGTCTGATGCCCATTTCTTGTATCTTACACATGCTGGAAAATGGGCATTGCTACCACTATCATCCTATGCCCCTGTTACTACCACCAACATGCTAAACTTGTACTGTTGTTCCCCTAGTCGAGTGACTGCAAGATATCAGGTATCAAGACACACACACACACACACACACACCCCTGCACATTTCAAGGCAGAAAGATGTCCAGCCTAAGGAAACTATTCCTCATTCAATCCCTTTTCCCATTCGCTTCTCAGGCATTTCCTCATCTACAGGAAAAACAGAAATCAGAATCCAGAAAACTAACCTCTCATGTCCCTGTTCTCCTTCATCCGTCTCACCCTGATTTTCAGCTTCATCTGTCCCTTGTGCATGTCTGGCCAGAACTGGTCCTCAGAGGGAGCAATCATAATATCCAAAGGCATCCAGGCAGCTGGGCTGTGTCTCTCCAATAGCTACCTCCTGCCCTCCGAAAACAACAGCTGGTGGAGATGGGAGGGAGCCTCCTTTTTTTCCAAAAAAAAAAAAAAAAAAGGAGAGGAGAGCTGGAGACACCCTGAGACCCAGCTCTTAGAGGAGAAATGAAAAGGGGAGTGAAGGGGGGAATGGGACAGAAATATTCATGCTCCTTCTCAGCAGGAATTATTCTCCTCCTCTCTTCATTCCCTGATGCGCAGCACTGACTCCAATAAGCTTGAATGAGCTCAGCACATGAGCAACTGCCGTGCTGATCGACCAAGAAGCAGTCATAGCTAACGGGTCAGGCATGCAACCGCATTCCTTACTCAGCACACAGACATGCAGTTTAAGTCAAGGGCTACGCTACTGGCATATGGTTTGCTCAGCTGCTTAAAGCAACAACATCCCCCTTTTATTCCACTCATCACCCCCACCCTGCTCTTATTCTAGAACTGTCCACCACAAACAGCAGCCAGCAGGGGCAAGAGAAGCCTGCTTTGGTGTGTTTTGTTTTGACAGGTTAATATATCTGCATGGTAATATGAAGCTTTGGAATGTCATGCAGTCCTGTTAATCCGTTGGCTGCATGCTCTTTGTCTCTAGTCTCAAATAAGTGGCAGAAAGGAGGAGGCACAGCGGACACTGTATCAGCTTCAGCTCACAGACTGACCCCACTGTTCGGACACAGTGGCCTAGCTGGGGCCTCATACTGGGCAGAGATAAACAAGGTTCTCAAAGGAGGGTACTCTGTAATTTCAAATGGAAAAGCAAAGCTTTACTGCCTCGGTTTTACTGCCTTTGTTTCCAATCAACTCATGACCAGGGGCAGTAGGCGAGACCCAAACCAATGCTTGTTGGAGGGCTATCTTCTTGCATCTCTGCTGATTTTCAGCAGCACTTTTGGCAGTGGGGATGCCAAATGCTCGGAGTTTTTTCCCCACACTAATGTAGACAATGCTGAGCTAAAATAACCAATAGTTGGATTTAGTATAAGAAGGCTCCCTGTCCTGTCTTTTGAGCCTAAATATGCTTGTCACCCAAGTCTCCTGGTTGCATCCTCACTTTCTATAGGTACCTTCCATTGTTTCAAATCTATACTCTCCTCCACACTCCTGTTCACTTTAGGCTACTTGCCATCTGTGCAGCTAATACAATGGAAACAGAGGGACAAGATGATGCTCTGGCACACAGTTATCAGCCACTGCTGAGTGCAGTGTTGCCTTGCTAAAGGCTTGATTCCTACCCCCCTAAATTCTTGGATCAGTCACTTTGTGTGAAACATGTTGGGTCCCCAGGAAGGCCAAGTAAGACCTCTAAAATTTATAAATGAAGCCCCCCCTTGTTCTATTGTGAGAAGATGAACATTGGCCAAACATGCCGGTACTCTCTTCCAGACCTCTCAATATTCTTTAAACACACATATCTGTGCTGCTTTCTAGGTCTCTGTATGACCAAATCATTCTTTGCCTCTATGGAAAACTGTACAGGATTAGACATACTGGATAAGATGCTTTGTCTCTTTAAATCCAAAGATTTAGAAGGCCAAGGAATTCAAAGTTGAACTGTTTCATGGGAGTTCAGTGTTTTTCCTTAACAGTGACATCACTCCAGATGAAGTCATCAGCATTAAATAAACCCTTCCCTCTCCATGATTGGAACCAGTGTTCTAATGAGAGTCCTTATTGTAACAAATATGGGGCTGATTATTGTCACATGTGAGATGGAGTTTAGTGAGGCATGCTCGAGCATGCACGCGCGCACACAGAGAGTATTTAAAACAGAGGCAATATGTTGAAATATGAGATGCTGTTTCCAGTTACTTCTCAGGAACTATAATGGCCTGCCTCTTTTGATCAGTATGTCATGCCACTGTGCTACAATGAAGCTAGAGAATAAGAACACAACTTTGGATAGCACTACATGTGTTTTCCTAATATTTTGAAACTGGGCAATATTTTCAATTTAGTAAACCTAAAATGTCTAAATACCCTGAAGGCACCAGATCTTGTCTGATCCTACAACCTAAGTAGGTTCAGCCTGGCTAGTACTTGGATGAAAGACCACCAACTAATGCCAGGTACCGTAGGCTAAGACTTCATAGGAAGGAACTGGCAAAACCACTTTTGAATATTTCTTGCCAAAGAATAGCCTATAAAATTCATGAGATAACCATAGGTCAACAGATCACTTGAAGTGGCACTGGCACTGGCACTGGCACTGGCACACACACACACACACACACACACACACACACACACACACTGCTTTCTGAAACGATGGAGATGGGACTTTTCCAGCCATTTCATATTATGGCTAGGAGACTTTTCAGAAAAAAAGATCCCATATTTTTTCTAAAAAATGTCTTATGATAGCATTTGTCTTGAAAATGTGAATTTCTCAAAAGTAACCATTCCTACCCTGCTCACATCCAACAAAACCCATCGTAAATATAACAATCAGGCAAAAGATGGGAGTAATATGAATAAAAGGACTGGGAACTGAATACGGTGATCCCTTGCCTTATGCGGGGGATTCATTCCAGATCCTGCCGCATACTGCAAGTTCTGCCTATGCTCAAGCCCCATTGAAAATAATGGAGCTTGTGCACACGGTGCACTGGGGCGTGTGTGCCATACAGGAAATGGTGTGGGGCTTTCAGCATAAGCTGAAAGCTGCATTAAAGGCACCCACGTATGATGTGGGCACACTGTTCCTAGGTTATAGATACTACAACTATTACATACCAATGGAGAAGTCACAAAACATAGCAAAGCCTCAGTCTTGTGTCTTTAAAATGGGAGTGTGTGTGTGTGTGTGTATTAAAATTTCACTGCTTGTTTTGTCTTCTTGTTATTATTATTAACTACCTTCTAGCTGAATTTGACTCATGGTAATCCCATGACTGAGACACCTTCAAGACCCCTATTGTCTGCCCAGATACTGCATGCCCAGGGCCAGGGCCTCCTTGACTGAGTCTATCCATTTCTTATGCAGTTCTTCCTCTCTTTTTTACTGCCCTCCACCTTTCCTAGCATTATTGTCTTTTCTAGATCATCACACCTTCTCACAATGTACCCAAAGTATGACAACCTCAATTTAGTCATCCTGGCTTCCAGGGACAATTCAGGATTGATATGTTCTAGGATCCATTTGTTCGTCTTTTTGTGTTACAAAAGCTGGTTTGGTGTGTGTGTAGTGGATGTGGTATATTTAAAAAAATAATTATAGAAGCAGAAAAACATATTTTGATGACAGGATCACTAAACTGGACACTATAGAATACAAATTTCAACTTGCACATTCGATTGCCCTAGCTTGGTCTCTTTCTCACAATGAAATACTTGGAAAAATCTTAAGATTTTGACCAAAAATTACAATTCCTGGTGGTCAGTCACTTTGAATATGGCTGAAAACGAGCTCAGCCCTACCAGCAAGTTTCTCATTATTCCTTCCACTTCCTGCTTATACCTAGAATAGGGCATAGAGATCTTGCAGCGCAGGAGGACATAGATCCCCCTTATTAGGTTGTCTCATCTTAGTTTCCCTTTCCACTCACCTTCAAAGAAGGGAAGGGAAGGGAAGGGAAGGGAAGGGTAGGGTAGGGTGTGCCTTGTTCACACAAATCACCTTTCCAGCTGTTAACAGAAAACACAAGATAAAAGTGGGAGACAGTGGGTGTGTTGGAAGCTAAAGGGCTAACACTACATTTGTAAAAAATCCTGATTCGGCATACAGAAATTCTTCAATTTTAGAGACTGGGCTTCATGGGAAGGGTAAGGAACTTTTTGGGCTACTACACCTTATCCTGGAGACACAACTTATTTTTAGGGTGACAAAGGAGAGTTGCATTTTGCAACCATCTACTCATCACCCTCTTTCAAGTTATTTCTTCACTGCAGTTCACTTTTCTTTGGGAGGCCATTTGTTTGTATTTTTACACTGAATTTTGTCTACTCTGTTCTTTCCAGTGCTCCTTTAGATGTACATATAATGCAGTTGCTTTATTCTAGGCAATCTAATCTTGTCACAGAGAAGCTTGCAATTTGTAGACCTATATTGGCTAGTGTGGTGTAGTGGTTTGTGCCTATGGACTATGACTCTGGAGACCAGGGTTCGATTCCTCGTTAGCCATGAAACTTGGGCAAGTCACATTCTCTCAGCCTCATAGGATGGCCATGGCAAAGGCAAGCCTCCTCTGAACAAATCTTGTCAAGAAAACCCCATGATAGGTTCGTGTTTGGGTTGCCATGAGTCAGAAACGACTTGAAGGCACACAACACATACATACACTGGATATACAAACTACAATACATACAAGTAACTGGAAATGCCTCACCCAGGGATATAGCTACCAAGAGATAAATACCCCCATGACTTCTGTCTCCAAGAAAACCTTTCTTCATTCCTCAAGTTTCTAGCACTGTAGGATGAAACTGTGAAAACTATTCACACCTACAACGCTTGTATTTGCTATGTCCACCTTCTCTTGTAACGTTGCCTGCTCCCTTTTTTTTGATGCCTAAACTGTATTTTTATATCATTGTTCAAAGTAGTATCTTTGAGACTGAGGCCCCATTCCCACTAGCTTATAATGCGGATCAGGATGCAAATAATGGTGCATTGTTCCCATTTGAGCGTGCATTCGATCTGCATTGCTCTGATATCGTTCCCATTGGAATTCGAATCTGACTCCCATGTGATCGAATTATCCTGAAAAAAACCAAATCAGTGGTTGATAAACCAGTTTAATTTAACAGTGCATTTTCAGCGAGTTTTCCTGTGCCTCCTGAGTCTGATTTGTGGCATACGAATGGGAACGACAAGGGTGTCTGATTCGGGAACTAAGGGATTGGAGGAGCAGTGCCCAGGGTGTCACCCGCTTGTTCTCTTTCCTGCATTACCGGCACCATTTCCCCCATTCGCATAGTCTTTCCCCCGGTGGAGTGGGAAGCAGGGAAGACACAGAAGAGCCTAGGATGCAGAGGGATTTAGGGTGAACAGAGGCTCCTTCTCTCTTCCAGAGGGACTATGGGAAGAAACAGAAGACTGGGATGCAAAGGGATTCGAGGGGAATAGAGGTTGCCTTTTCCCTTTCCCGGAGGGGAAAAGCGCCTAAGCGACTGATTGGCTGTGACGTCAAGCGCTTAGGTGCTTGATTGACAGCTGCTTTAAAAAAAAAGAGGTTTCGGAAGGGCGATGGGAACAGGGAGCAAAATAACCCACTTCAAATTACCACAGGGGAAATAGCAATGGGAACGAAAACAGGGGTAAAAAAAACCTGGATCTGTTTGCACCCATTTTTAATGGGAACGATGGGTCAGATTCGATTACGACTTGGAAAAAAAATCAGAGTCGGAATCGCAACAATATACGTCGCATTATATGCCCAGTAGGAATGGCCCCTAACTGTGTGAAACAGATTTGTACGAAGTCTATGAAAGCTTATGCTACAATGTCTTTCACAAATAGGTCACATTACTGCACTACACTCTTACTTCTCTGGTTGCCTCTTGTTGCATTCTGAGGCTTGTAGTTCTGTGAGGCCTAAGAGCTCTCTGAATGACAATTCTAAATGCCTCTCCTTAAACTGCAAATCCCAGAATGCAATAGGAGGCAGCCAGAGCAGTTAGAGTGGAATAGCAGTGCTATAAGAGTGCAGTGCAGTAAACTAGTTAGCCTCAAAGGTGCTACAAGATCCCTTTGCATACTGATATTCCAGACTAACACAGCTATGTCTCTGTGCTAGTGATTTTGATACTGAAGGAATATTTCTTATTTGGTAACAATGCCCTTATTTTGCCCTCAGTAGTTTCATCTTGAGCTTCCTGTTTTCTTTAAGAATTGTTTTTGGAAAAAGGACTGGTTTTGAAATGTTTTACTTCTCTTTTACAATATCTTTCTGTGCACCAATTCAATATTTTATCTTATTATAGAAGAAATAAAGGTTGCAAATTTTCATCACCAATCTTTATTAAAGGCTGGTCATGACCCTGGGAAAGATTTATCTTAAATAGATTATTTTCATGAATGATATCAATTTGCATTACTGTTACACAATTGCATAACAGAGCATGAATATGTGTGATAAATATGGTCAGTCATAATTTGTCTGCACAGATGAAAATTTACTCTTGCAAGGTCAAGGGTGATATATTGCATACATATTCTTCCCTGAGAGTATGTAGTGTTTCATGGCAAAATAGATCTGAAGCCCAAACACTGAAATTAGGGTTACTGTCCATATTATCTTCTAATTGATGGAACAATTAGAAAACAGCAGATACTTACTCAAGGTTAGTGTCAAAGTCTAAGGAGTCCCTACTGTAACCGTTACTTGGGGTAAATTTACCACACTTTGGAATAAAATCACATTTAATTCATTGGTGCTGTTGTTGTTGTTGTCGCATGCTTCATAAGGTGCATGCTTTCCATAAGGCGAACCTATCATGGGGTTTTCAGGAGCTGAGAATATGTGACTTGCCCAAGGTCACCCGGTGGGTTTCCATGGCTGAGCAAGGATTCAGACTCTGGTCTCCAGAAACATAGTCCAATTCTCAAAAGTCATGATGGCTCCTTAATTCAATGGCATAAGTGTAAACCTAAGGCAATTTCTAAGCAGTGGGAAGAAGGCTTCAAGCCAATTCCTTGTGGTTTGTGAAACTGCTCCGCTTCTGAAGACTTCACGTACATATATGTACAATAGGGTTTGGGAATTTACTGCTTTCCAGATGTTGCTCAAATGCAACCCCATATTACTGACTGGATTGATCTGATGAGAGGTCAAATCCAATAATATTTAGAGGGTCACCATTTCTCCAGCCCTGATGTAGAGTGTGATTGTTACTGACAGTCCAGAGCTTGAGAATTACTCCTCTTTGTCCTAGGCAGGGACTAGTTTCCCCCAAAAAATCTACAGCAGGTTTGTATATGTGTATTTCAAGAAAGGGGCACAATATGCTCACTGTACTGAACAGATGGCTTTGGATGTAAGTAATTTTTGTAACAACAAAGGTATTTGCAGAAGCTTCTGTGGATGTAAGCAAGTCTTCAGCATTTAACAGTGTATATGCAGGCAGATCCTGGCACAATTAAAAACTTGCAACATCACTTGGAAAATGGCCAAAACAAATAAATATTGAATGGAAAAAAATCTTTCTGTAATAGGCTTCAGTGACAGCACTAGCTGTTCTCAGTGCCAGCTCTTTGTGAATCAACAAAACTATATAAAAGCATTCAATGGGATTACATGCCAAAGGATTTTCTCCCTACAGTTTACTTCTATGTAACCTCTGAGCAAAGGAACAACTGAGACTGCATTTGCATGAATAAAATATCATGTGTACATCACTACACTCAAGGGTAAATCTTCTGTTGTGAAGCCATTGACTTATTTTTCTTAAGACTAGAGTACTCAAAGAAAGTGTAATATAATGCAGCATGACAATTCCAAATCAAAATGAGCTAAACAGTAAGGAATATAGAGTGGGTCTGCTGCATGGGCAAATTAGCAATCCAAGGACTGTAGTGTCCACAGGCAGCTCCACAGTAGGTTCTATTATGGACATCAGGTTACTAGTTTAACTGCCCTCTTCAGCATAGGCCCCATGCTGTGGATTTGTTGTGGTGATTTGCTGAAGTGCTAGCCTTTTAAAATGCTTCATTAACACTTGCATCTGGTACTTGCTTTGTAGAAACTTCTGCAAACACAAGGTGTAACAGCAGGTGTTCATGAGATGCTAACAACACAGTTTACCAGAAATAAACCAATGAATGCAAAGAGCCAGTATGGTGCAGTTGTTTGAGCGCTGGACAACTCTGGAGACCAAGGTTTAAATCCTTGCTCAAATAATTGGAAACCTACTGGGTTGCCACCACTTGGGCAAGTCACACTCCTTCAGCCTGTGAGGAAGACAAAGGCCAAACCCACTTCACCTGGATATGCTTGGTCTTAACAGAACTGAGTACGTTCATGCCATTAACATTGATAACATTTTACAGTACGTAATACAATGTGTGCAAATTGTAGCTTTTTAGTAAGAACTTTGATGATGATGATGATGATGATGATGATAATAATAATAATAATAATAGAGTTTATTTATATCTTCCTGCCTCTCCCAATTGGATTGACGCAGGATCACAACAGAGTTTAAAAAAATACAATTAAAACATTTACAATATTATTATCGCACAAGTTAAAACCACAGTTAAAAACATAAAATCAACAATGATGGGGGCAGATGCTCTCGTTCCATACAGAAACAGTCTGTAATTCATAGAAGGTCAGGTGGGTATACACGTCGAAAAAGCTCTGTCTTAACTGCCTTCCTGAAAGTTTCCAGGGATGTAGCAAGGCGGATCTTCTCTGGGAGTCCATTCCATAGTCTGGGAGAGCTATATTAAATGCTTTTTGGGAAGTAGAAGCATATTTAGATGCTGGTATCTCTAACAATTTCTTCCCATTTGTTCTAAGAGTGCGGTCAGATTGTAAGGGAGATGCGTTCCCGTAAGTAACTTGGGCCCAAGCCATGTAGGGATTTAAAGGTAATAACCAACACCTTGTATTGTGCCCAGAAGCTAATTGGAAGCCAGTGTAGATCTTTCAGAATAGGTGTTATGTGGTCAAATCTCGAGGATCCGGTGACCAACCTGGCGGCCGCATTTTGCACTAATTGGAGCTTCTGAACTTGATACAAGGGTAGCCCCATGTAGAGCGCATTGCAGAAATCAAGACGAGAGAGTACCAGAGCATGTACTACAGCTTCAAGGTCCTTTCAGTCGAGGTAGGGTCGCAGTTGGCGTATCAACCGAAGTTGGTACCAAACACTTCTGGCCGTCGGATCTACTTGAGATGACAAACGTAGAGACGGATCCAGAAATACTCCCAAACTGCGAACTTCATCCTTCAGGGGAAGTGTGACCCTGTCTAGGAGTGGTTGACAAATTTTCTTCCCCGGGCCTAAAGAAGTTAAAGGTCCAGTTGAAACTATTTTTGTGCATGTTTGTGCTGAACTTCTTGCATTCATTCTGAAGTGTTCATTCATGAATTAAAACTATTAAATGCCAAGAATTAAACCTAGCTTTTACTTATCCAAACTTCTTTTCCCTGCCCTAGATATTTGCCTCATATCTGGCACTGCAACCCCAGCAGCTTGTTTTAGACACTAACACAGCCTGAATTTACAGTATTGAACAGTAAGCTATCAATGACCATGATTACGTAGGGATGGAAGTGATATTGATCTGTTCCTTGGAATCTTAATTATTAAAATCCTAAATATATGGGGTGGGAAACAGTGGCAAACTAGTTCAGTTTTATATTGGAGTATATCACACAGAGTTTTTTGGTGGTTTTGTGGCTCAGTTCCAGCTCACTACCGAAGTGATTGCACTTCCAATGATGCGGTTTCATGTCATAAAGTGACTGTTTTATCAGACACCATTGATTTCTATGGGAGCCCCTTGCAAATTGTTTCAGCAGTGTTTCTGAAGTCACCCCTCATTTTGGTAAAAAAGGAAAAAAAGTGACTCCAGAGAATTCGCTTCCAGGCTGCCTTCGATTGCACTGCGATTTGATCTGGCGTGGAAAAGCACTCTGATGCCACCCCCCTTGGCCCCTGCTGCATCATTCCCTCCTTCATCCATCTCCTCCTCTCTGCCAACTAGCCAATCCCATCATCCCCTGCATCCCCTGCATCCTCCTAGACCCCAATCTACTCCCCTCCTTCAGCCTCCCACCAATCCCATCATCCCCTGCCTTCTCCTAGACCCCGATCTGCTCCACTCTTTCACCCTGACACCAATCCCATCATCCCCTCCCTTCTCCTAGACCCTGATCTGCTCCACTCTTTCACCCTGACACCAATCCCATCATCCCCTGTCTTCTCCTAGACCCCGATCTGCTCCCCTCCTTCACCCTGCCACCAATCCCATCATCCTGTCTTCTCCTAGACCCTGATCTGCTCTCCTTATTCACCCTGACACAAATCCCATCATCCCCTGCCTTCTCCTAGACCCCGATCTGCTCCCCTGCTTCACCTTGACACCAATCCCATCATCCCCTGCCTTCTCCTAGACCCTGATCTGCTCCACTCTTTCAACCTGCCACCTAACCCATCATCCTCTGACTGCTCCTGCATCCCCCTCACCCCTCTGCCACCTAACCCTGTCCCTTATTGCAAAACACATTCACGCAAATCCCAATCCCGGCTCCAGCAACCCCCAGCGACCTATCCCATCATCCCCTGAGTGCTCCTGCATCCCGATCCTGGCCCCAGGGACCCCCGCGACCTATCCCATCATCCTCTGACTGCTCCTGCATCCTGATCCTGGCCCCAGGGACCCCCCACAACCTATCCCATCATCCCCTGACAGCTCCTGCATCCTGATCCTGGCCCCAGGGGCCCCCAGTGAGCTATCCCATCATCCCCTGACTGCTCCTGCATCCCGATCCTGGCCCCAGGAACCCACCGCGACCTATTCCATCATCCCCTGCCTTCTCCTAGACCCCGATGAAGGATAGCTAAGGAGGGAACAGGGAAGGAGGACAGCATCCAGAGCCCCACTGAGCATGTGCAAAGGTGCCGATTTGAATTGTTGAACCCTCAAAGTATGCTCTGGTGTGGTAATACAATGTGCACTCACTCCCCTTTGCTTGAGTCCACATCACGTGGCTTGCTTGGAATTGAACTGACTTTGCTTGCCCCTCACTTTGGAAGGACAACAGAAAGGCAACCAGGTGTGGAAAAACATGACGTTTTAACCTCAATCCACATTGCTAGAGAGGAGTGACTCTGGATCTGGTGTGGAAAAACATCACGCTTTGCATTACTAGAACAGGAGTGACTGTGGATCTGAGCTGCAACACCCCCCCCCCCCCAATGTGTGATAAGGTCCATTGTATAAAGTATTGATAAGTATCTTCTCAGTAGCGCTTCCCACATTTGTGGAATATTTTTTCCAAGAGAGGCCCAACTAACATCCTTAATGGTAACATTTAGGTACCAGGTAAAGACTTTCCTCTTGCAGCAGGCATTAAATCCTTGGGTCTAAATTTTATCTTTAATTTTTACCATTTAGTTTTTATTGCTATAACATTCTAATATTTTGAAACCATCCTGGCTTTATTTAACTAATTTTCACTGTGAAATCTCTGATTTAATTTATTGCTCATGCACATGCAAACACATACAACCATTGTCCTCATGACATATGCCAAATGGTCAGTATAAACATTTTAAATATACACATAAGTTTTAAATATACACCTACAGTAAATGACTAAATCAATAAATCAATTAAGAGAACCAGCATGGTATGAGTGTTGAACTAGGACTGCAGAAAATGAGTTTCAAATCCCCATTCAGCCATGGAAATCCACTAGGTGATCTTGGATGGGTCAAACTCAGTTTCAGAGAAAGGCCATAGCAAGCTTTCTCTGAATAAATCCTGCCAAGAAAACCACACATTAGCGTTGTCATTAAGTTGGAGTTGACTGGAAGACATACTAGGGGGTACTGTAAAGTAATAATTATCACCTGGACATTATTATGGTATATTGATGAAATTTTGTCAGTGTCATCATTGATCCCTAAGGGCATGATGTTGAGAAAATCACCTCATTGTGTCCTTTTTTGTTACAGGTTGTGCCAAAAGTGACTGAAGTGTGAGATGGAGAAGATTGAGGTTCACAGCATTCTTGCATCTGAAGGGTAATCGTGTCCAGCAAATTCATAATGAGATGATAGTAGTTTATGGAAACTATTGCCCATCTTATGACGCTATTAAGAGGTGAAAAAGGAATTTCCAAACTGGTCACATGTCCCTCACAGACGAGCCAATATGGAATACCATTTGACGGATGATGTAGCCACAGTGAAGAAAGTGGAGTATTTAATCTTGGAAGACAGATGAGCAACCATCCAAATGATCATGAATGGAACTGGTATCAGTTATGGTAGTGTGTGGAAAATTATTGATGACAAACTGCACACATCTATGGTGTCTGCACACTGAGTTCCACATTTACTAACCCCTTTCCAGAAACAAAGATGGCATGACTTTTTGAGACAGATGTTGATGCTGTTGGAACAGGATGAAGAGAATTTTTTTTGAATGTCTGGTAACCATGGATGCATCTTGGATCTATCAATACGATCCAGAGACCAAAACGATGAGCATGGAGTAGAAGCATGCCGATTTCCCTCCCCCCCCAAAAAGGTAAAGGTGCAGAAGTCAGAAGGGAAGGTCATGCTCTCAGTTTTTTTGGGACTGTTGTGCAGTCATTCTCACAGAGTACCTTGCAGAGGGACAAACCATCACTGGCACATACTACAGCAATCTTCTGGACAAGTTGCAAGATGCTCTGAAAAAGAAATGGCATGCTACTGTATGCTCTCCAGAGACATTCATCTCCTAGCTGACAATGCACCAGCTCACACAACTCAAGTTGCAGTTAACAAAGCAAGGGCATGTGGTTTTGAGATTTTGCAGCATCCGCCTTAATCTCCCGACCTCTCACCAAGTTACTTTTTCTTGTTCCCAGAAATGAAAGATTGAGGTCGCTGATTTGACAACACAAATGATGTCATTCATGAAGGGGAAGAGTGGTTTAAGGCACAATCTGCAGACTTCTACAATAATGGTATTCTGAAGGTCAAGAAACACTGGGGAAAATGTGTAAATCTGGATGGTGACTACATAGAGAAAAGTTAACTACAAATCAAAACAAACTTTCTGTCAAAAAATTTTAAAGGTGATAATTAAAACTTTACGATGCCCTGTTATATAACAGAACAGCAATCAATTACACCCATGCAGGAATTCCATCCCATTAGTATTGGGTGAGTGGAATTGTGAGGTGAGCACCAGTGGTTAACGATGTGCTATATGCCATCTTCCTAAGGAATCAACCGCATCTGTTGCAGATAGTTTGGAGCTACCTAATAAACCTAAGTGTAAGTTTGTAAGAGATCTTCACTGAGATTCCTGTTGGTGTGTAGAGTTTAATGGCCCCTTTGGTTTGCTACTGGTAAACTGCTTTGTTGGCACCCCATTAACACCCACTGTTAACAAGCATTTAAGGAGGTTACTGCTGAAGCAAGCAGTAAAGCAACAAACAAAATTGTTTCTAACAAGTCAGACCAAGAATTTTGCACATTCTTCATTTCATATTCAAAAGCCATTGTTTTAATAATAATGATGATGATGATGATGATGATGATGATAATAATAATAATAATATGTTTTATTTATAGACCGCTATTCCGCAATGATCATAGCGGTGTACAGTAAAAATTGAATACAAAACAAATATAAGGTGACAGTTAAAGGAGGGAGAAGTCTCGTCCTTCAGGCAGTCCCTGATGTTGCTGGGTCTGCCTGATCACTCCCTCTGAGGCCAAGATGACAGTTAAAAGAGGGAGGAGCTTCTTCCTTCAGACAGTCCCTGATGTTGCTGGGTCTGCCTGATCGCTCCCTCTGAGGCCAAGTCCATACTACACATTTGCAGCTTTGACTTTTACAGATTTGATTATTCGTAAATGTGAGAATTTGTAACAATAATATGTTCTCTCCAGTGAAAAATCATATGTAATAATAATATGTTATCTCTAGGAATTTCTAGGTCCTCCAATGCAACTCTATGGCCAATATTCACCAGATATTGTGCTACAAAAACTAGAGATTCCTAGAAAGAACATTCCTCTAGGTATTTGTAGGTCCTCCAGCACAATTCTATGGTCAAGCTCGGCTGGAGGACCTAGAGAGTGCAAAAAGGTGTTCTCTCAGGTGAAAAAAAAAATCGTGTTTTTTAATTTGCGGTTTCCTCACTTTCATGGAGGTCTTGTGCCTCTAACCCCAGCAAATGCAAAGGACCCACTATACAATAAGCTGTAATTCTAATGGCAAACCACACCTGTATTGCAAATTTAGTCCTTAGTCTTAAATATGGGATAAGTAGAAAATGACTTGAAGGTGCACAACAACAACAATGGATGCAGAAAGAGCTTTAGACAGCTAGGCAGGCAATGGAATTTACAGTTTTCTGAAACGGGGTTTATAAAATAGACCTCTAAATCATAGAATCATAGTATCATAGAATAACAGAGTTGGAAGAGACCCCAAGGGCCATCCAGTCCAACCCCCTGCCATGCAGGAAATCAAAATCAAAGCATCCCCGACAGATGGCCATCCAGACTCTGTTTAAAGACTTCCAAAGAAGGAGACTCCACTACACTCCGAGGAAGTGTGTTCCACTGTCGAACAGCCCTTACTGTCAGGAAGTTCCTCCTAATGTTGAGGTGGAATCTCTTTTGCTGTAGCTTGCATCCATTGTTCTGTGTCCTAGTCTTTGCTCTCTCCTCAATATGACATCCCTTCAAATATTTAAACAGGGCTATCATATCACCTCTTAACCTTCTCTTTTCCAGGCTAAACATCCCCAGGTCCCTAAGTCGTTCCTCATAGGACATGGCTTCCAGACCCTTCACCATTTTAGTCGCTCTCCTTTGGACATGCTCCCATTTCTCCACATCCTTTTTAAATTGTGGTGCCTAGAACTGGACACAATATTCCAGGTGGGGCCTGACTAGAGTAGAATATAGTGGCAATATTACTTCCCTTGATCTAGACACTATACTTTTATTGATGCAGCCTAAAATCGCATTGGCCTTTTTAGCTGCTGTGTCGTACTGTTGACTCATGTTCAACTTGTGGTCTACTTGGACTCCCAGATCCCTTTCACATGTAGTTTCATTAAGCCAGGTGTCGCCCATTCTATATCTGTGCATTTCATTTTTCCGCCCTAAGTGCATTACCTTACATTTCTCCATGTTGAATTTCATTTTGCTAGCTTTGGCCCAGCTTTCTAGTCTATTCAGGTCATCTTGAATTTTGATCCTGTTCTCTGAGGTATTAGCTATTCCTCCTAATTTGGTGTCATCTGCAAATTTGATAAGTATGCCCCCAATTTTGTCCTCCAAGTCATTGATAAAGATGTTGAATAGCACTGGGCCCAGGACAGAGCCCTGTGGGACCCCACTGGTCACTTCCCTCCAGGATGAAAAGGTGCCATTGTTGAGCATCCTTTGGCTTTGGTCAGTCAACCAATTACAAATCCATGTAACAGTTGCCTTGTCTAGCCCACATTTTACAACCTTGTTTGCAAGAATGTCATGGGGAACTTTGTCAAAGGCCTTATTGAAATCAAGGTATATTATGTCCACAACATTCCCTTCATCTAACAAGCTGGTAATTTTATCAAAGAAAGAGATTAGATTTGTCTGGCATGACTTCTTTCTCTGAAACCCATGTTGACTTTTTGTGATTATGGCATTGCTTTCTAGATGTTCACAGACTCTCTGTTTAAGGATCTGCTCCAGAATCTTTCCTGGGATTGATGTCAGACTAACTGGACGATAATTGTTGGGATCCTCTTTTTTCCCCTTTTTGAAGATGGAGACAATGTTTGCCCTCCTCCAGTCTGCTAGGACTTCTCCTGTTCTCCAGGAGTTCTCATACTGCCAATGGCTCTGATATTACATTTGCCAGTTCTTTTAATACTCTTGGATGTAGTTCATCTGGTCCTGGAGACTTAAATTCATTTAGATTAACAAGGTATTCCTCTACTATCTCTTTACTTATTCTGTGCTGAAATTCCCCTATTCTGTCTTCTGCGCCATTATCCTCAGGTTGAGCACTCTTTTCCTTTTCTGAGAAGACTGAGGCAAAGAAGGTGTTGAGTAATTCTGCCTTTTTTCTGTCTTCTGTTAACATTTTACCATCTTCTCCATGCAGTGGCCCTATCATTTCCTTCTTCTTCCTTTTGCTGCGGACATATCCAAAAAAGCCCCTTTTATTGTTTTTAACATCTCTAGCAAGCCTGAGTTCATGCCTGCTATTTCTTTGAATTCCTTTTTTGTGATTTCCCCCTTTTTCCATTTCTTATACATGTTCTGTTTCAAACTTAGCTCAGTTGAAAGTTCCTTAGTCATCCATCCTGGTTTCTTGAGACACTTCCCATTTTTCTTCCTCACTGGAACTGTTTCAAATTGTGCCTTCAGTATCTCCCTTTTGAGAAAGTCCCATCTGTCTTGAACTCCCTTAATCTTTTAGTATTCCTGACCATGGGATCACCCCCAGGATTTCTCTAATTTTACTAAAATCCGCTCTCCTAAAATCTAGAAGGCATGTCTGACTATGCCTGGCTTCTCCTTTCCATTCTATAACAAACTCCAGGAGAACATGGTCTAAAAAGACGCTTTCTTTTAAAAACC
>NC_056522.1:267430945-267467776 GCF_019175285.1 Sceloporus undulatus
ATAATAATAATAATAATAATAATAATAATAATAATAATAATAATAATAATAATAATAATATTTATATACCGCCCTCTGGCAAACCAATCCGGGCGGTTGACAACAGTAAAATATAAAATATAACAATTAAAAACACTTTATCCCTCCCCCCTTAAGACAATATTAAAAAGTATAACATATTAAAAACACAATATCAAGCATAAAAACAGCAATTAAAACCCTGATATCCCTCTGTTGATCCTCGACCATCACTGAGATGGGGCCACGGGAGGAATGAGGGAATCAGGGAACCTGGGCCGGGATGGTTAGTCTGGAAAGGCCTGCCGGAAGAGATCCGTCTTGACTGCTTTTTTAAAGCTGTCTAATGATGTTATCTGACGGATCTCATCTGGCAGGTCTTTCCAGAGTTTGGGGGCGACAGCAGAGAACGCCCTCTGGGAGGTCGCCGCAAGCCTAGATTTTAGAGGCTGCAGTAAGTTCCTCCCAGAGGACCGGAGAGCGCGGGGAGGATTCTACGGGAGGAGGCGGTCCCTGAGATAGCTTGGACCCAAGCCATTTAGGGCTTTAAAGGTGATAACCAACACCTTGTACTGGGCCCGGAAGCTGATAGGCAGCCAGTGGAGGGACCTCAAAACCGGAGTAATGTGGTCCCTCCTAGATGTTCCTGAGACAAGCCTGGCTGCCATGTTTTGAACCAGCTGTAATTTCCGAGTCAAGCACAGGGGTAGCCCCATGTAGAGTGCATTACAGAAGTCAAGGCGTGAGGTTACCAGCGCGTGCACAACCGTCTCGAGATCCCTTACTTCCAGAAAAGGGCGCAGCTGGCGTATCAGCCGAAGCTGATAACAGGCACTCCTGACCCTCGCATTTACCTGATTTGTCATCAGGAGCGACGAGTCAAGGAGCACCCCCAGACTGCGAACACAGTCGCTGGAGGAGAGTGTGACCCCATCCAGGACTGGAGGTTGCAACCCAATTCTTGGTTTCGGGGCCGCTACCATGAGCACCTCCGTCTTGTCTGGATTCAGTTTCAATCTGTTTTTCCTCATCCAGCCCATTACCGCCTGAAGACATTCATTGAGAGAAGAGATGCCATCAGAATTCGAGGCTGACGAACGAGATACGGAGAAATAGATTTGGGTGTCATCAGCGTACTGATAACACCCAGCACCATGACTCCGTATTATCTCACCCAGCGGCTTCATATAGATGTTAAATAACATCGGGAACAAAATAGCCCCCTGAGGAACCCCACAAGTGAGGTACCTCTTACTGGAGCTACAGTCCCCAAGTAGCACCCTCTGAGACCTGCCCGAGAGGAAGGACCGGAACCACTGCAAGGCAGTGCCCCCGATACCTAACCCCCTCAGGCGGTCTAAGAGGATGCCGTGATCTATAGTATCGAAAGCCGCTGAGAGGTCTAAGAGCACCAACAGGGTCACACTCCCCCTGTCAATGCTCAGACGCAGATCGTCGGTCAAGGCAACCATGGCAGTCTCAACCCCAAAGCCTGTCCTAAAGCCGGTTTGAAATGGGTCTAGATAATCGGCCATTAACAGTGGCCCCCAAGAATTTGTACACCTTTAAAAATAACTTAGCACACATTCTTTGAGCTTATTTAACTGGATTGCAATGTGGAAGCTGTGTTGTATCAGAAATACCAAATTCCTTCCAAATTGCTTAATAAACCGTATCTAAAGAAACTATTTCAAGTGCAACCAAACTTCAACTAGAATTAATATCAGTACAGAGCAATGACTGCTAGCCTAGTAAATCAAGATGGAATCATTTTAGGATGCCAAGTTTCAAAACATTTCTGTTTTTGCATGTCTTTACCCTCCATAGTTGGAAACATTTTCAGCAATACAATGTCCTCCAGCACTGATGTGATACTTGACTGCTGCCTCCTCATTCATGTAATCAGCGTTTTGCTTTGAAAAATACAGATCCAAGAACCAATCCACTTCTAAGAAAGGCTACATATCATGGCCTCAAGCATCAGAGCTGCAGATAAGATCAACAGGCAGTCATGCCAACCAGTTAAGCATCGCACAGCAAGGGAGACCAGAACCTCAAGCCACCATAAGAATTCTCCCAGAATTGCAATAGTTTAGCAATTTGTGTGGACAGATTTCATAGATTTAACTTAAAGGTGGAAGTTACATAAAAAACAACAGCACACTGTCCTTATCTCTCCCTGCCCCACTATAGCTGTTGAATGCTGGTTTGAAACAATATGAGATTATATAGTAAAATATTAGAGAGTCAGCATGGTGTAGTGGTTTGAGAGTTGGACTACAACCCTGGAGATCAGGGTTTGATTCCCTGCTCAGCCATGGAAACCCACCAGATGACCTTGGTCAGGTGACACATACAGCCCCAGAAAACCTTGTAATAGGTTTGTCTTAGGGCCATCGTAAGTTGGAAATGACTGGAAAGCATACAACAACACAACACAGCATCATTTTTTATTTTTGGGAAAACCACTAATAACCATGTTGACATAGCATGAAAGCATTCTGAATTGTTTCAGAAAGATATTTCTCAGGATATTTCCAACCCATGGCATAGAGAAGTCAGCACTAACAAGGTCAAAATCCCAGGATTTCTCAGTTAGTGAGAATGACACCAACATCTGTCACTCCACTTGGCCTCCCATTCTCTATGTGCTCTGCTGCAATGGATAGATTTTTCCAGTAACAACATACTGTTCTCAGGGACGTAGCCAAGGGGGGGGGGGTTTCTGGGGTGTCTGGCCCCCCTTCCATTAGATACAATGAATGGTGCGTGCTGCCATGCCACCACGCCCAAGCCCCATTTAATGGTGGCACTTAGTCTGGACCCCCCCCCCTTCCCAAAATCCTAGCTACGTCCCTGCTGTTCTGAGATATCTTACTTGTAAGCATTTTAGAGTGGCTTGACTTTGAATGAGCAATTACAGTGCATTAACCTTACAAAAGGCCTTTCCAACTTAGTTACCCTCCCCAGATATAGATATTGTCCTCTCTTTTGTCTATTCTTTCTCGCCTATGTTTCTGCCTTTTTTTTATTGCTGTTAATGTTTTTTATACTATTATTGTTTAATTCTGTTTTAGTACTGGGTATGGGGGGCCGGTAGGTCTAGGGTTTGATTTTTAACTCCATTGTAATTGATGTATTTTATTGTTGTAACCCACCCGGATTCTTCGTGATTGGGCGGGCTATAAATAAATCTTTATTATTTATTACCTGGTAGAGATGAAAATGACTAGAATGATTTTGGGGGGGGCTTTCAGATCAAGTGCCTCCTGCTGGTAGTGAAAAAAGAAATTCCTGGGAAAAACCTGAGCTGGAGATCTTTGCTGTTGGGGACATGGTGTGTGTTTGTTGTATATATACAATACTAGAAAGAAGAGATGGATCACTACAATGTGTTGTATTCTTGGACCCTCCTTAGGGACTCGGACCTGGCAACCATCATGATGAATGCCTGCAATTCAAAACTTACCACTACATCATCTTTTCAGCAAAACTAACCACCTGATTTCAACTGTCTAGATGGTTGGGAACACTGTTCTGGAATTCACATGTCTGAGCATATGATCAATTATGAGTATATATTTATTTTAAAGGTTATCTTGGAACTGTGGGTCTCTTCCAGTGGTACCCTTCCCCCCCTGCTTTCTAGTGCTTTCTAACCTATTATTCAATTATTACTCTAATCCTCATGGCTACTTAGCTCTCTTAATAGACTCTAAAGAAGAACAGCTAAAGGCCTGTTTGGGAAGTTAAAATAAATATTCATCCTGATGGTAGTGGTTCAACCATTTCCTTTACACATACTCTGCTTATAAAAACTGGGCTCCTGTTGCTGGTCATTTACCAGGCACTATTAAACAACTCAATATAAGCAAATGGCAAAGTTAAATGGCCTAACACATATATTGGCTCCTGACCTGTCACATGAATGTGAGAGTATTTCTCCACAGCTGCAGACAGCAGCCCTTCCTGTATACCCATCCCACAGGAGGCAAAGAAAATAAATGGGCTTGCTGAATTTAGGGAAATGGGAGTGGAGGGAAAACGGCCTCGCACAATATGCTCATGAAAGACCAAGCCTCTCTGCAGCACTGCAGGGTTGCAAGTGATCTGGGAGTATGGCCAGATCTGTCAGAGGCAATGTGCTTGCTGAAGAGCTGGGGGTGGGGAAAGATTTTGCATCAATTATTAATGTGCCACATTCTTTCCAAATCATGAGTGCGTACATGGACAGTCCAAATTTAGAAAGAAGAGGACTGGAAAAATCTAAACATTCTTCACAGAATTGGTACAAGCTCAAGAGTGAGGAGGAAGATGAACTCACATGTATTTCAGAGCCAGATGAAAAATTCCTGACTTCAGAAAGGAAATGAGAGGCCTTAGCACAGGTTGGTGACTAAGAAAGAAAGAAAGGAGGGACACACTCAAAGCCCTCATGCTCTAGATATAGTTCCTTTGGACACAAAATATGGGGATCTCTTTAACCCTTGTACTGAGCTGGCTGTAAAGTTCTTTTCAAACCTAATTATCTTTTTTTTTCAAATGCACAAAACAAGGCTGCATTTACAGTTAAGGAAGTCTACTTCTGCACAACTTTTAATGTAAAGGGCTTTACTGCTAAGATGCATGTATCACCAATCACCCTGAGTGCACGCATACACACACACCATTGCCATCAACTTATGCCTGCATTCTCCCATTATGTCCTCAGTGTGTGCTCTGTGAAGGGGAAATGTGGCAATTCCATAGTTGCTTGCAGCATCTATGAATGTATAAAGCATATTGCAGTTGAAGAGCCAACAGTTTCCATTTGGGAGGACAGCAACAGCTGTAATGAACTCCAGAAACATCTAGCCTGCCCCTCCAAAGCCCATTTCAAAGACACAGAGAAGTATTGCTGCAACCATCTGACATAGCTAACCTACTGTGAGGAAAGTGCAGTTTCTACAAGAGTATCTACCATGTTAGTTTCATGAGTAATGGGGTCAGGTGCTAGTACAGTTAGTAATAATAATCTCGGTACAATGAGCTTACTGTGGATGATTGCAAACACACAGATGCAGTGAGACAAAACTTCCAATGCAGACAATGGGTGTTTTCAGCCTTCCTATTTACCTCATGATCTATACCATTTCTTCTGAGCTACTGTGACCTCATAATGCTAATGATTCTTTTTGCATGTCCAAGCGAGTGCAGTGGTCTCCCATCAGAGCCAACAAACTCTCAGCTGTCCCCCATTTTTGTGTATGGAAACCAAGGAAAACCTTGCTTGCAACTGTTTCAAATGAACAACCTGACTCAGGATGCAATTCTGCGGGACTTACATCTAAATTAAGCACATATAGGATTGTGCTGTAAGGTTTCAAAAAACTGATCCCACAAACCATCCCAAACCTCAAAAATTTTGCCATGGTACTGAAGCACAATCTTCTTCTTGGCAGGCTCTACCCATCCCAAAGTAAATCTGTTTTTCTTTTCCTATCAGTAGTAGCCAGTGGATACCTGATCATCTCCAGAGTGGAGGAAAAGGTCCTTGCAAAAAGCAGCTACTGTGCCAGAACCTGTCTGACATGCTAATGTTTCACTGCTTCTGAAGCCAAATATAAAAGAGAAAAGAGTCTCACAAAGACTTCCTTGCCTATATCAGCCTGACACCATCACTGCTGACAGTACAAACTTAAGAGGGCTTTGGGCAACATGCTTGATAAGCCAATTATAATAGAAGCACAGAGGTGTTGAGGGAGGGGCAGCACATGTTGGTCTGAAATCAGAGGTTAAAGAACAGTCAGGCTTCAAAAAGGAGCAGCAATGCTGGGATGGGGGGAGTACGTAATGCAGAAAAAATGTTGGCTCACTTCACTTTTTTCAATGTGATGTCAGGAAATCCATCTAAATCAACAAGCCTTCTCCTCCTGCAAATGAAAGGGAACAAGCAGGGCTGTTTACACATACTGTATTTGCAAAACAGTGTTTAACAACCACTGCCTGGGAAAACAAGAAAAACCAAGAGTAGGGTAAATTTAATTTCTGGTTTCTTTTCTTCTTTGAAACGTGCATCATAACCATTGCCCAGCTTCTCCACCAATTCTCACTGCCTGCTGCAAAAAAAGAAGACTTCAGGTCCATATAGGGGCTTTCCCTTCTAGCACTTTATCAATCTTTTGGTGTCCCTAGGAGGTTCTGAGCCATTGAATTCCCCGCAGGAAACATCAGCATCAAGCTGCTACATGAAGAGGCATATAGCTTGATAAAAGCATTTGTAGGGATAGCAAAGCAGTCCCATACTGAGAGGGGGAGCTGCATTTGCATGCATCCAGAACATCAGAGCTAGGAAAGAAGGGTAACAGATCAAGCCTAGGAGTCCTAGCCCACTGAATAGCTGCAGGCAGCAGTAATCCAATTCTTTCTACAACAGGGGAATTCTCAGTACAGCAGACTCAATGGTTTCAAAAGCCAAGAGATTTTACTAGCTGTCAGCTGCAGGGAAATTCCAAATGGGGTTTCTCAACCCAGTGGGAGCGCTTTGTAACCTTGCCACAAAAGATCAAGGTTTATAAATGATACTTTTGCTTAATAGTAACTACTCTGTTGGTCTACAACTGACAAGGACAGCTGAATTTGCAGTACATACCTTCTATTTAACCAATAGCTAAATTATTTTGAGATTTTGGTATCTCAACTGCCTGTCCTTTCCTAGGATACTCTTTCAAGTCCCATTTTACCCAACCTTTCTTTTTCCTTGCTTTGAATCTACATAGATGCATGCCAAGAAAAAAAAATAATCTAACAGTTCTGAGAGGTGAGGGCCACTTCCCACATGCACTCTTTCTTATGACCTATGGACACCCAATTCATGTACAAAAAAACAGACAGTGTTCATCAAATATGAATAAAGCACACAACTCCTGCTATGGTCTGTTTTAAAATACACACCAGGCACATTCATTAGTAACACTTGAACTACAACTTCGTCTTTTCAACTTTTTTTTAATGAAGGTAATACATCAACTGCTTACACAATGAATAAATAGGCATGGTAAGCATTGTGGCTACAGCTGAAGTAATCATAAAAGTACTATTAAGTAGTTAAGACTGTTAGATTATGAAGGCTCCTGTGCATTAGTGGGTGTACACAGGAAGAAGTTTTCAGTAAGCATTCATACGCTAACATGGATTTTGCTTCAGGGCCAACATAGCTGGCTCTGCTTGTTTCTGTGAACTGGACGGAGGTGTGTGTGTGTGTGTGTGTGTGTGTGTACCTTCAAGTTGCTTGTCAACATAAGGGGATCCCATGAATTTCATAGGGATATTCTTAGGCAAGGAACAGCATGAGGTGGTTTTGCCAGTTCCTTACTCAGAAATACAGCTTACAGAACTTGCTATTTGTTGGCAGTATCTCATCCAAATACTAATTAGGGCTGACCCTACTTCACTTCCAAGATCAGATGGGATCTGGTGCCTTTGGGATATTATGGGACAGCATCATAATCTCCCTTTTGTGCATAATCAAGGACAGCATGCAGAAACCTAAGGAGTTCTTGGGAGGCGGGGAGTCTAAAAACAATTGAAATCTCCAAAAAAGAGCATTTCTATTGTTGGTTGAAAGATTCTACTCCATGGACGATATCACATGACTGAAATTGGAAGTATAATGTTATCCTCAACGGAATCATGCGTATTCACATTATTGCATGAAAGGTTACCACACGCGATCGCTGACAGTGTGAACCCACTCTGAACGCAATAATGGATCAATCCACAGTTAAGTAAATTCGGTGAACTAGCGAAGTCACAAACCCTGTTCCTAGGCAACTTCGCACTCAGTGCACTGTTTGGTGTGATGTACATGTCTCCTTTGGTCCTGGTTCCCTCCCCCCCAATCTGGAAGGGGGGTGTTTCCCATGAAGCCACACTGCAATTCCACTTCAATTTTGTTTCTGCTTATCCTTCAGCATTGCTGAGAGGGTCTGATGCCTGTTAATTAAGAAGCATGGACCCGGAGCTATTGGATAACCGTTATATTCACGTTTTAATGTGATGAGAGTGAAGATATGCTCATTTTAATATGAATAGAGCATGTTCTTTCAACCATTCTTCCCGCCCCCCCCACCTCTTTTGTAAATTGTGGGGTTCCTTGGTTCCTCTCTCTCACTCGCCTAAATATGCTATGCTCCAGTCATCCAGAGTCTCACTGAGCATGCGCAAGGGTGCCAATACACAATTAAGAACCCACCGATGTGATGCCTTACTTTGTACAGAATCTGCATCGCGTTCGGGGAGGCCATTATAGCAAATTTAAGGTGTGATAAGTAATCACATAATTGCGTGAATTTTTGAATTGACCATGCTATCTTCTCTTTTGAAATTGAGAGCCTCCTGTCCCGTTTGATAAACTCCCATGTCTCTGGAAACTTCTTTCTCTCTGTGCTGTCTCTGTGCATACATTCCCTTGCCAAACACCCTGTTCATTTCCACCCTTATAAATAAAAAGAAGCAGCAGCCCAAACCATTTAATTTTGATATCACATTTTGAAGTGATTTCTATAACGTTTTACCAGTTTTGCATACAACCACCCACCTGATAGCCACAGGGGAGAAGGAATATCACACTACCCAAATAAGACAGTACCACTCCAGAGGAAGAATATGAAACAGGAACTTGAATGGGATAACAGATAACTGAAGTCTCCTCATCCACACCTAGCACAGAAAGGCAGTGAACTGTTGGGAGGAGAGGCAGAGCTCTTCATCTCTCTTTTGTCAACAGTTCTATCCTTAAGCAGGTTAGCAAAATGCAGGTATTTTTTGTTTTTTGGCAGGCCAGTAACTTCTGTAAACCTACAACAGCTAATGTAAGGAAATGTAGGCCAGTATGAAAAAATGAGACAATTTATTCAGAGAGAAAATTACTGATATATTTTTTTAAAGAACAGGTGTAGACTTTGTATCACAATTTCTGAAGTCAACTCTTCTCAGTGTATACCTCCAGAGTGACCCTAGCCAGCGAATAAGCCCTGTTTAGAGCATGAAAGAATTTCTTCCCCACATGTTTTCCACGGCTCTCGACTATAATGATGTTTTTGGAATAGGTTTTAGAACATGGGTAAATCATCAGTTTGAGGAAAACATGATGTGGGTTATTAGTGTACTGAAAATTACAATCCTTCCCAGAATGTACCATGTTGTGTGAGGGGGGAAAGAGAGGGCCCTGTCAGCTGCCTTCTGCCCCACGGTGGGTAATATTTATTATTATTATTATTATTATTATTAACCTTTATTTATAAAGCGCTGTAAATTTGGTAACATGCCAAACAATCATATTCCCTTAACACATTGAAAGCAGAGGACATGCATACAAAAAGGGGCACTGATTATTTAATTTTATTTATATTTATTTATTTTATTTATATTCTGTCCTTTTCTCCTGCCACTGAACCCAAAGCAACTTTCAAGGAAACCAGTTACAGTATTTAAATGCAATGGCTGTTACGTAGCTTGAATAGGAGAGTTCACTTCTGATTTGCTTGTATTAATAACTGAAGATCTTCAGTTGTGATGGATAATGGATCTGTTTGTTCAATTAGTAGTACTACATCAAAACCAAATTATGTATGTGTGTGTACAGACACAGAGAGAGTTTGGTTTTGATGTACAACTTTTTCCTTAGAGACACTTCTCATCAGAAGAAATATTCTGCACACGTGTTAAACGAAACGAGAGAAAATAGAACCTTGGGAAACATAAAGCATTTGCCAAGGTGAACTTACATACAGCTGTCTAGAAAGTGAAATAGGTATGGAGACTATCAATCTTTTCTAATAGTCGTAGATGTACAATGTCATTTTATCTCTTAAAACATGCATGTATAGCTTGGAAAGGAACTGTTTTGGACCAAAAAAATCTCAAAATCCCTTGGTTAGGAGGAATGACTGTGTGCGAGCGCATGCTTCTCTGCATGAAAATAACAGCAGAGTGGCCTTCAGACCACCCAAGCAGTGAAATAGTTAGTCTAAATTAATAGGCAATACCCAGCTAGATGAAAGTGTGAGTGCATTAGAATTTTAATCTTCCTGCCTCTTTTAAGTCTTCAGCAGCTTTCTAGTTTTGAGTCATGATTTCCATATAAAACTCAGCAGCCGTGACCCAGTGTTCTACATTTCAGTTCCTCTCCTCCACCCAGCATATTAGTGGTCTGCATTTGACATTAGTAAATTGGCGGGCTCCAGGGCATGCAGCTCATGACGCCACAGCAAAAACACACATCAGAATGTTTGCCAAAACCTCAGGAAGGAAATTACCAGCAACTTCTGGGAACAGGCTCTCTCTCCTCCCTGAATGGAATGGCCTGTGTGCGCATGTTATTTGAGAAATAGAATAGACTGTGCTAAATGAATGCAAAATAAAGACAAGGATAGGCTGATCATCCATTTTTCTTACTGGCACAAATTTTGCTGGAAACAAAATGGATATTATTGGTAGAGCACACTTCAAAACACATTAAGGTTTGTTTGTTGGTTGTCTTTTCTAAACTATCACATTATTTTATTGGTGGAGCACACTTCAAAACACATTAAGGTTTGTTGACTTTTCAGATTGTTGTATTCATATCACACTCTTCCTTGGGGAACTCATTGGCGGGATACAAACCAGCGCCATTTGCTCTGTGCGGGAGCTGCAGCAGCCAAACCGCGCGGATGCCGCGCGGAGCAAAAAAGAAGCTCCATTTCGGAGCTTCTTTCCGCGGTGCACTGATGACGTCGCGAAGCACCAAGGGCGCATTCGTGACGTCATTAGGGCCATGCGACGTTCGGACGCTCAGCGTCCGATACGTCAATATGGCGCCGGCCATGTAGAAGGGCCGGCGCCATATTGTACGGACACAGTCCGTACTAGACTCAGGGGCGTCTAGAAGAGACGCCCCTTTTTAAAAATGGGACGTCCTCCGGACGTCTCAACTGCCAGTATATAACCGGCCAGTGTATCTTCAACATGTTTCTGTGATGTGTCTGGGGTATAGTTCTCCAGATACTGGTCAGCAGTCTACTGACAGACCTTCTACTAACCCTTGGCCTTCACAGTTGTTGTTGTTGTTGTGTGCTTTCTAATCATTTCCGATTTATAGTAACCCTAAGTCCCATGAAATTAGTGAGGCTGTCATAAGTCAACATACACACGCATACAAGCCAATTAGCTAAAGTCGGCAATTAATGGCTAAGCTGATTGCCTGTCGATCCATGCAGGTATTTAAAGGTTCTCTGGCTGCTCTTCTTTTAACACAAGAAGAAACCTATAGAAAAGATCTGGCCAGGCCAAAAAATATAACAAATCAATAGAAGAAGGAAGCTAAGAAAACAGGCTGAAAGACAGAATAGACCAGGTGAATGAAAAGATAGAGAAAAGGTGAATGAAAGAAAGAAAAAAAGGAGTCAGAATGGACAGAGAGGACAGAGAAAGGTTGAAGTACACGTACTGTTTGGAAACAGCTAAACAGACAATCAAACATTACATGTTATTTACCATTTTGCTCAACATATAATGAATTTTATTAAAGACTTCCTTCTCTCTCCTTCCCTTTAGGAAAAACAGAAGGGGTTTCCATGAGTCTGCCTTAATCACAAATGTTCTGGGTGTGCTTGGATTATTCCTACCTATTCAACAGGTTCATGGAAAATCCGGGGCTGCTTGCACTTAAGTTATAGCACTGTGATCTTGCAGTGGTGGCACATGCTTCACCAAATACAAGTCCTGCTTGCCTACATTGCTTCTCCTTTTGTGTGGATTTTTTGTCATGTGGAAATGGTTCAGAGCACAGTAAATACACCCACAGCTTTTCCCTCTCTCCCTCTGCTTGTATCCTTCATCTACAAACTGAAAGAAACACAAGGCACAGACGGAAGGCTTTAAAACTATAATGATAGAGATGTGATCTTCCTGGACTAGAAGTTATTTTATTACTTTATGAAGTAACAAAACTAAGGATCTTTTGTCAATACCGCATCAGAACCCTACTGTGTGAAGGGCTGTTGCTAAGCGACAGTTTCCATCCAGTTTCAGAATGTGAGATAAGAGACTGATATTTGCATTTTCCTTTGTCCATGTGTAGGACAAAAGAGTTAGTCAACTTAGCAAGAGTGTTCGACAAGTTCATGGTAGAATCATTCTCCAGAGATCAAGTCTATGTACAAAGGGGTAGAATAATATTCTGTAGTACAGACAGCCTGAAAGATTTACATGCATGTGGCATACACTGTATGCTTGTTCCAGTGATACCATATCCGACATAATTCCATTCCTATTAAGATTGTTATACATTCAAACTATCCAGATAAACAAAAATAAACAAAAATAACATCTAAAATAACTGTAATAGTTACAAAGATTTCTGATTGTACAAATGTGTCCACATTGTAAACAGAGCTCTATAATAGCAGTTGTATTCATTCTAAGATGATATTATACTTTTAAAATACTATTTTTATTCAAGCACAAAAAATTCCATGATATAAACACACACACAATGTTACAAACATAAACACACACACACACACACATCTCACCTGCCCCCAATAACTAGTTAATAAAGACCTGGGTATACAAATGATTTCCAGCTTGCTAGTTTGTGGTTATACTTATCAACTATCTCTACTTCCACTATTTCCTCTCTAAAGTAAATAAAAATTATCTAAATTCTAATGATACTGTTGTTTATTAATAAATAATACAGTTACCTAAAGATGAATGCTACTATTCTGCAAATCCTAAACGATTCTCCCTTTTTTGAATCCAATAGTCAATCATTAATCCCCATTCTTCTTTAAAAGACTCAACAGTTCCATCTCTTACAAAATTAGTCAATTTATCAATTTTAGCAAGTTCATTAAATTTTATAAACCAATCTTCTTGGGAAGCAACAGCTGAATCGTTCAAACACCTTGAAGACAACAGTCTAGTTGCTATATATATTGTATAATTTTCCCACACTCCTTCTCTATTTGTTCTGATCATATGCACAGATATTTACAAAAAATTAAAAAGTCAAATTGCAAATTTCATCTATACATCATTCTTTCAATGTTGCAAGTATTGTTAGATCTTCTCCCCAGTCGATCAGAGGCAAAGAAAAATTAGCTTCACAGTAATGAAGTATCAACCTTTTAGCAGTCATGTTGGCCATTTGTTAATTTCCAAGAAATAGGTAAATAATTCAAAGGAACATGCATGTCCCTGATTATCATGGTACTTTCTAAAATCTTCTGATCACTTAAAAAAAAAAACATTTTAAAGTCCTAAATTGTCCTGAGGCGTGCATAAATATGGCATAGATGCCCCCCTGCTCTTGGGGGGATTTTTTTAAAAATAGTGTTCAAAATCCTTGGGGCCCATAAACCAGCCCTTGAGGAGGGGTGCATTTTGTCCACGGCTTCATTTTGTTCAGTCTGGCATAAGAAATATTCTGTCCATATTGCAGCTACATTGCAGCTATTCTGCTCTGGTCTCCTCACCTGGAATACTGTGCCCAGTTCTTAGCACCACAATTAAAAAAGAAGACAAGCTGGAACATATCAAGAGGAGGGCAACCAAAATGTGAAAGGTCTGGAAAACATGCCCTATAAGGACCAGCTTAGGGAGCTGGGTATGTTTACCTGGGGAAGAGGAGGTTAAGAGGTGACATGATAGCCATGTTTAAATATTTGAAGGGATGTCACCTTGAAGATGGAGCAAGTTTGTTTTCTGCAGCTTCAGAGCAAGATTCAAGCTACAGGAAAAGAGATTTCACCAAAGCATCAGGAGGAACTTCCTGACAGTAAGAGCTGCTCAACAGTGGAACACACTGCCTTGGAGTTTGATGGAGTCTCCTTCTTTGAGGTTTTTTAAACAGAGGCTGTAGGGCCAATTGACCATCTATCAGTGGTGCTTTAGTTGGAGTATTAGCATCAATGCTTGTTTTGTAGATCTCTGTTTCTTTCCTTGAGAAGGGAGGTGACTTCTATGCCAGAACACTGATGTATATCTAGTTGTTTCTACCAAATACCTGTGGAGTACACGATTGTTGCTTTTGGTGCTGCTGCTGCTAAACCGATTTAACCACAATTAACCAAAACTATAATTCTAACAGTTTGGCTGTGCTTTCCTGCATGACAGGGGGTTGGATTGGATGGCCCTTGTGGTCTTTTCCAACTCTATGATTCTACAATACTGTAGTTAGAATTTCTGGGGGAGACTCCACCTACTCAGATTCTGCTTATTCAGACACAGTAGTGTCAGACAGGCTCAGTGACTGTTTCTGGTTCTATTATTACAATATTGCAATAATGAGATCATGCCTTGGAGCCCACTCTGGGAGAAAGGTAGGATATTAAACAAACATCACTCTCTGTGTCTAAAGGCTTTAAAGTAAGGATGATGAAAGTGCAACTTCTAGGCCAAAGGCAGCCTCTTTTTGGTAATCCCTTCACCTGCCAGCCCTCACAAAAAACTGGATTAAAAACTACTGCCAAAAAAGGACCCAAAGTATATCCCAATGGTTTTCCCTGCATTCAGGGTCCTTTTTGCACTACCTGAGATTTTAAAAGTCTGGATGAGGCTTTTAAAGATCTTGAAGAAACAAATGAAGGTATGAAAAGATCACCAAACACAGAGAAACTCCCATTCAGCTTTATAACTGTGAGCCCCTAATTCAGAGCAAAATGGGAAAATGGCTTTCCAGGGTCCCATGGGGACCAATGTGGTCTACCAGACCTGACAGTTGCTCATCCCTGCCTTTGTATTTGTGTATTCACAGTATAGCACTCCTGACCTGACTGCTGCCAAATTTGAACTTTCTGCCTTGATTTTAAATACTTGTGAGTAGATAAGCCACACCAAGTGTGTTATAATTATTCCTGAAGAGAACTGTTTTATATAGTTTAAAAAAAAAGAGATAAAATCGTATTTCTAGTACCCATTTCTTCATCATTTCCGAGGCTTTTGTTAAAATTATCATTCATTTTTACCAGAATACTCCTTAGTGCAGAGTATGGGTAAAGGTATCTGTTAGCAATTAAGCTATCAACCTTACTGTGTACTTAGTGAACCTTGATGGTGTTCTATTAATTCTAATGTAATAATAATTCCAACGGTAAAGCTACACATCCGGCCTCTTCGACTGCTAATGAGATGTCAACGATTCCTTCTAAGACAGAAAAAGATAAAGACTTTCCTTAATGACTGTGCCCCATAGACATTTGAACACAGAAGACTAAGAAAGACTAACAAAGCTCTCATTAAGGGGAAAAACCTTTACCTTCTGATCGCAGGAGGGCTCAATGCTTCTTCTTAAACATGTATTTCATCCCTGTAGTTGTCTATGGGGAGGGTTTGGAATGGGTATAGTGGAACATCCCACCACTAAGACTCGCCTGCAATCTGAAATGGTACAGCCCATACCAAATGGAAGCAGAGGCCTGATTTCCAGAATATGAAAATTGGGTGAGGGGAAGTTAACACCTTTTTTCCATAGCTCCCTGTAGCTTGTTTCTTCAATCATATCCACACACCATACCTGCACACGCACTTTGGAGTCTCAGATATCAGAGGTCTGGCCTTTGTTTTCCCATCTCCTCAGGGTGGAATCTCAAGGTGAAAGCACTGCCTTGAAAAGTATGTGTGTGCATATGTGCATGAGTGCAGTCCTCCTTTGTTAGACTTAGGGCCTGTTCCCACTATGATTTAAAGAAATTTGCTGATCAGATTGTACGTGCCTCATTCACACTTGAAACGGTTTCAGAACTGTGATCAGTTTGAAATGCTGCAAAGCAAGGCAAATGCAGAAAAATAGCTTTTTTAAAGACGGGTCATAAAGTGGCTCTTTTAAAAAGAATCTATTAGCAAGCGTGTTCATTCAGCAAATGGGAACGACGGACCTGAATGGTATCACACTGGAGGGGAGGGACTAATGGTAAAAAATACTATGGGTAAAGCAGCCTTTCTGTGGTCACCCAGAGGCCAGTATTTCTACAAAAATTAAAAGATTGGATCCCCCCCCTCCTCTGCATACTAAGTGACCCTAGTTTTAGTCTGATCCTGCCAGGGTCAAGTGGACTTTGCAGTCAGATTTCTACTACATAATGCAACGAACCATCCTCTGTTAAGTAGCAATGCACAACAATTATAACTACATAGGTTGGTACTGGATTGAAAGATGGTGATTGTTGTCCAACTGGAATAACCAAATTAATAGATGCTTAATATAGCAACAGTTTTTCTGTAAGATAGTCAGATGATGCACCCTGAGAATCTGGACACTCTTAAACTCAGACTGACAAGGATGGATAACTAACAGTAGAAACCGAATACCATTTTATATTTTTACTGTAGCATTTATTTCTTAAATTGGAGGAGAGCAGGCTAGATGAACCATCAGTTTGTCCCAGTAAATTGGTTATGTTTTAAAGAGACTGAGTTGCCACATAAGGTATGTGTTAAAGAGTGTGGCTGCATTGCCTGTGAATGTTGCTTCAAACAATGGCTAGGATGACTAGTCTCTCTGAAATACAAAAAACAAGATAGGTGGAAGATCTGATTTCTTCACCTACAGAATAAATGAGAATTTTAACCTTTCCCTGCCTTTTCTCTCCTTTGTCCACTTGTATTCATTCATTCATTCATTCATTTATTCATTCAGGCCTCTTTCTTGGAGCCTGCTAGCACTGTAGCTGCATGTACTCTTTGGAAAGGCTATAATTAGAATGCAGTGCTTACTTCACTTGCTGCATGGGCTGTGGTTGGGGATAAGAATCGCTCAGGGACCCTTACCATCACCCTTCCGAATGAGGCCATTGATTATTTTTAAGAGTTCTGGAAAAAGGCTCTTCTCATTCATATATTCAGTAAACACTGAAAAGAGTAAGCATGACTGAACCACTGGGATGGCGGCTATGGGATGACTGAACCACTGGGATGGCGGCTGTAGACCTGTAGTCTACTTTCTATCTGTAGTCCTACTTATTATTCTCCTTCTCTACAGCTGTAAACCTCAAAACAGGTACCAGGAAGTCAGGAGATTATCGTACTAGCATCTATAACGTTCCTATTGTGTCCCAGAAACACTAAGTAAACTAACGACATGGGGTGTTACCACATTTGACTCATAAAAGCGGGATGTTAATGTGATTACAATGAATACTATCGCACACCCTTTGCTGTTCTAGTGGTAATGGTGCTCAGGTCATTCATAATGCATCCCTTTTTGCATATGCATGCTGTTGCTGTGAGGTTTCTAGTATTGCAAACTTGGGAGATGGGGGATGTTGGCATTTGAAGGAATGCCAACAGAATGTTTTGTGAGCATGCATTGTTCCCCCCCTCCATTAATATAGCATGATAATGGCTAGAATTTTTTAAAAAAAATTAAAACAGTGGGGAAAAGATAAAATTACTTGTGCCACCCTTCTCATGTCACCACTGGAAGAAGAGTAGAGTTTGGGGATGTTCTAAGATGGACAGGGAAGAGCTAGTCCCAACTAATCAGAACACAAGGACGGATTGAGACCAGTAGGATTATTGCACACACATCACCTGGAACAGCCTGAAAGTGATCATGTCAGCTATGAGTGGAATTTTCCCATTTTTGACCAGGAATGGGAGAAGGCCAGACTGGGTGTGGGATGAGTACTGAATGAGAACAGGGCTGTGCGATAACATTTGTTCAGGTTACATTCCGTGTCCAGCCCGGTAGGAAAATGCTAAGTGATAATCTCCTAAATCCTACTAAATTTAATGAGATTTTAGGTTTGCACTGTGAACATCCAGTGCTACAAGCATAAATCTGTTAGTGGCCTTTTTTTGCAAGGGACACTAAACAAGAGCCACACATGGACACTGTGTTATGAGCTCTGACACAGATGAAAAGCAAAGGCACACACAAAAAAAACCAAGCCAGTGATAGCATAATAAATGCACTAATGCACAGTCTGAGCTGTGCTGATTTTGTTGTGCTGATTCAACACTCCCCTCTACTGGGCAAAACAGAGTTTGTAGTAGATGACTTTAAGATCCCTTCTACCATCTATGCAGCAATTCTGCTACACACACACACACACACCTACACATATTCATAGTCAAGTGCACAGAACAGCCTTGTGAACAACTGTGTGGTAGGTGGCTGAGTGAAACCCTTTCAAATCAATTCATTTAACCACCCTTTACATGCATCAGACCTCTCTTCTACTGCTTTTGCCAGTATGCATAGGTGTTGTAACCAAAACCCACTGATGAAACATCCTCCATGGCTTTGTCCAGTAATGAGATTTTAATTTCACATACATATAACACTTGCTTCAAAGCTAACTAAACTAGCAGTCCTTGCTACATGATGTGGTAGCAAAACCCATTATAAGTATATCAGGGTGTAGCAGTCCACAACCACAGCACTAAACATGGAGTTCATTTGTAGCAATTGGTTGGATAAAATTAAGCAGCTATGCTTCAACATTTCATAAATACGCCGAACAGTGCAATTATATTTACTCTTTAAATACATACTCAAAAAGTAAGTTTAAGATTCCTAATCTCTATAATAGCAGAGTAAATTGTGTAATTGTACCTTTCCCATAGTTTTTTGTTCTTTCAAAAATTTTGGAGTAGAAATTTCAGCTTACAACATTAAAAAAACCATACTCATGATGTGAACTACAAGGCCCCTGAGATCTTGAGATTTCCAGATACCATGATAATGTCTATCTCTCCCCCAAAAGATCTTTCTCTCGCTTTATCATGAATCTTGGTGACAGTGAACCTCCCTGTCTCATAATTATGCAATTAAATTCAAAAGTATCACAAGCTATGAAGTGACAGTTTTCCACAGAATGGCCCATCTATGGCAGGGAAACCAGGTGTGGTTCCAGGGCCAGTCCACCATAAATAATACAAAGAGAAACTACATTCACTGTGGCTATTGTCACTATTGAAAGGAGTGGATTCAACAGTATTCCTCAGTCCAGTAGTGCTCATTCAAAGTGGAAAAACCACCATGTAATTCCTTACTGCCCATGAAGAAAATGACAGAGGCAGACTTGTCTAGTTGAAGTATACCAAGTGGCAGGACAAACTAATCAGTGGTGTTTAGCCACACTTTTACACTCATTGCTATGCATATGTGGTCAAAGTTCTCAGAAATTATTTCCCATACCAGCTTTTCACTTTACTCTTGCCATTTCTTACCTGTAAGGATGGAGACGTTGTGGAAACAGCTGTCCAGCTTGCCAAGAAGAATGGAGAGAAAACTGTCTAAGGCCAGTCCATTTGCATCCCGAGTGCTCTGGTCATAGACTACCACATCTTGGTGCTTTTCTGCCTCCACCTGTCAGAGAAGTGCCACAAGACAGCCTTAATCAGGATACAGAGGTTAACCCATAAAAGTGAGTGGTACAAAACTGTCAAATTTATATATGAAATGCTGGAGCAAATCTCTTCACTGTTCTCACCCATGGATAAAATGGTTTCACTATTCCTTCGTGTGATTTCACCTCTTTATTTAAAAATACTATTTTTTTAATTTAAAAAGATATGGGTGGGGGAAAAAGCAGGGGAGGGACTAATAGACACAAGAAAACTGTTTATGCTAGTGCAACAAAACATACTATTCTTATTTATGTAAGATAATACCATACTGGTATTTTACTTCCCATCAGAGATTTGGCCCTACCACTGAACAGTGCAAAGCTGCTACCTCAGTCAACCTGTCAAAGTTATCATGAAAGCACAACAAATTTTATTGGTATTGGTTTTGGGTTTTTTTTAAGTGTCAGTGACAGGAAAAGGTTCTTTTAAGATCCCCCTTTCCAAACATGTGCCAAAATAACTTG
Source organism: Sceloporus undulatus (assembly GCF_019175285.1). Classification (NCBI taxonomy): domain Eukaryota; kingdom Metazoa; phylum Chordata; class Lepidosauria; order Squamata; family Phrynosomatidae; genus Sceloporus; species Sceloporus undulatus. The sequence goes on from NC_056522.1 coordinate 267,450,808, forward strand.
ACTGAGGTTAATAACCATAGAAGGAGAGGGACTGGGGAAACACTGATAATCTTTAGCTTAACTCCTTGGTACTTAGCTCTTTTGAACTGTTTTGAACTAAAGGTCCTTTCATACTATAAAATTATAGCATTATGATTCCACTTTAACTGTCATGGTAAAACCCTATGAAATCATTGGATTTCCAGTTTAAGGAAGAATATACAGTCGGCCCTCCTTATACACTGATTTTTTATACATGGATTCAAGCATACTTATTCTTAAAAAGTATAAATTCCAAATAGCAAACCTTGATTTTCCATTTTATATAAGGGACACCATTTTGCTCTGCCATTATAGTTAATGGGACTTGACCATACACGGATTTTGTTATCCATGGGGGGTCCTGGAACAAACCCCAGCGGATAAAAAAGTCCCACTGTACAATGGGCCCTCCCTTTACATGGGGGACCCATTCCGGATCCCCCCGCATAAGAGGAAATAAGGGGCACATGCATGGGGTGGCGCGGTGACACATGTGCCACGGGCGCACATGCCATTCCTTTTATTGTCACCCGCATAAGCTGGAAGCCACATATATTGCACCTGCGTATGGAGCGGGTGCACCGTATTAGAATTTTATACCAGAGAGCTCCTTCACCAAATTACAAAATGCTAGATAGATGGACTCTGTTAAGGAGGTCATGGGTATGCGTTTGCAGGAATTAAGCAGAACAATGGAGGACAGAGGATCTTGGAGATGTCTCATCCATAGATCAACTCAAGGGCAGTTAGCAACAACAAAGACTGTATTCAGACTTAGTTTCAAAAAGAGAGGAGTACCAAAGGGTTAAGCAAAATGTTTCATAAAAGCAATAGTTCTGAGAAAGGTTGGAAGTCTTGCATCATGTAGATATTCCAAAGGATGTTTCGGGTATAAAAGTCATCAGGGAGAAGATGGTAAAATGATTTTAAAGAGCAGATTTTCGGCCAACTAGAAATATTGGAGCCAGTAGTAGTCATGGGACAAGTTAGATACTAAGGAACATGACACAATCTTGTGGCACTTTAAAGTTTACAATTTTTTTTTCATACATGAGTTTGTAACGTGTCTCAGGATTCTTTTTTGTTTTGTTTTATTTTGATCTTTTGCAGTGGTCTCGGGTGGTCAGACTTTGCCCTCTGCTCCGTTATCTGTTGGAGTTCCCCAGGGCTCTGTTTTGGGTCCCCTACTGTTTTCTCTTTACACATTGTCCCTAGGAAAACTCATCAGTTCTTTTGTTTTTTCCTATCATCTGTACGCCGATGACACTCAGCTGTATCTTTCCACCCCGACCTTTCCCCGGGGCTTAAACAGCAAGTTTCATCTTGTCTTACAGCTGTCTCTCAGTTGATGCACCATCGGCGTTATCTGAGTTTCTTTCTCTTCACCTTCCCACTGGTGCCCTCCGTTCTAGTAGTCAAGGTCTGCTGTCTCAGCCTAGAATTTCCACTGCCCCGTCCCGGATTCATCCCTTTTCACTTTCTGCCCCATCACTCCTGGAACCTCCTTTCCCCACGAACACAGTTCATCACTTCTTTAACCAGTTTCAAAACTTAGTTGAAGACTATACTGTTCCGGGAAGCATTCCCAGGCATCGTGTGATTGTTATTTGACGCTTGATATTTTATACTTGATGTTTTTAATTTGTTGCCTGCTTATTTTATTGATTCCTATCATCTATTAGTATGTCTTATTTTATATGTATATTGTTCTCATTTTGTAGAATGTACACCATAGGCAGGTTTCTTTTGTCTATTTAATTGATTGTATGTACAGTGCTGTGTAAATCTATAGCACTATATAAATAAAGTATAACAACAATAACAACAACAACAACAATTGGCTGTTCCTTGGAAATTGTTGCTATGGTCACAGAATTTATAGTTACATTAGATGTTACAAATAAGGGGTGGTAGTAGAGTAAGCACAAACAATCCACACTTGCTCCAAAATGAAGCATGAAAAGGAAGAACCTGCATGGTACCATTGTGAGACAGCAGGATAATTTTTGATCCACATGATGCTCACAATTCTTCTTGCAAAGAATATGTATAAATTTTCATGTAAATACAGAAGAAGCAGAATGGGGGGGTGGGGGGGGGGTTCTGACACTGCCTAAAAGCCCTTGTGACATCTCTTCCCACAGAAATTAAAACAGGACAACCAGGACAACACTCTCTCACTTCAAATCTTTGTGGTCACTCTTCCAAGCAGCACATAAACACACTACCACACACACACCATATCAGAGGGACTATTTTTGTTGAGTCTTCAGAAGACAAAGGGTTTTATTTAAAACAATAGTAGACCAAGATGAAAACAATTAATGTATGCAGGACACCTTCAAAAGAACTGGGTGTGTGGAATGCAAAACATCCATTGCATCCTCCAGATGGCAGGTCCTGGCCTTCATAAGCACAACTAACCAACATTTCAGAACAAGGGCAGAAGCCACACACATTCTGGGTGCTAAGATACATCCACTCTCCTTCTCAGTAGGAGAATAAGCTGTTCTTGGCCATGTGGACTGTAATTGGTTGCCTTCACAGGATCTTTGTATGGTACAAAATGTGTTGTATGTGAACACATACATGCATGAAAGCTACATCAGGGAACAGAGAAGGCTAGAGATCTCCCCACTGTGATGAATGAATATAAACATATCTCATTCAGGTACACTGCACACCTGCATAAACAATAGCTTGGGGTTCACCACCACCAGGTGAGCACTAAAGTCAGAATTGTCAAAGCTACTGTATTACCCATCATCATGGACAGATGCATTGGATAAGTGGATAAGAAGAAAATCGATTTATTTGTGGTGCTGGAGAAGAGTACTGATGATACCATGAACAGCCAAGATGACAAATAAATGGGTTCTAGAATGGATCATGCCTGAAATCTCCCTGGCAACCCAGATGATTAATTTGAGGCAGACATACTTTGGTCACATCATGAGAAGGCGCTACTCATTTGAAAAGACAATAATGCTAGGAAAGGTAGAAGGATGTAAAAAGAGAGGAATACACTAGATGGCTAGATTATATTAGGGAGGTCATAGGTATGAATTTATGGGACTTAAGCAGAACAGTGGAGGATAGGGAATCTTGGAGATGTCTCATCCATAGGGTTGTCATGAGTTGGTATTGATTAGAAGGTGGGTAACAACAACAACAACAACAACAACGATTTTCACACATGTATCTCTGATCTCCTCACAGGGACAAAAGGGATCTTCTTCCAGTGACAGGGCTCTGTGGCATACCTAGGCAATGGCATGAGCTGCACACACAGAGAGTGCAAGACACAGTCAGGGGCTGCCTTGCCTAATGAAAGGTTAATGCATTAAAGGCTGATAAAATCCTAACAGTGTCATGGCTCAATGCATCGACTGAATAGGCTGATGGGTGGCATACGCCGGCCTTCTGAGCTAGCGGCCTCCTGCCCTCTAGCGCAAAACACATCTATCATTCTGCTGTCACAGAAAGGCAGCTGTGGTGAAGCAAAGCAAAAGAGAGAAAGAGAAAAAGAGAGAGAAGACATAACCAGGCTGTTAGGGAAGGAAAAGGAATAAATAGCAACTTCCATTACATTCCAGATAGCCTTGAAGCATGGGGTTGGGTCAGCTTTGTAAAGTATGTAAAATCAAGTTGGTTTCCACTCTCCAGACTATACACTTTTCAACGTGTCAAACCAAGGAGAGCTGTGGACACCAACATTCAGGGAGAATACAGGGTAATTCAAAAAGAATGGCACAAAACCAAGTAAGAGCAACTTTATTTTTGCACCATTTTTCACTCACCTAGTATTAAACCAGATTAGTTCTATGGTGTAGCTATTCCCTTTACAGTCCTAACCAGACTGTGCCTACAACCTATCTGTAATTCATTCTTTTAAAAAGAATTGCTTAAACCCAGGAGTTGTACTGAGTTGTAATATGAACAAAAGAGGACTAGACCTTTTCCCCAACACTTCACTTCAATCTGAAGCTGCCATTAGCGACAGAGCAGAAAAAACACAGAGGTTTATAGCATGGGGGAAAAAAACGTTCCCCAATGTGTCCTAATGAGCACGGGCGCAGGCGCGCACGGAGCGTGATGAGAACTTGATGGGGCCCAGAATGCAACTTTACTGCACGGGGAACGCCGCCGCCACCGCCAAGCGTTCCCATCATGTTCCAATCGGGTTCCAGAGGGTGCCATTTCTGGGAACAGTTTCAAAAGCGTTCCCAGAAATGGTGCCCTCTGGAACCCGATTGGAACCCGATGGGAATGCTCGGTGGCGGTGGCGGTGTTCCCCGTGTGGTAAAGTCTCGCTCTGGGCCCCATTGGGTTCTCATCACGCTCCGTGCGCGCCCACGCTCGTGCTCGTTAGGACGCATTGGGGAACGTTTTTCCCCCATGCGATAAACTTCACAGGCATCAATGTCATAGAATCATAGAATAATAGAGTTGGAAGAGACCGCAAGGGCCATCCAGTCCAACCCCATTCTACCATGCAGGAAATCCAAATCAAAGCATCCCTGACAGATGGCCATCCAGCCTCCAAGGAGGGAGATTCCACTAAACTCCAAGAGAGTTTGTTCCACTGTCGAACAGCCCTTACTGTCAGGAAGTTCTTCCTAATTTTGAGGTGGAGCTTGCATCCATTGTTCCGGGTCCTAGTCTCTGGAGCAGCAGAAAACAAGCTTGCTCCCTCCTCAATATGACATCCTTTCAAATATTTAAACAGGGCTATCATATCACCTCTTAACCTTCTCTTCTCCAGGCTAAACATTCCCAGCTCCCTAAGTAGTTCCTCATAGGGCATGGCTTCCAGACCCTTCACCATTTTAGTTGCTCTATATGCTTTCCCTGTTCCTAGTAGTGGTTTCAGGGTAGAAGAGGATTTGTGGTGCCTGTGGCACAGTGGGAGGGTTACAAGGAAATAACACTTTATGGGTCTTCTGTGTTAAATTTAAGGATGCAAGTCAGAAGAACCCTGCTGGATCACACCAAGTGTGTATCTAGTCTAGCATTCCCTCCAGATTATTTTCTGCAGCAACTGCCATTGAGAAACACATTCCCTCAGAAACTAGAGATAATACACAGCTATCAGTACCAGCAGCCAAATTATCCTGCATTATTTTATTTAATCCCTCTTTAAAGACATCCATGTTGGTGGCCATCACTGCTTCTTATGGCAGCAAATATCACAATTTTAAAAAATCCACTGTGTCAAAACAACGTTTCCTTTTTTTCTGTACTGAGTCTTATATAATTTTGCTTCTGTGGATGGATCTCAAGTTCTAGTACTGGGGAGGGGGAATTCCTATTGATTTTTCTCACACCCTGCATAATTTTATAGATTTCCATTAATTACCTCTCCCCCACCCCCTCAAGCTAAACAGACCCACATTCTGTAAGTTTTCCTCACAGGGGGTAGCCCCGTGACCATGTCAGTTATGCACTGCAGCCAGAATGCCAGCTCTACAATATCCCTTTTCAGGTAGTAAACAGAACTAGACACCACAGATTTGGATACTGATGTCATCATATTGACAGCTTTAAAAAAAGAATCTCTTCTTACAACACAGAATTTGCCTTTTTCACAGCAGCCCCACATCTGGTCAACATTTTCAACAGACAGTTAATCTCAACCAATTAATTCTTTCTTGGTCAGTCACATACATGCTATCCATATATATATGTGAAACAAGGACTTTTGTTGTGTTATATCACCAACAGTTTTATTACCAGCCAGTGTTACTGTCACTGTTCTCACTGTCAGTACTTTCTGCATTGTGTTTTGTTCTATACCCCTACCCAATTGTGCATGCCTGGTCCATGAATATCATACTCCAATCATTTGAAGAGAGACACCCTAATTGATAAAACCTTGGACCTTAATATGTCTTCAAGTCTTAAAGCTGCTATATGCTCTTTGTGATGTTATTTTCTTCTGTTACATTGAACCACATTTACTATTTTAACATTCATTCATCCTTTTAGAGCTCTCTATTATTCCTCCCCTTTAAATAATATGGTATCATCAGCAAATGTATAACTGCAGTTTGGTCCTTAAGATTAATGGATCGAATGGTGTATTAGCGAACTTCATCATTAAGTTGATAGAGAACGTGGTGAGAATGCATACTCACAGACTAAGGTTAAGTGTCTTTCAGGCATAACTGATTTTCAAGAGTCATGGATGTCACTGTTTGTGGTATTTTCCCAGACAATCTGTGTGACATATTTCCAGTGAGCAATTGCTATAAAGAATCCTACCATCCACCCATTCTACTTCCCTCTTTTGCGAAGCTCCTATTTTTCTTTTCACGTTCCTATTTCTAATTTTGCACAAAAACCCATGAGGGATTCTGGAAAGTTAAATACACAACAAAATTGTTTTTCACACACACACAAATGTTTTTGTGCAAAAAATAGTTTCCAAAAACCAACATGGGTATTTGTTTTTTTAATAATTTTTATTGAAATATTTTAAAAGACAATAGTACATGAGTATACATTCAAAAAATCTTCCCCCCTCATCCCCCCTTCTCTATTCCACTTATCCCTTACCATATTTTTCTAACCTTCATCATTTACTCAGCTCCTCTTATTTCTTCCTCTTTTTCAATTTCTTTCTTTTTTCTTTTCCCTTATCTCACTATCCTTTATGCTATTATATTCTTTTAAAGACTGTGTATTCCTTTTAAATGTTCTCTTTTCATCTCTCTTTGTTTTTTACTGTTTCTTTTCCCTGCAGAAGAAGCAGTTTTGCACAAATTGCTATCTGGAAAAGGCTGCATGTATTTTTGCAAATAATAATATCCCATCAGTACTCAAGATGTGCAAATACTGGACAAAAAAACAAAACCAACACAAAACCCCAACTAGAAACAAATATCGGCCAATATTCTTTCCATCTCAACCAAAAAACTATGACCCAATCCACACAGCAGAAATAATCCAGTTTGAGACCACTTTAACTGTCCTGGGTTAGTACTAGGGAATCAGGGAATTGTATTTATTGTTGCACCAGAGCTCTCTGACAAAGAAGGCTAAATGTCTCACAAAACTAAAGTTTTTGGAATTCCCTAGCCTTGAACCAAGGCAGTTAAAACGGTCTCAAACTGGATGATTTCTGCAGTGTGTTTCAGATCTATACCACTGCATACTCTTCTTTCTGTACAGGAATGAATATGGAGCCCACTTCCAACATTCTCTATATCACATTATTACTCCATATCTCTTCCTCTATACTCATAAGGAGGGATCGTTCTGCAACATTCTAGGTCTAAAATGCTAATTCTGCTTTATCAATGCTGATGTAGTGGTTTGAGCACTGGTTCAGGTGCTCATTTGGCCATGAAAACCCACTGGGTGACCTTGGGCAAGTCACACTCTCTCAGCCTCAGAGGAAAGCAAAGAAAATCCTCCTCTGAACAAATCTTGCCAAGAAAACCCAGTGATAGTTTCACCTTAGCGTTGACATAAAACAGAAATTACAGAAAGTACTTGAAGGCACAAAACACAACAATGATACAAGTCACTATCTCATGCTGATCATATGTATACCCTCTCACTAAGAGATCTGGGATGGAGGAACAGACTTTCACTGGAAACCCCATTCCTTCAGAAAGCTTGGTTTTCCTTGGCACATGAAATAACAAACTTTTCATTTTGCAAGGCTTTCCTTTATAAGTATCCTTCATGTTACACTGGAGCAGGTTTCCTCTTGGCAGTGGCATAAATGGGAAGGACAGCAGCCTGGACAATAGAAACAACTTCATTATTTTCCATTTCCATAAACACAACTCTTTCTTTTCCTAAAGAACTCAGGCTGCAATTCCACTTACACACATAGGCCCAGAGTTGCTAAGCTGCATTCAAGAGAAAACATGTTTACTGTCAAGTGCTCTGGTCAAGTAGGACTCATATAGCACTAGCTCCTCCCACTTACTGTATGTCTCTCTCCCTGCACCAACGAATATCCAAAATATTTGGCAAAAAAGGAGGTATAAATTAGGGAACTTATCTATCTGGGATAAGGATATATCACCTCACATATGTGGCTAGAATGCTTTTTTAAAAAATGTTTTGTTGAACTATTCCCCATCCACCACCACCGAGCTCTGAATTTCCCTGAAGAACCAGACTCTAACAACAGAGACAGCTACAAGAACAATGTACTGAGATGCAGGTTGATTCTTATAATGGATATGCATGTTTCTTTTTTATCAAAAATAAAGGGAGGTACAAGATGAAGAGCCTTTAGTATAAGAGAGCATCTCCCTAAAACAGGGAATCCAGTGCATATTCTGCAGTATGCTCAGTTTCCATGAAAATTAGAAATGTCAAAAAACAAATGGAACTACTTTCTTGTGGTAAAGGATAACAAATCCATTTGGAATAATTCTCCTGGAACATATGTGACACCAGCATGACTAGAAGAATCAGTACCCAACATTTGCTGCACTCTCTGGAATGGGAGGACACTAATTTTGGCATAATTCCAGCCATTAGAAATTTAAAAAGCTACTGCGAGCCTAAAAAAAAGGACAACAAAAATGACATCCCACACACCTTCCACTGGATAGTGTGCAAAACCAAATCCACAAAGAAAGCAGATTCTATTCCAAGTTGTTTTGAGTGCACTGGACCTGTTTAACCATTTGTAGTTGCTTGGCAACTTTCAATACATCCCTTGCTGACTGACTCGTGTCTGGCTGCCAGGCTGAAATCTGAGGGATGCTATTGATGCTAATTTAGCCCTCAATTATGACTGTCAAAACAAACCACTATAAAAGAACAGGAGAAATAAATGCCAGGCATGTCATGCCTCACTAAATATTTCCAGTGGAAAGGGAAGTTTTGTTTTGTTTATAGTATCTGAAACTCAAGGAGGTCTGGAGCTGAGGGAGGAAAGGATTATGGGAATTTATGACCTGAGTAGAAGCAACTGCTTTTCACATGTTCTAAACAGAGAGCACACTCAGGCTCAGGTTTTCTGGCTGCTCTGTCTCCTACTTCTGAACAGCATACGTTCAATCATATACAGCAGTCACAGTTTAAATTAATTGGTCATCGCCTAAATTTCCCCCCAACATCCTAGGACTGTCTTCAGAATTTAAAATATACCTAGGAAGCTCTCTTTATTCATTCATTATTTCCTGGCACAGACATTATGGGTTGAGTATCCCTTATTCGAAATGCGGAGGACAAGAAGTGTTTTGGATTTTTAAATTTTGGGGGAATACCCCTATATTTGTGTGTGTGTGTGTGTGTGTGTGTGTGTGTGTGTGTAGGGGTCAGACAAGGCTGAATCTTATTACCCTACCTGTTCAACTTATATGCAGAACACTTTGTAAGAAAGGCAGGCTTAGACACAGAAAAAGGAACAGTGAAAATAGGAGGAAGGAATATCAACAATCTGATATATGCTGACAATACCATAATACTAGCAGAAAACCTCACAGATCTCAAACAACTACTAAGGAAGATCAAAGAAGAAAGTGCAAAGGCAGGCTTACTGCTGATCATAAAAAAAAACATAATGTTCAACATTAAGCCTACCTTTGCGCTTTCTTCTTTATGCCAGTACTATGGAGTCATCTGTATATCTTAGATTGTTGATATTCCTTTCTCCTATTTTCACTCCTCTTTCTTCTGTGTCTAAGCCTGCTTTTCTTATAATATGTTCTGCATACAAGTTGAACAGATAGGATGAAAGGATGCAGCCTTGTCTGACCCCTTTGCCAACTGGAAACCATTCTGTTTCTCCATATTCTGTTCTAACAGTAGCCTCTTGTCCTGAGTACAGATTCCTCATCAGAACTATGAGGAGTGTTGGCACTTCTATGTCTTTAAGGGTGTTCCATAGCCTTTCATGATCTATGCAGTCAAAGGCTTTGCTATAGTCTATAAAGCACATGCTCATTTTCTTTTGGAATTCCCTGCTACGCTCCATTAGCTATCGTATATTTGCAATGTGATCCCTGGTAGCTCTTCCTTTCTTGAACCCTGCTTGGACTTCTGGGATTTCTCTCTCCATGTGTGATTGGAATCTATGTTGTAAAATTTTGAGCACAATTTTGCTTGCATGGGAGATCAGTGCTATGGTCCTATAGTTGTTGCAGTCTCTTGTGTCTCTCTTTTTGCGGGTGGGGATGTATATTGATTGCTTCCAATCTGTTGGCCATCATTTTGTTTTCCATATCTGTTGACAGATGTTGGTTAGCACTAGAGTTGACTCTGTCAATGTAGATTGTAGCAGTGGAACTGGAATATCATCTGTTCCTGATAATTTGTTTTTCACTATTTCTCTTGTTGCAGTTTCCACCTCACTTTTAGAATTTTCCTTACATAGCTCAAAATCAATGTTGCAGAACATGATGTAGAGACAAACACACAGTTATTAAATATAATCATGTGTATTTACCCGTGTCCCATTATCTGAACACATGCAAAAGTGGAAGCAAAGTACCCCACCCCCCCAGTAATCACCCCAGGAACAAAGGCGGCAGGACAGCCATACAGGTCCAGTGTGAATGGCTGCTGCAGGTGGAAGGGTTCTCTAAGAGCAGAGGGCTGCTAGAAGTGAAGGAAACAACAGCTTTGGAATCAGAATTATCCCACAGTAGGATTTAGTGTTCCTTCCACATGGGGAGCTTTGTTTGGGGCATTACTGAATGGTTGCTGAGCAACGGCAGATGGATGTGACATGGTTTATATCATATTAAAGTTATAAGGTTTCAGGCAACAGAGATGCCAGACAAGCACTAGCAACACATAAAAAAGCTACGTTGGGTAAACACAGCATTGCCTTGATACGGTTCAGAAGAGTGTTTTGGGAGGGGGATAGCAGGAAGAGGTGAGGATATTTTAAATACATTTTTGCTAAGTACAATTGCTTTTCCTTTAATTATAAAAGAGATGAATGACAGCTTGCATAGATCCCAGTTCAAGAGCTATAATTGATATCCCTTAACATAGGAGTCCTAAATAATTTTTTTCACTGGTTCCTGGTATGCTTCTGCGACTTTATAACCCCGCTAGCTGGCATGTTCTTTGTACAGTTACATGTGCATTGCCCAGTTTTTATGCTACTGCTGTTATTAACTGTCATCAAGTCAACTTTGACATATGGTGATCATATGAATGAGAAAACTCGAAGTCATCCTCTTATAAAAAATGCTGCATAGGTTCTTACAAACTCAGGGCCATGGCTTCCTTGACTGTACTGCTACTAAAAGCAGAGGACTGAGATTAGTAACATAGGCCTGAAACAGACAGGCCAAGTAGAGTGGTCAGAGACCACACCGGCACCATTCTTTCCGGGACCAGACCAACTGCATGTGCCCAGTCCCAATCCAGGCTGCCACTGCAGTCCTGAACTGCTCCTTCTTGGCCCAGTTCTTTGCAAATGACATGGCATTGCCGTAGCTTCAGGCTGTGTTTGGGGCATGCATCATGTAAACAGTACACCCCCAATGCAGCCTGAAGCCATGTCATTTTGCCTGTGTGTTTCATTCCAAAATGTCAGCAAGCTCTGCTTTACAAAACCTCCTTACCTGGGAGGAGAGGACCTATCAAAGAGGGCATGCTTTGTATTTAGGAGGTCCTAAAGCTCAGTTCTTGGTAGAATGGCTAGGAAAGCTTTGCCTAAGACCCTCATGAAACAGTGCTAACCAAAGTAGATTATGATAGCATAGACAAAATGATAGTCTGATTTCAGTGCAAGGTATTTTCATATTCAAGAAGTGATCCACAAGCAGAGCTTCAAACAGTCATTTTTGTTGACTACAATTCCTAACCATCTCCCACTAGCATGGCCATGCTGGCTGGGAAATTCCAGGAGTTCATGGTCCCAAGAACTGTTCATTAGATCCATCTTTCTCTCAGCCCAACCAAAAGGCATCTTCAGCAGATTTCACTATATACCAGCTGGATCAGTGGCAGGTGGTGGCTCCGAAGTCACTTGCACAGTGAATCCAACATGGGGTTTAGTCTAAAATTTAAATGCACAATCCAATGTGCAGAATCTATTTGGGGGATAGGGTTTCAGCACCTTGGCTAGCTCTTCTAAACTCAGGACAGGATTCACTAACCCACTGACATGGAAGCCATCAGCTGCCACTTAGGGTTGGTACAGACTGGCATGAAAAGCCAGCTTCCAGCTGGCTTGGGGGCATGGCATATGCATGATGCACGCCTTTAAGATGCCTGGAAGCCAGCTTCACGGCACATGGCTGCCTGCATGGCAGCTGGTTTCAGGGGCAGTGCAGCATTTACACACCACATGCCTCAGGAGCACTATAAAGCCATGGGGACCAGCAAAAAACTGGATTGGGGATTTGACATGCAGTTGCCATGGCCCCAATCCAGCTTTCTCAGGGGCGGCTTTAACTCACCCATTTGGGGCAGTTCCTTAGTCCCAGGCAGACTGCGTACAGCTATGGTTCCCAAACTTTGGTCCTCCAGATGTTTTGGACTTCAGCTCCCAGAACTCCTGACCACTGGTCAGGCTGGCTGGGGCTTCTGGGAGTTGAAGTCTAAAATACCTGGAGGACCAAAGTTTAGGAATTGGTCTATAGTAACTCCATGACAAGCAAATCATCATCATCATCATATGCAGAGGTGTAGCTTTTCCCAGTAGGGAAGTGCAGATATTCCCTTCTTGATTCTCTGACAGGCAGTTAAGAAAGGCACCAAGCTTCTTCTGATACAGGAAAGAGAGGAGTTTCCATCCCACAAATGGCTCTATGTCATTAAGAGGGAATTTTGCCCACCTCTGCATGACAAGTTGCATTTGCCATCTGTGAAAAGCACAGAGGCCCTTGCCTCCTCTAACTTGGTCACATCCAAGGACTATTTAGCAAGATGTGGATGGATCAGTCTGTTCTGGACATTATCTTACAGAAAGTGTAAAACAGTTGGGGAGGGGGCATGCCTTAGTCTCTAGAACAGCTTAAACAAATGAACAAACAAAAAAAACAATGTGTGGGGTGGGAGAAAGAATTTTTCTAAATTCAGCAATTTGAGATATAGACGAGACCAAATCTATAAAAGCAGAACAAAATCTCTTATCAGTAAAGCCAAACATTTTTTTTTAAACTCAGAGCCCAGCTGATCCTTGATCTCATTTAAAAGACTGCAACCCTAAACACACCTGCATGGACACATAAGTCACTGAAACCAATGGGATTTCAACTTCCATACGAAATGTGAAGCATAACCTGGTTTGATACAGTAACAGGAATGTTCACTCCAGCAATTTTTAGTTTTGCAAAGGAAGGAAATGGATCACAGGCCTCAATTTTAAAGATACTCTGATTCTCTATGAACATATACAGAATAAGGATCTGGCAATCCATCAAGAAAAGACTGTTCTATATCCATGATTCTGGCACTACTTTTTAAGAAAGAGCATGATGAGCAGAGGGATGATACACCAGGGCAAGGATGCTCCAAGATTCTGAATAAAACCAGAGCAGAAACAGAGGCCACAATATAAGCACTGCAATACTGCTAGCTCTAGTGCCAATAGGGGCACATTTTATGGGTATAGCTCTGAGAGTTTCCAAAACCATATATTTCCCCATATGTGCTGTACATGCAATTAATCATGGATTAAATGCATATTATGAATTTATTATTCTAAGGAAACAAGCACTGACAACCCCCAGTACTCAGAGGAATAGACTAACTAATGAATACATTGCTAAGCTTGACTCTATTTCCAAAAAAACTCTTGGTTTTCAATCAGTTACGAGACAAAAATGTGATAAGCTGCCTGTATCCGCAGACTCACAACCATTCTTTAGCAAAATAGACTAGCAGTCTGCAATCAGATTTTTTACAAACTGAGATGGAACTGATATAGAGCATAGAATGAGTGAACGAGTGAAGTTGAAGGTACAAGATATACCTCGACAAAAAAAAGTTCATCTATTATAACAGGTGCAGCTCTCTTTAAGTATGAGTCCTAAAAAAAATAGTGTTCTTTCAGGTGTAGTCATTTTTTGTTAAATATAACAGAAAGCATATACTACTTTGTTTATGTTATTACAAATATAACAATAAAATAACTTACACATAAAGCTTTGAACATGTTTGAATATATATAACCCAAACAAGCTAAATTAGACATTATTCGTAGCACTGGACACACTGCCAGAAAATTTTCCAGTTCTAATTTTTCTGGAAATCCCACGTCACTGGTGTAACTTTATTCAACACAGTACTGAGATGACAAGGGGCAGGGCTGAAAGAAATATCTTCTCTCTTCAAGTAAATGTTTAAAGATACTTTAAGACATTTAATAGATCCTCCAGATGGTAATGGCAAAGGTTGCAACTCTCAACCTTCAATGAGTGCCACTGAATTCTGGGGAGGGACTCCAAAATAAGCTTAGGAAGGGTCAGTCTACATGAGAATAAACTTTACCTTCCCTGTCTTGCATAACATACATGAGTATATTCTTATTTTAAAAAAATTCTATCCTACCTATTGTGAGATCTCGGGGTGGCATACAATTAAAACAATATAAACAATTTACAATTCCAAATAAAAGCAATAAAATAATAGGATAAACACTTATTAAACACATCATCAACAGCAGAAAAAGTAAAATCAGTTAAAACCATGTGTGAATGCATTTAAAAAGAGACCAATCCCCAAAGGCAGTATTTATCCCCAATAAAAAGCAGTATTTTAACTTGTCATCTAAAGAAATCCATACTGGTGCCAATCAGGTCTCCAATGGGAGGGCATTCCATCAATGGGATGCCTTAGCATATACCCAAATATTTGGAGCACTAGGAAATTTACCTGGCATTATGCCAGGTTGAGACTGATGATCTCACTTTTGATTTGAATGAAACAAGTTTGAATGGCAGCATTTACAATTTTTAAGAATTGTAGTTCACCAAATGCCATGCAGGACTGATTGAAAGCAACACTCTTTCTGCAAAGTTGAAACTTGCTAATCACTTCTGATACATAGATATCAAATGTGGTCAATGCCCATTCATATTGGGCATTCTAAAGCATAAAGCACTAAAATTACAAATCTTTGTTTAGGAAATGCCTGAAGTAGCTGATTAATCAGATCCAAAACCATATTATAGTCTTTGTTTGGGCTCCATTAGATTACACATCAGGTCTGGACTGTGGTCAAGCATTTGTACAATATCACAGAAAGACAGGTGGATAAATACTATAATATATAGTACAGGTTGAGTATCCATTATCCAAAATATGCTTGGGACCAGAAGTGCTTCAGAATTGGAATTTTGGAATACAAACAGCATAGTACAGTATACAGGCTGGAGAGTGACATGAGGATGTTTGAAATGCTAAGGTTTTAAGCATAGGGCTTTGCATGAATCCATATGTTCTGCCATTTCATAGATCTGTGACTCTCTCCAGCCTCACAAATACAATACGAACTACATTATTTGTATTCAAAATTTAAAATATCCCAAAACTGAAACCTCAAAGTGTCATATTGGTGCTCAAAATATTGCAGTTTGGAGCATTTTTTGGATTTTAGAGTTTATAAGGGATACTCAACCTGTTTATATGAAATACGAACTGACCTCTCTCCTCTACTTGAATGTTACTCGCTCAATTCTCTGAAATTACAATCCAAACTAAAGCTGTGCATTTTTAGGTTCTGCATCTATGTTATGGTTTTAGATGGACAATGATGACAATGATGATGATGATGACAGTGACAACAACAACAAAGCTACTGGATAAACACGGTTTATTCCAAGGGGAGCCCTTTTTGTGGATCTCAGTCTGCCTTTATTTTTTGCTTTCCCAGCTTCAAATTCTGTCAGCAGGAAACCAGAAAGGAGGGCAGGAGCCTGTCAGGAAGAATAATGGGGCAGGACAATTGTGCCTATGATGTCACCCTTCCTGCCATCTGCTACTCAGCAGCAGCTCCACTCACCCCTGCTCCCTCCCCCATTAGAAACAAAAAGTCTCCACATAATAGCATGAGGGTGATTCACTCCACCGCTGCCCTCCACATGTCCATCTCCCTCCGAAGAGGATTTAGAGAAGCGTCATTGCTGGACAAATGACGCTGAAACTCCACATTTTTAAAATTGTCTAAAGAAAAAACTGTCACAGGAATGGAGGCAATGTGGGACTGAGGGCAGGCATTGAGCACACCATGATCTAGGCATGTCATAAAGAGCTGCTGCATTTCTGAATTCTTCATAGTAAATGATTCATATAGTACCTGAACTAAACATAGGAAGGTCCTACTACCTTACCACAACATGGACAACATACTAACTTTGTGAAAAGCTTCAGAGAGGGAAGACACACAGGTCAATAAATGGAAAGTTGGGCCTTCAAGCCCCACCACCACTGAGTTTTCTGACTGTAAAGATAACAAGCAAGTTACAAATAAAAGCTGAGATGGAGCTGCCATGCAGGTGTTA
This sequence comes from Sceloporus undulatus, assembly GCF_019175285.1. NCBI lineage: Eukaryota > Metazoa > Chordata > Lepidosauria > Squamata > Phrynosomatidae > Sceloporus > Sceloporus undulatus. The sequence continues at coordinate 267,467,268 of NC_056522.1, forward strand.
CACAAAAATAAAATGTGATACTAGGAGCAGAAATCAACTTATTCTTTCACATTGACTAAACTTACTTACAAGGTAATTTAATGTCATTCACTATGCATTTAAAATGCAGACATCATGACAACATATGATCCTTCATCGGCCTTCCACCCTCCCCTTATCAGGCAAATGGAAATGCACACAGGGCTTCCAATTGTTCCTGCCTCTCGAGTGTCCATGTGTTCAACAGAGAGTCCCTCACCATGGGCTATGATGGTAAGAAATGCAGTGCAACAATATCAGGAAGGGCATATCACTCCAGTCCATTATTTCTAGCAAGATTCCACTTCACAAAAGTGAGCTTGTGATGGAAAGTGATATGCCTTTCCATAACTCTTCTTGCACATGGGGGCAGTGGAGACACCCCCCCCACCCCCCAAATGCTGAGGGTGGACAGTTGATGAGAATGCAAGAGTGAGGACCCACACTTGTACCGTTTTAATTGTGTGGGAATGAACACCTCCAATAACAGT
>NC_056522.1:267467786-267505567 GCF_019175285.1 Sceloporus undulatus
AGAAAGAAAGAAAGAAAGAAAGAAAGAAAGAAAGAAAGAAAGAAAGAAAGAAAGTTTGCAGACCCAACAGGTATATGGTTAAGCTTCAGAGTGTATGGGTTGAAACAGTAAAATTATAGGAGCCAGAGATTTAGTGACATGGGATTGCCAGCAGTCAGAAGACAGCCTTAATTGCCCTTCATTGCTTGTTGTCTATTCCCATGACTAGAAGAAACAAAATAGTATTATGCAAAACAAACAGTATGCAAATTTGGTATGCTTAAACACTTTACCCAGGTTGCAAAATTAAGCAGTTTTTGCTACTGGACTTCAGTTACTTTGAGACATTATTTTGTTGTTTTTTTTAAGGAGTGAATAGCTGTGATATTGACCTTTGCTCTTTTGAAAAATCATTTTACATGCAATTATATGGAGAACTTACATACAGACCCCCTTCATTATATATTGGCTAGAGGTGCTGCACACTCTACTACATCCCTTTACTAGCCTGCTCCCCAGCTTGTGAGAGCTTTGAAAAAAGGGACAGGCATTTCCCATCACTTCCTATCCTGCCAACATTACAGCATGATTGAACTTCTATCAGAAAAACAAACCTGTTTGTTTTTCAGATGGCAACCTTGTGGGAAAGGCAGGGGGGTGTATCTCTGCTTCCAAATGGCTGCTATGACCAAGGTGGAAAGAGAGTATATGCTGATCCATGTTTACACCATAGCAAACTAACCATGCTGAAGTATCATTCCAGTTGTCACTTCCTAACTTTGTGTGAGGGCATATGAAGATATGACACTTGCCTAGCCTTCACAAGTGCTGGCGCTATAACCCTACCCGTGGTATGAGGATAGGAAAGGGAAGGAGTTGCACATTTTCCATTTCTGGCACATTTAAAGTTATTGTAGACATTGACTCTAAGCAAGGCTCTGATAATCTTGCTCCTACAAGAGGGCTTGGAGATGCATCTGTTGTTCACAACTGCCAGACAGCTGGTGAGGCATAACAGATACAAATGATTGATGTGGACTTAGGAAACCTTGGCTCGAAACCCTATGTGAGGAATAAACTTCACTGGTTGGCATGGCCAGTCATGCCTCTTTCAGGCTAACTAACCACAGAGGCCCATTATGAAAGTAACATATATAGATGAAAACTATCTTGGAGGAATGTGATAAACAAGTCTCTACCTCTGCTTTTCTGAAACTGCCTTCCTCCCCAAAGGAGCTCATTAACTAGCACCCAAAATCTCACAAGAAATTCTCCTAATGCTCTGTCTTAAACCATTCATTTCTGTTCGGAACTTGGCAACAAAAACAGACAGCAACAACAAAATGCTATGCACACGTTCCTATGCATCCCACATCTTCAAACAGAGAGCAAGGAACTGCTGGTATCGTGTTTAAAACTTTTACCCTAAAATATACTTACTTTGAATATCTTTTCTTGAAACCAATACACCCAGTACAGCACAAGAGTAAGGGTTCTCAGTGATATATTTTGCTGAAGCAGTAATACATAGATATAAATCCACAGAATGTAGACCTATCAATTTAGCAGGCATGTCAGAAAGAACAGCTTTTACATTGCATGATCAATTTACAGATGTGGTGATGATCAGTATCTTCCATAGCTTTAGAAAAGATTCATAATACTGTTAGTCTAGCCATGACTGAAGCGGGGGGGGGGGGGGATCATGTAAAATTTTGAAGAACTTGCAAGTTTGCTAGATTTGCATAATTTATTCTAGCTATAGAATTTCATTGAAAATATGTGTATCTATCAAAAGAGGAAACTGTGATGTATTATCTCTTAAAGGCTGATCTTCTTTCAATATACCTGAAGAGTCTTTAATGGGCTAGGAGCTCTGTGTAAATTAGACTTCCTCCTTCTCACTGAACACAATCCTATCTCTCATTGTATCATGAACAGCAATACCAAATTCAGCATTCAATATAAGTTCAGAAATAAATTGCCCAGTAGTATCTCCTGGTCTCAGCAAATAATCTAGAAACATCACTTTTCTGACCTATCTTTATGAGGCATGCAATGTGTTTTTAAAAATTCACGAACTTCTGCCACATCTTGTCGATTTCCCTCAGAAAAAAACAGCAATGGCTTCTGCACCCAGGCAGTGTAACAAAATAGCTATTTGCTGTCTCTTTGCAATTCCAACTGCAGTATGTAATATAATTCAAAGACTTGTTCCTAACACTTTTAGTTCTCAGCCAAATTACCTTGCAAAACAAGTGGACGTGGAAGCCAGAATGAGTTCATCTCTTCAGTTAGAACAAACAAACTCAGTTGCAATGGGAAAAAATTGTACTGATTTCTGACAACATGTCCTACACTCTCAAGTTCTTCAAAGCAGGTTAACACTAAAACAATGGGAATATAGAACATTAGCGTGACAACATCACTGAACATGTGGATATTTGTACTGAGATCTTCTGAAGATTAACATGAGATGACCTAACAAAAGTCTTGTGCAAGTTTTTGAGTGAATCAATGGGGTTTTTTCAAATATTTTGCTCCTATGAAAGTTATCTTGAAAATTTCCTCAAGTACATTTAGCAGTACTGGACATTTTTTCTCAGGCTTTCATCTTTGGATTTTGTTATCTGTCAACTGTTACCTGAAGTCAGAACCTCAAGATTTTGAAGCCATAATGCAAAAAAGGAAGAAACAAAAATGGGATTTTTTCCCCCTTTACAAAAATTCAAGACTTTTCAACTCAATTGAATTTTTAAATCTTTTACTCAAAGAATATGATTTGTCAAGGACATTTCAAGGATGTTCTTATGAAAAGATTTAGGGCCAAACTTGATGAGCTGTCAATCAAGTTATATAAGTTACATTTTTAGTTTGGCATTTTTTAATGATTTTGTATTTTAACTTGTTATATTAATGTTATGCTTTTAATTGTATTTTTAAAATTGTTGATAAGCATCTTTGGTGAGGTGACGGGTCCAATTTAGGAGAAAGGCAGCATATAAAATTGATTGATTGGTTAATTAATTAATTAATTCACTCAAACAGCAACTGTCTGAATGACTTTAAAGAAATAAGAAGCACCGATTGGGATTGGGCTTTAATGTGAGAAAAAGCATGGCTTTAATCCTTTCTCTGCCTTGAAATCCTAATCAGCTCTCAAACATCACTGGATATCCCAATCTAGTCATATTTAGAGCTAGTCAAATTTTCAGTGGTACAAATTACTTACTGGACAAATGATGTGTGTTCTAATTTGGCTCTTAACTTCCACATAATAAACTACCATAGAAACATTGAAAACTGTCAGCCTGGGTAATAAAAAGTGTATATGTGGACAGAGAGAGAATAGCTAGAGAACAAATTTATCTCCTTGTGCAGTATCACTATTATAAAATATGCCTACCCTGTCTTCAGCCCTCGAAAGAACCCTTAAGATGGCTTTTGGATTCAAAACACAAAAAATACAATAAAAATAATGAGATAAAGCAAATACATCAATTCAGTAATTAAACCAGCAGCATGAGAAGGACACAGAACAATTGGTTCAGTTTTAAAAATTCAATCCAAAACTGGAAAAATCCACAGCAGAAGGATATTAAAACCGATTAAAAGCATACACCAATTAAAAAGTATTCCAGCCTTCTTGTAACTCAAGAGAGAGAAGAAATCAGATGTTTTGGGGAGGGTGTTTCTATGGCCTGTTACAGACTGCCAAAATAAAGCTGCTTTGGGTCTCTTTGGAGGTATGCTATTTAAATGATGCATGGGTCCTAAGAGTCCGGAGGTCATGCCAAAGTCACACTCCATTCCTAAGCACTGGAGTGCAACTTTGGTGCAGCTTCCAGATTCTTAGGATGCATGCATCATTTAAACAGCATACCTCCAAAGAGACCCGAAGCAGCTTTATTCTGGCAGTCTGTAACAGGCCACAGTCTAGCTTAGTGGTCTCCAAGACTTTTCCAGCTACCGCCCCCTTTCCTCTTGGGTGATGACCCTAGCGTGCCCCCCCATGGGTATTTCTTGAGATAAGGTCTACTGTTCTACTGCAAATTCAAAACATCCTATCTCAGTCATTGCTCCCTTTGCACCTGGTCACCCTGGGAGCAGCAACTGAGCAGCTGGCTGACCAACAACCAAGAAGCCCCTTTTACATGGCACCCTCCAGCAAAGGCAGGCAAGATGTCTCTTGGTTGCTGCTCAGCCAGCTGCTCGGTTGTTGCTGCTGGTGAGGAAGGACTCCCAATCCTTCTTCTCTAGTGTGGAGATAGGAATAGTCAATGTGTGTGTAGAGGGTTATAAAGGCCACATGGTCCAACCTACAGCCAAGTCCCAACAATAGCAATAGCAGGTATATTTCTATACTGCTTATTAGTGCACTTAGGCACTCCCTAAGTGGTTTACAATGTGCCCCCAACAAGCTGGGTACTAATTTTAGCGACCTTAGAAGAATGCCGGGCTGAATCGACTCTGAGGCCCTGGCTGGTATTGAACTCACAACCTTGTGGTTTGGAGTGAGTGGCTAGAGTACAGGCATTTAACCCCTGCACCACCAGGGCTCCTTTGACTGACTTTTATGACTTTACTGCAGCCCCCACCCTGCCCCCTTTCCTTCACCACCCCCCTGCTGTTCCGTTTCTTCCTCACTGCTCCCCTGGATTTTTCTGTCTGGGGGGTGCTGCCCACTTTGGGAATCAATGGTCTAGGTGCTGCTATTGAGACAGCTTTGTTGTTGTTATGTGACCACTACACCACACTGGCTCTTACTCTGGTTGAGTAGCCCTTCAAGTAGAGGACTGTTTCAAGGACAGTCAGACCTTCAAATAGAACAAAGACCTTCTGCAAGAGAGGACACCTAGCTCCACCCTAGGGAGGAGGACAAGTACAATCCCTTGTGAATGCCTTCTTTTCTGAGAAAGGACAAAGACTGCTTCTAGAGACATTCTAAAATTGTCAAACCGCAAATTTAGAGAGATGGATTTCCCATCACTGCAATTCTACATGTCTTTCAAAATTCTGCATAGAAATAACCCCAAATCTGGCATCCCAACAGATGAGTTCTGCAATCTGCATGAAATATACAAATGAAGCAAATGTGCACACATTGTCTTATATCACACACTAATTCTGTTCTTTTAGTCAAGAGCGGGGGGGGGGGCACTGAAAGTCTGCTATCTGATGAACAGTGAAAAATCCTCCTCTAGCCTCTGAGATTTCCAGAAATACATTTTCAAGCCTCTCTTTGCAGCAAAGACAGTGAGAAACTGTTCTCTTCTTTGTTTCAGCTAAAAACTAAATTTCAGTGCTACAATTGCCAGAGTGCACATTCAGTCCCGAAATCCTATGCTTGTATGGCATCCACAAAGAATAATAAAATATTGTCCATAGAGCTCTATAGATGATGTCAAGCCTGCCCTATCTAGGAGTGGCTTTACATCCATTTCCTAATTTCCAAACAGTTACCATCAGGATATCCATTTCTTTCCTTTTTCAAGAAACATTTACCAGTTATCCTAACCACCAAAATCTCCCAGAATTTAAATGCGCTGTAGCCACTCCAGGGGTGATATCCCCCCAAGACACCTAAAAGCAGATTTGTCTAAGAATCTGAAGAATGACAACAACAGAGTATTATGCTCCATTCTCCAGTGTGAACAGTGGCTTAAAAATAGCCATTTGGGAGCCATTCTCTATAGCCCCTGCCTGAAGCATCAGTACAGCAAGGAATTATTCCCCCCCCCCCCCGTCACAGTCCCCACTCTACACACACACACTTACTTCATTCAGGCAGGGGTGATGTCACTGGTAGCCAATTGCAATAAGCCCTGCACATACAAGCAAAGGGAGGAGGAGACAAGGACTCCACAGATGGCTCCAGCTGGGCCTAGCATTTGATTAATCGCTTGAATTACCCTCCTTTGCTACAAAATAATAAAAACTGGGGTGGAGGGGGAGAGGCAAAAGCAAATGCTAAAAAAAAGCAATCCAGCTGCTGAGGGCTGGAGGAAGGATCTATTGTGGAAGGAGAGCTACTGAGCTTAAGAAAGACTACCTGGGCCCATCTGAAGAAAGGACAGCCAGCAGCCACTGTGAAGACATGGTCCATGCATCAGGAGATGAAGAACTGGTTTCTTCGTCTTCTCTAAGCACAGTTGGCAAGCTCAGGAAGCAGATTTAAACCCTTATTTATAAAAAAGAAGGCATACTTGACAGAATTTCTTATTGCCCTTGCTCTTGTGTGCCTGAAGATTGGTTTCTTGGTCTTTTCTTACCACTATTAGCAAGCTTAGAAGGCAGATTTAAACCCTTATTTATCAAAAAGAATAAGGCATACTTGACAAAAGACTTCTTGACTGGCCTTGTTCTTGTGTCTGATATTCAGATCTTTAACAGGTGAAGCTTTTCCTGGCATAAGGGTAATGTGAGCAGAAAGAGCTTCATTTGTTTAATTTCTGCAGTTAAAGCAAAAGGAGCCTGACTGTTACAAAGCAGCAGGCAATTATAGGCACCAGTCCAATGCACATGCACCTTTGAAAAAATCCTATTCAGTGCAAGGTTGTATGTCCAGGCTAGTGTGCATACATACTTCCTTGGAGAAGTGGAAGGCAATATAACTTGGAATTCCATTCTTGAATCACAACTATATGTATTCATATCTCCTTCATTCTCCTTTTGTCCCATTTCTCCTGTGGCCACAGTATGAATAAAGACTGCTGGCCCAGCCTGATTGTCCTACATGACAAGGCCAAATGGAGCTACCTGTGTTTCCAGAGTCTGGGAATTATTTAGTTTCCAGATACCAAAGTTCAGCTGTGCAGCTCACTTTAGTTTATACTGGTCCTCCACTGTAGTGATTCCCAAATTATGGGTCTTCATATGCTCATATCTGGGCATCTAATTTGCATACTATGCAAATTATTATAATTATGCATATTATTAATTTGCATTCTGATTAATCATTGCACTTTTCCCACCATTATGTTTCAACCTCAGTACCAGTACCAAGCTAAGAACTCTTTTTTCTTCTCCCCCTTGCCTCTATCTGGTGTGAATAGAGCTTCCAAGCAGCCCCAGAGAGTAAAGGGACTCCCTTTACCCTGTAGAGGTGTTTGGAAGTGAATTTCCACCATGCTGCCTAGCCCTAGGTTCAAGCCACTGACACAATCATCACACAACACAAGGCCATTTCTGCTCACCTTCTTTCCTTTCCTATCTTCCGGGCCTGTTGGGGAAGGGAATAGAAGAATAAGGTGGCAATGCTATGTCTGTGAAATAGCAACCAGAGCCTGAAAGGTGAGATGGGTGCCATTCTTCTTGCATAGCTTTCTGGTTCATTGCCACTGCCACATTTTAACCTACCCACCAGATTATAATGAAGGAGAAATCCAGGGTTTACTCCTTCAACTGGCCTAGCCAGTTGAGACATATTTTAGTCCCTAAAAGGACAAATGGCAACCTGGACTACAACTCCTAGAATCTCTCATCACTAACCATGCTGCTCGAGACTAGTGGAGTTACACAACATTTGGGAACTCAGAGTTGGAAACCATTCTACAAGAAATGTGCCTGCTCTCATGTACTGTCAGCTGTAAATCGCTGTCCAGATGGAAAGGGCAGGGAGCATCGTTTGGTTATGCTCAGTTGCATCTGAGGTAGCCTGAACTGGAGGTTCTGCAAAAGAATTGTCTTAAGAGCAGAAGTCTTTTACATCCAAGATGAAGGAAAGAGCCATGTTCTAGCCACTACAGAACAGAAGAGGGAAAGTGGTAAATGTTAAAGAGACTATGAGTAGAGGCTGATAGTCTCTGGAAAGGAGGTTTGACAAAATAAATCGGTATCAATTGATCAATAAATTAAAATAAATCAGATAACATCACTTTCACTTTCCAGAAAGATAGAAAGAAGGGAATATGTTTCAGTAGTCAAGCTCTTCTGTTTTGATGCTGGCAACTAGATCCACTCCTCACATCAAAAGGACACACGGTTAAGCCACTTCTGTCACTCACTGCTCTCTGTACACCGGAAGGATCAAGAATGGTGGGTCTTCGGTAGTACATCTCTGCTTCTCCCTTCCGAAGCACACAATTTGCTCTGCACGCAATTATTTTCATTGACACAAATCCTACTTCAAAGGATTATCCCTGGTAACCCATGGCTCTTGAGGACAGATTATGCATCAGGCAATGAGTTCAGAGAAGCACAGAACTAGGGAGAATGAATGATTGGAAACAATGCCTGCATACAAACATATTAAGGCTCCTCTACACTACAGTATTTTAATGCTACAGAAACACTTTTTTATTTCTTTTCTTTTTGCAATTGGCCAGAAGAAAAATTCAAAATGATCCAGCATTAATGACAGAACAATACTGTTTTACAAAGTGCATCTCCAAATCTTTCTGATCCAAATTTCTCTTATGTTTGTCCAGAATTCAAGCTTTAACCAAGGTCCCCTTCAATGTTAATTAAAAGCTTTCCATTATGAGGTTCAGCCTGTTTTATGGCAACTTCTTGACTGCTTGTGGGTAGTCTGCTAAACAGCCCTTCAACAGGCTCTACTTTAGATTCTCTGAAGATGCCAGCCACATCTGCTGCAAAACGTCAGGAATAAACTCTTCCAGAACATAACCTCATAGCCCCCCCCCCCATCCCACAAAAAAACTATGGATGCTGGCTGTGAAAGCCTTCGACTTCATGGTCAAGATTTTACAATGAAGACTTTTACCATATACAAAGTAAGAAACATCAGATATCCAATTCAGGTTTAGAAAAGGAAGAGACATTAGAGATCATATTATATATATATATCAGTTAACGAAGCACACCAAAGAATTTCAAAAGAAAATCAGCTTGTGCTTCATAGATTGTAGTGAAGTCTTTGCTTGATCATGAAAAACTATGGATTACTCTAAAAGAAATGGGTGTGCCTCAACATCTAATTGTCCTGATGGCATAATCTGTATTTTGGACAAGAAGCCACGGCCAGAACACAATATGGAGAAACAGAATGGTTTTCAAATAGCAAGGGAGTATTTATATGTAGATTATTATATGGAAAGCAGGATTAGTCTCTGAGAGAGGATTTGTGAAAATTGTGGGAAGAAATATCAAGAACCATATTAATAAATCTAAGTATAAAATGTCCACTGGATTGTCACTATATAATTACCTGTTGTCATCTTCAGATAATTTTAATAAATGTAATTTTAGTGAAACAAGGCTTTTCTTATTAAAGGTTGTTTAATAAGGAAAGTAATTCTTTTTTGTTTCTTATAAAAATTTAACTAGTGACTAATTGGTTTCCAAATTTAATAAGTGGTTGTTGATTAAATGAATGATAAAACATGCAAAAATAAAAGCAAGGGTGTTTTCCTTTTTTTTTCTTTCCTTTTTTCTTTTTGGTTTGGGGGACAGCAGTGATAAGCCCCCATTTATTGATAGGGTCAGTGTCTCTGAAAGAGATAAAAAAATATTCTGAGGAAGCACTGGTCTTGGTCTGATTGGGTTTATTTGACCTCAGTGATGTTCTCACACACCCAATATGACTGGTGAAATAGCCTCATGATCCACTTACATAAACCCAGCTTGTATGGGAACTTCAAGGAAACTAACTAAATCAGCAACTATGAAGTTAAAGTAACAGAGAGAAGAGGTGAAATTTGGACAGCAAAAAGAAAGAAAAGAAATGAAAAGAAAAGAAGAAATTGTACACAATCTGAGGCGGGTTACAAACCGCCATATAGTACGTGACGAGCGCATACTAGGGTTAGGAAGGGGCGGTGCTTCCGCACCCCCTAATCCTAGTACGCGCTCCGTGTGCACAAAATGGCGGCAGCCGTTCCACGTGGCCACTGCCATATTGACGTAGCGGACGCTCTGCATCCACACGTCGCGCCCCAGAAGTGACGTCGCGAGTGCGCCCTTTGGCACTCGCGGCGCCTCTTCCGGGGCCTGAGAAGGAGCGTGATTTCCGCGCTCCTTCTCTGCAGCGTCTGGGAGCCGTGCCGTTTAAAGGCTGTGGTTCCCGGACGCTCCAAGCAGAGGCGGAGCCAGACCGCCGCTTCTCGGCGGTCTGTAACCCGCCTGAGTCTTTGGGTGAATCATTTGGGAATTTAAAAAACAGTCCTTTTCTTTCCCTCTTCCCCTGCCCAGCAGGTGAATATTCACTGTAGCCCTAAATCATATTGAATGCTACACAGCTCACATTAGCTCTACTTGGTTCCCCTCCAATGAATCCATGTTTTGTTCTGCAGACAAAATTAGACATTTAGGCGGGTTACAGACCGCCATAAGGACGTCCCATTTTGAAAAAGGGGCGTCTCTTCCAGATGCCCCTTACCCTGTTACGGACTGAGTCTGTAACAAATGGCGGCGGCCGTTCCACACAGCCACCGTCATTTTGACGTAATGGACGCTCTGCGTCCGCACGTCATGGCCTGGAAGTGACGCCACGAGTGCGCGCTTTGGCACTTGCGGCATCTCTTCCGGGTTGCCGGAAGGAGCGTGATTTTCGTGCTCCTTCTTTGCAGCGCAGAGGAGTTGCGCGGTTTGGCTGCTGCGACTCCTCCACGCTGCAACTGGCAGCGGCCCGAGACCGCCCCTTTTGGATGGTCTGTAACGGGCCCCAATGTCTAATTCCAGGATTCTCCTTGGGGCTGTTACTTATACACTGCACAACTCCTACAGCCACAATCGGTAACAGGCTCAGGAAGAAAACAGTATCAAAAGCCTTCCACTCATCTTACTGACATGTTTTCCCCAATAATGGGGAAAGCATGGGTGTATGTGTGGAAAATCAGCAGATAAAAAGACAGAAAGGAATGGAAGAAGAAGTCACCCTCTCGTGGGCCTTGCTTTGTGTGGGTCTCCCCTTGCAACCACAGCAGCTGTATTTAGGAAAGAAAAGCAGTCTATAGAAGGAACAGTTTAGGATAATGGTGTTCTGACTTTGTTTCTGCTGTTGGCCACCAGACTCCCCAGGTATTGACCATCCTTATGGGCTGGTAGTTAATAGATAGGAATATTTAACAGGGAGGAAAACTGAGTTACAACAGGGTTTGGAGGGTTACCAAGGGACCTTTTGTACCTTTATATTGGAGGCTGGCTGGATGAGCTCTGTGATGGATACTTTGTCTTGTTGAAGCCTCCTCTTGACCAACTTGGAGCAGCAGATGTTGACAGAGCTGATGACATGCCAGGAGTTGTACTCCACAAAGGAGCGACTGTCAATGACCAACATGCCTTCGGCCCCACTCCTCAAGAGGCCAGCAAGCTTCTTGGGATCCATCACTTTGCATGGAAGTCTGTCCCCAGCCATGGTAGACTCGTCCCTTCCGCAGCCTGTGGGAGAAGGGAGGGAATGCCAGGGGTAGGGGAAACCAGGTGAGATCTCCCAGAGGTGAAGGGAATGGGGGAAGGGGGGGAGGCAGCTTGAAAACAGCCAAATTTTGCCACGCTGCTAAGGCCCTTTATGGGAAGTCATTGTGCCAAACCTGTTGGGAAGCATAGAGACAGAGAGAAAAAGGAAAGGGAAAGAAAGGAGGGAAAAGTAGTCAGATTCTGCAAATTCAAACTAGTCCTGATTTACTCTGTTCTAATTCAGGTCTAGTAAAGTTACAAACACAAAGTTTGAAAGAAGGCACCAGAGTGCATGGAATGGCTTCATGGTCCTCCAGCAAAGTGGGAACTGCAATTTATAGACCTCCAGCAATTGTTAATCTGCAATTACTACAGCCCTGCCAGCCCAATGAATGGTGAAAATGATGGGAACTATATTCCAACAATATCTGGAGGACCAATTTGCTTCAGTTTCTAGCTTAATGGGTCAGTCATCCAAACAAGGATTCTGATACTAAAGACCAAAAAATTGTATAGTTTTGATCATGATGCTCAGCTTCACTGATTATTTCTATTTCATATAACCACAACAACACATCACAAGCTACTTTGTTGTTCTCTACACTATGGCCTGTTACAGACTGCCAAAATAAAGCTGCTTCGGGTCTCTTTGGAGGTATGCTGTTTAAATGATGCATGCACCCTAAGAATCCGGAAGCTGCACCAAAACTGCACTCCATTGCTTAGGAATGGAGTGTGGCTTTGGCGTGACCTCCGGACTCTTAGGACCCATGCATCATTTAAATAGCATACCTCCAAAGAGACCCGAAGCAGCTTTATTTTGGCAGTCTGTAACAGGCCTATATTATGAAGCAGGGAGATTTTAAAAAAAGACTTGAGTTCAAGGGAGCTCAGAGTTCCTCTATATTTATCAGAAGCTGCCCAAGAAAATCAGTAACTATGGGCAAAAATCCCAGAAGGGCAGAGGATATAAAACTGTGGCCTTGGGGACACATGAACCCCCTCCTTCCAGCTCTTTTTGTAGTCCTTGATCCATTTAGACTCGTCCACTAGCCCTTTTCCTACACACACGCACCTCTTCAGGAAGCTTCCAGGAGAGGCAATTAACCTTTTAAACAGTTACTGTTTAACATCGCAAATACTTGTTAAACATGCCTGGTTTAACATCACAAATTCCTGTTTCTCAAATCTTGGCGTGGACTTCCATCCACTTCCATCCCAACCCCCCACTCATTCTTGGAAATACATGGGAGTGGTGCCTGTCTTACCTACAGAAAGTTACCCATCAGCACCCAGTTTCAATTATCCATTCCCTCTGCAGGCCATGCATTATCCCTGTTATAATATGAAGCTGCAGGAGAGTATGGTCTCAAACAGGCCCACATTTTGTGCTGGCCTGGGGACGAAGGTAGGCCTAGATAGGGCTGGGCGTCCACAAGCACCCTATCTTTGCTGCCCGTGCACCATGTTGACGTGCACCCATCCACCCAGGGCATGCCATGATGACACATAGGTGTTGGAGGGCCCAAATGGAGCTCCACGGAAGGGGCATCATCATGGATGGCACCCCTTCCAGGAAGCTTCTTTTAGCAGCTTCTTTTTGCTCCCAAGAGACTGTTGCTATAGTGTGCGGTTGCCATGGCAACAATCTGGGGCAGAAATAGGCAGTGTCTTGCCGCCCCTTCCTTTTTTAAAATTTTTTTACTTGTTTTATTTATTAATATTCTTAATATATACAATACATATCATGTTTCTATATATGAATATATTCCTACATTCTATTACATTCTATTTAACAATGCCCGTCTGCCAAGCCCCTGTATTCAGGATCAAATGCCCAGCTCACACAGGTAAGAATGAGAATCAAATGGATTGATTGGTACAGTATATGATTTCTACTGCATCTCAGAATCTTTTCCAACATACAGTGATTCCTCAGTAAACATGTCAACTCCACTGAGGTTAAAACTTGGGAAATCACTAATATCATACATACATGAAAATGATTCCATTGTGACATTAAAAACACATGGAAGGTAATAAGCATTCTTCAGTTTTACACATCCACATTTGTGTTCTTGTTTTCCTACATGCTGTGTTCAGGTAATCAAACCTACGTTTATTAAGCAAGGATCTGTATGAGCACGTCACACTCCCACATAGCCCTTTGTTAACTACTTTGCTCCTTTGGTGCAAGTGGCAGAACAAACCACACGAATGGACTTAATCATACTTTCTTATAACATACAAATTGGAACCAATGGTTAATGGGTTATAAACAAGCCAAGATTGGAAGCTGATATGAAATCATAGTATAAATCACACTTACACTATACAAAGTGATGACTAAACATAGTTTGCATTCTTATTTCTTCTGTTCATGCAATGGGTGAAATTAAGTTGTGTCAAAAAGTGCTGTACAGATGCACACCAGTTATGCATGACTTGCTGACACCTTAACCAGGCCAATTGGCTCTTTTTACATTATAAAAATGAAGGAATATAGGAATTTTCCACCTCGGTGAGAATTGTCTGTAAAGAAATTAATACATGAGTTCATCCTCATAGCTGAAACCTGGCAAGCTCTAGTTGACCTCTTGAAAAGTTTACTTGAAATAGCTTGTTATTATGAAAAACATCATGAAAAGTATATGCGTTGCAATGTTGAATTTGAAGGGAAAGGGGGGGGGAACAGTTTTCTGCTAACATTACATGCAACAACTCTCCCACATCCTTCAAATACTGTTCAAAACTTCTGATACATTGTGGAGGGGACAAATTATGCAATTCCAGTAAGCCTAATTTACAATTCAGTCAGCATGGATAGCTCCACTTTGAACCTTCCTACTTCTTAGTTTTAAAAATGTTCCCATTTCCTGTTCTCAATCTGAGAATGTAATGACACCTTTTTCTTCCAGCTGCTAAATACTAATCTATACAAACTTGAAAACTCACCACTAGCTCTTAATATTTGAACTCCTTTCTAAGGTCTGGTTCAGATAAAGATATACATCTACTTCCTCTGTGGGATTAGCATGGCTACTAACTAATCTTAACAGCCAAATCCTGCTCAGAGGTAAATCCTAAGGCATTCAATGAGACTTATTCAAAGGTAAATGAATACACACTCCCACCTTGGAGTTAACTTCCCAGCAAACTCAATGGAACTTACTTCTCAGAAGACATGGACTGCATTATGTTGCAGTTTCCCAATTATCTACTGACTGTAGATGCTGAGTATCAAGATCTGTGCATACCTCTTGATTCTCCAGCATTGGAGGAAAAGCAGTAATTCTTAGATAATCAAGAGGAGGGGGAAAGGGGGGGAAATGAAGAAGCCACCATGAAAGCCATACTAGAAGCCGCCATCATGTCTTCTAATCCATTCTCTGCCCATTCCTTCACCTCTTTGACGTGCATTATTTATTTATTTGTACATCTGAAGAAAGCTGCCAATTATAGCAGCAGCTCCTTTGGCAGTTGGCTTGCCAACCCCTCTGCACCATCAGAAGCCTACTCAGTGTGGTCTCTCTTTTTTGTGCTCCAGTATTAGAGTCCTTTTTTTTTTTTTTTTTTGCACTTCAGGGCAGGCTTTTAAAACCGAAAAGAGCCCTAATTAAGGGTGGTCTATGAGGGAAAGAAGTAGGCGCCTGCTACCGTTATGACACACTTCATTATGTGCATTCTGCCTTGCTAAGGATCCCCTGCTGTACCTGAGCAACAGAACTGAAAGTAATCAGAAAGGATGCAAATTAATTGGTTT
Source organism: Sceloporus undulatus (assembly GCF_019175285.1). Classification (NCBI taxonomy): domain Eukaryota; kingdom Metazoa; phylum Chordata; class Lepidosauria; order Squamata; family Phrynosomatidae; genus Sceloporus; species Sceloporus undulatus. The sequence goes on from NC_056522.1 coordinate 267,482,887, forward strand.
TCCCCTCCTGCCTCCATTCCTCACCTACTCCAACCCATCTCTTTTTCCACTGGCGGGGGACGACTAGCAGCATGTTTCTCTTCATTTCTTCAAATTCCAGTCAGAACTATTAATTGAAACAGAGAGACCAGGAGCCCCAGTAAAGAGACAGTGATAGCACAGACAAAGGGAGAAGAATGAACTCTGAGATTGAGATGAAGGACTGATCAAACAGAAGCAGCCAGCTGAGAGATGAAATATCAAGCTAAGAGGATGTGCAGTCCTCTCATTCTCAAGATTATGGTGGGGGGCATTCAGGCTTTTCAAAACACAGTTTAAGGGGGTTTAGTGAGATTTAAAAAACAAACAAAACAAACCTTGTATCCCACGCAAAAAAAAAAAAGTTGTTTTCAGGAGGCCTGTGTGTGTTAACAGTAATGACAAAATGAACAATATTGATATGTGAAGAATCCTACTGAAAGGTAACAACAGGCTATCTGTGCACCACTTCATCTGTACTCCACATCTCCATTACTGAAAAAGGATTTCTGTCTTGTGTGTGTTGTGCACCTTTAAGTCTGACTTATGGAAACCCTATGATGGGGTTTTCTATAGAAGGGCTTTTATTTACCAAAGTGTTCTTTATCATATGCACATTTGTGCCTATTTGCTAAATGCCAGGTTTGGACAACATTTTCTGAAAGAACAAACTACACACAGATTCTCAAGCCTCCCTGCCCCTGTCACAGGTCCCCATTCACCCCCTCAAAAATTCCCCCACTAGAGAATCACTCCTCTGGAAGATTTTAAGTGTTTCTCCATTTTAAAGCTATTGGTGGCACCAGGCTTTTTGTAGGGATGTGAAACAGCTTCCCTCTCTCCCCTCCCCCCAAAAAAGGAGCTGGCAATTTGGGCAGAGGAAATGGAAAACTATCATCCACAGAGTCTCTAGGGTTGACCACCCCAGCATAATGGAACCCCACCCCTGGGTAAACCAAAACACTAAAAGACACCAAAGTAGTGAAACCGAGAACAGTGGAAACTGTGGTTTGCAAAAGGCAAGAGTATCCCCCCACACATGTGTGTGCCAAAAAGGATAAAAGAATAACTTGCTCCCCAGACCAAAAGCCATAACAGTGAAATTATTCAGAAGAAAAATGCCAAAGACCGCTTTTGCATAACACTTTTAGTTAGGCCAATTTGGCAGTCGCAAAATACCATGCAAGCTTTTGAATTCTTATTGCAATATCTACCTTTCTCCCAACTCCTCATCATACTAGGCAGCAAGCAAATGGGAAGAAAAGGAAAGATGTCTATTAAAGCCATAGGATCTCCTTCGAACTAGTTTTAAGAGAGAAATTGGGATGGGGGTAGAAAAAAAACTTACCTGAGTTCTATCAGATATTGAAAATATTTCAGTTAACCTAAGGATAGCTGAGACTGAGAAACAAATAATGCACACACACATCCATTTTTATCAATGTAAAATCTAGCTGTTTACTCAAAATTACTGACTTAGTTCAAGCAGTTATGGCCCACGTCCTATTTGTTATGGTCCACCAGAAATTCAGTATACTTGCTGTTACTCCTGGCTGCTGAGAAGGGAAGGCTGTCATGCACCTATAAAGCTACCAGTGAACTTCCTTCAGTGTGCTGGGTCACGAATTATGCAGTCAAAGTTAAGGACAATGAGGAAAGTCCCAGGCTGAAACATTTCATTTTGTTTCCTCCTCAGTTGCAGGACAGGGCAAGAATATTACTTACTCAGAAGAGTTTTAAAAAACAAAAACAAAACCCCCCCTTTATTTTATAATAGCATGATCACAAGGGAAGAATTTGACATTTTCCCTCTTCCCTTTAGCTCAAACCTTCAAAATAACCTCATCAAACCTCCTTGGAAACCAGCAGGGCAAAAGCATCTGACATGACTTGGGAACAACAGTATTTAAAATTAATAGTTCTCCCTAACATGCTTAGTTATCTCAAAGAATCTGCTGTTTCCCATCCTTTGTAATAAAAAATATTAATTATCTCTCTCACATGGTTGTTCTCTAAGGGTGGGTCAAAAAGGAAGCAGGATCTTTTCTACGATTCAGTTCTGAAGGGGATCTTTTTCATACTCTTGGAAATGTTGCTGGGTTCATATGATAGCATCTCTTTGTATCAATTGCTGGATCAATATGTAACATATATCTGGATATATCACACAACACTGCAAAAACTGTGGCATAAGATACACCACAGTGGGAGGGTATGGTTCATGATCAGGTACATATAGGTATAAACAAGCAGACATCAGTTCACACAAATCAGTCTTCCTAGTGTACTCTGAGGAACCCTGGGAGGTGACAAATGTGACCTGACCACAACTCAAATTACACAGTTACAGCACTAGGTGATTCCACTAACTGCCATGGCTATATCCTATGAAATCCTGTTTTTTGTAGCTTTGGGAGGCACTAGAGCTCTTCAGTTGAGAATTCTAGGGCCCCATACAGACAGGCCAAAATAAAGCTGCTTCGGGTCACTTTGAAGGTTTGCTGTTTAAATGGTGCATGTTTCCTAAGAGTCTGGAAGCCATGCCAAAGCCATGATTTAGTCCTAAGGACTGAAACACAGCTTTGGCGCAGCTTCCAGACTTTTAGGATGCATGCAACATTTAAACAGCATACCTCCAAAATGACCCGAAGCAGCTTTATTTTGGCAGTCTATATGGGGCCTAAGCACTCTTCCCTAAATTGCAAAGTGTAAGATTTCATAGGATGGAATTAAGTCAGTTAAAGTGGAATCATAGTGCTACAACTGTGTAGCATGAAAGGGCCCTGGGTAAATTATGAGCATGTGATAACATTAAGGACTGGGGCATGCCATATCATTACCTCAGCAAGCTATTAACTCTTAAAGGAGGGGAAAGGTTAACATGGGGCCTACACTAGGTTTCAGGAACAAAGCTATGTCCCTTTTTTATCAGTTTATCAAAGCCATCTTAATCTGCTTGAGTGCTCCTGAAGAACATTATCGTAATCCTTTAATTCCACCTCTCTCTTGAATGACTGTAATGAGGAGATGAGCACAGGGGTTAACCTGAATGGAAATAAAGGAGAAGATGTCATGCCACCACCAGGACAAGCTTGGGACAGCTTAGCGTAGCTATTACGGCAGCTACAGGATGTCTAAGGACAACATGGAGCTGCCATGGTGAACTGAGAGAGGGGGTGATATGGCAGACAAAGCCATGCCAAGGCAGCATTAAACACTCTGAATGTATCAGTTGGAAGGTGAAAACTAATTATCACATATCTGAAGCTACATGGCTGCTATCAAAAGCATTTGCTATAAGTCACCAAATCCATATGTGATCTCTCTCTTGACAGAAGCCACTCCTGACTTTACTGCATGTAGAATAATGTTGGAGCAACCCCTGTATTTCTCCCCCTGCCCAAGTGCTGAGAAGAGCCCTTTCAAACTGGAGGAAGAAATATGGTAAAATTCTCACCATTTGGCAGGATAATACAAATGACCCACTTCCTAATTATTCACACAATTTCCTATTATTGTTTCTTCTGGTCATTTGTGTTCACCCCATGTTACTAACCAATTTGGTACAGAGGAACACCTGTTTTCAGATATCAAAGCAGACACAGCACATCCCAGTTTATCTTGTGAATGAAGAGAAAGATCATCAAAGGCAAAAGAATCTCAATCGTCTTCATTTGACACCAGTCTGGGTAGGTAAAAATATTATATAGTAATACTCGTTTAAGCGGACAGGAACAAACAGGAACAGGGAGGATATGTTCCTTCACTTATCTTGATTCTCTCGTATCAGGTTGCAACTAGACAGGATAGCAGAAAGGTCTAATCCGAGTCCTGGAAATTCCCTAAAAAGTGGTAGTGAGGGGAAATTGGAAACTTGGCACTGGTAAATGGATATGGTTGAAGAACCCACTCCTCACCTATACTTTTCTATTCCAAATTGCTTTTTAAAAGCCACACACACACAAGGCGATACCTATGTTTGATCTCATATATTCATGAGAGTTAAAACCCTATTTCAGATTTGTTTATTTATTTTTTAATTTATATCCCACCATTCTCCTTATGCAAGCTGAAGGCAGCCTACAGCATTTTTTTAAAAAAAAGGATACAGTTTAGGAAGCTATCAACTGAAGTTCACAGAAACATATGCACATGAAGTTTGCTTTATATTGTTTCAGACTATTTCTCCATCGAGCCCATTTATCCCATCTGATCTAAGTACCAATGACTCTCTGTGGTTTCAGCCAAAGGTCTTTCCCATCACCTGTAACCTGATCCTTTTAACTGGAGATGTCAGGGGCTGAACCTGTATTTTTTATGTGCAAAGCAAAACACATCCATATCCTTTGTATTCCAGCAATACGTCCACCTTGAGTAGCTTGTGGCTGTTGCATAATTGTACTGTACTATTTAAAAAAAAAAACTTTTACTATGAACCTGAAACTTCCTGATGCCTGAAGCCAATATTGGTGGTACCAACCAGAATAAGGTTATCTCCTTACAATGGTCTTCTAATTTAAAGAAGTGCTGTTCAATCATGTGTGCCAGTTTTTGGTGAAAGAGTGTAAATGCTACTCAAAGACTACTCTGAGGAAAAAGGAATACAGTACATAAGCAAATCACCTTAACCCAAAACCTACAATGACTTGCCAATTGTTTTTGTTGACCCACTTGCCTTTAGAGAACTATATGTATACAAAGCTCCTACCCTCATGGCAGTGGGGGGAAACCTAGGCCAATCAGGATCCCCCTCTCATATATAGCACTATGCACAAAAATCTATATGCACATTAGACACCTTCACACAGGCACTACAGAAGTGAATGTGTGAACAGTACGTATTTGAGTGATGAGGGCAACATCATATAATCCCTTACCTCCTTCTCAGGTTCTTTCAGTACATGAGAGAGTACAAATGAAGTTATTCTTCTCTCCATATGCCTTTTACTTCTTGTCTGGCCACAAAGAAGACTATTAGAAAGGGATGGGAGCAAAGTGGGTGGCTCTCCTGTCATTATCCCGTCTGTGACAGCAATCATGTGAAAGGCATTCATTCATACATGTCACATTGATCTTGTCATTATCCTGTCAGCAAAATGGAATTGTATTAATAGGAACTTCTGTTATTACAAATGAAGGGCACTGATGGGACAATTTCATCTCACTGACGGGACAGTGACAGGATCAGCATGATGTCGTATAAAAGTCTTTCATGCCATCACGGTCACTAGCACTATATAGAAAGGAAAATGTCCGGATTAGTGTGACGTCATGTGAAAGTCCTTCCTGTGACTGTGGACAAGGACAGGAAAAGGACGGGACAAGGATGTCCTTTTCCTCATCTGATAATCTCATAAGAGACCAGATTTGGCTCAAGAGCTTCCAGATGTCTTAGCCTAGAGCAGGAATAGGCTACTATCAGGGGGTGAGGGCTGACCTGGCTACCCAGTAGGCACTGAAGGAATACCCTGCAATTCTGGTTCTTGCATTTTCAAAAAAGCCTCTTTTGGGCATAAACTGGACTAAAAGGCAGTGAAAATGTGAAGAAATGTGGAGATGTGGATAGGAGACCCAAAAATGGCACTGAGGCTGTAAGTAGCCCACAGGCTACATTTTGTCCAGTCCAATAGAATCTTCATCTATAACAGGGGTGTTTATCACACTATACTCTTATAGTGCTACTATTCCACTTTAACTGCTCTAGCTGCCTCCTGTTGCATTCTGGGATTTGCAGTTAAAGTGGAATAGTAGCACTATAAGAGTATAGTGTGATACAACACCGGGGATAGGACTTATGTAGCATCCAACTGTCGCTGGGCCAACAACTCCATATATTCTAATATATATATATATATATATAATCATTGGCTATGCCACCTAGGGATGAAAGGAGTTGCAGTCCAACAGCATGTGGGGAGGGCTGCATGGTTTCCAATCCTGGTCTATAACCATACTAGGAAATAGGCTTGCCAGTACATTTTTGAATACTGTTCTGGTACAGCAATTAAAGGGTAAAACACAATAGTGTTGGCAAGCCTCTGAAGAATAAAATAGTTTGGGGCAGGGGTTGACAGAAAGTAATTCTTGGTTCAGCCTTCAGGAATGACAGTTTATTATCTACTGGAAGGATTACCAAAGCAAGCAACTGTCAGCTTAGAACCTGAAATGCTGGCAGGATGGCTTAAGCTTTACAGCTATCTACACTCTTATTAAGATGTAAATTCTGGCACTGCAGCTAAATTCCCCCCCAACCACCCCTTCCTCTTCCTTTTTCAAGTGCTTAAGTGCTTACAAAGCTGTATTCTTACCACCCACTCTGTGCCATATGAAGAATCCCAAAATCACACAGCTATGACTAAATTATTCATATTTTTGCAGTAGCAGCAATTATGGTGTGTACATGTATGTGCCTTCAAATCACCTATCAATTTATGGTAACCCAGGCAGGAATACTCAGAGGTGGTTTTGTCCCTTTGTTCCTCTGAAATATAACCTACAGTATCTGGTATTCATTGGCAGTTTCCCATCCACATACTAACCAGGGCTGGTCCAGTTTAGTTTCTAAGACCAGATGGGATCTGGTTCTTTAAGGTATTTAGGTCAGCAATCAAGGACATGAGCCTCATTAACAAGTTACTGCCTTGCATTTCTACTGCACAAGATGCCAGGCAGCAACTATACCTCAGAGTTCATGCAGACATACAAATGAGATTCCCACATGTAGTTCAAGTGTAACCTGGTTCTCAAGTCTTCTCATAGCTTTGACAAACTGAATGCTTGCTTGGAACAGGGAAGGACAGATGACTGCCCTATTAAGGTGACATGACTTTAGACTGGTAAGAAAAGATTCATTTATCTTGTGGCCCAAAAATGCTGTTGCATACTCTGTTTCAAGAGGTGGTCTTTCTCTACTTTATCAGAAGTTCACTCCTATCCACACCTTCCTTTTCCCACATCTACACTAATCCCTATAATCTGGTTGAGTTTCTTTAAAGGCAAAATCAATGTTCAAAACAGTTGCAATTACAAAACAAAACCAAAAAAAACCAACCCCATCTATGCCTAACAAGCATTTTCATAACATGTGGCTCAAGACTATATTTGACACATCACACAAAACCATGGCCACAGTTCCACTGATTAAAAAAAACAAAAACATCCCAGGTTGCAAGAACCAGAAATACACCACCCAGCAATCTAAAGCTACACCTTTTTTCAGTTTAAGCAGGTAAATGTACCTATTTTATGTAAATAAATGCACATGCTTTGTAAATGCACTGATCTGTCTTGTAGATGTTGCCAACTTTTCTCTGTTATTTACTTGACTTACAAAATGAGTCACTTGCCTTGCTACCAAAAATAGCACTCAAGGCAATATATGAATCTTCTGTACACAAAAAGACAATGAGGTTTGGATTACTCATGGGGAAGGGATTAGTTCATGCAATAAAATTTCATTCACCACTGGAGCCTGCAATGTGTACGTACAACTGATAATGAAAAGAAAATTCTTAAAACAAAGCATGTTTAGCTTGAGATCACTGCTTGGAGACCAGAATGGCCCTGATTAGGAGTTAACTATCATTAAATTAAACAAGCAAACCATAGTCTGAGATTTACCTAAATGTTGGCTCACCATTCAAAAATTGATTTAATGTGTCTTCTCTAGTGAAAACTACTAAATATTATTTAGTCCCATTATTCTTTTTTAATTTGGGTTTCTGAACTTGCAGGCTTAGATAGGTGATTCTCCCTCCTAAGATAGTATATCTGTCTCCTCATATGGAACGCTTCCAAAACTTCTCCAATCAATGACTAAAGATAAAGTGAACTGTAACACTGTTGCTACAGCATGCCACTCCTACAAGCAGTGCATGATTAAAGAGAATTTCCATTTGCAATTCACAGACATACCCCAGCACATACTCCTTGCTCAAGCTTCTCTCTCACAATAAAATCCCTTTCTAAACTTGCTCTTTTTGAGAATCCACAGAGTATTAAAACCCAGTTCTCATTACATCCTCATGACTTCTCACCGATTGAAATCTCAACCTGTTTTTAAACTATACCTGCTTCAGACTGCAGCTGAAGGGTCACCTAAACAATGTGTCTCCAACCTACAACTTGCTCACAGTAGAAATATTTAATTTTTGAAAAAGAATAAAGGAAAAGCCATGACCTGCAACCAAGAAATGTTTTTAAAACAATTTGGTGAGGAAGGATCCCCATTATTTAAAGATGCTCAGCTATGCTCTTGTGAATAAATTTCAACAATATTAAACACCAGAAGGATACAGTGGTTTTTGATCCATCAAATTAAGCACCCATATGGTTCCATACCAGACTATTCTCCCATATTGATTTTGAAAGTAAACATCAACTGTCACATGGATCACTGTGTATTTAACGATGGTTAATTGACTTGACACGTGAACACATGTGCAATATGCCATATCCCAACAACTGAAAGTGCTAAGTATGTCCATCTGGAAAAGTACATGATTGATCAACTATATTACTGTGTTAGTGGTACATCAAATTAACTCCACATCATACATGACAGCTAAAAACACATCTTTCTGCCAGGATGGGGTTCTCAGCATAGCCATGGCTTTCTCACAATAAATACGTACTGGTTTCCACCCTCCCCCACACTAGTTACAAAAAAATTGCTACAGGCTTTGTTCCCACTACAAAAGGGTCCAGGATTCAATGCGAGCTATATGCCCCACATTCCCACTGGAACTCGATTCTGATCCTCATTTGATCGAGTCCAGTGGGCAAATGCCAAAAGCCCAGAGTATTTAGGTAGCTGCTTTTCAGAGGTTCTTTTGGGAAGCTTCGATCCCAACCGCGTCCCATGAGTGGGAACACCAGATTGGGATCAAATCTTCCAGAGGGGAGAGGCAAATGGCAAAGGGGTGTGTGTTATCCATCCCCAGAGATGTCACACATACACCAGTGTTGCCTTTTTGGGTACTTTTAAAAAAATAAATAAAACTAATCGCAAAAGTGATAGATTGGCTAAGCAGCTACTCGCAAAGGAGCGACTGGCTGCTAAGCCAGTCAATTACTTTTGTGATTTGTTTTCCTTTAAAAGGAAAAAAGAAATCCTCCCTCCTCCTCCTCTCTGCTCCCTCCCCCGGCCGCAGCACTCTGTTTCCCGGCCCCACAACAAACTCCAACTCCCAGAATTCCAGATTGCACGGCACTCCTGCACAGCAAAAAAGGAGTGCTGGGAAGCGGCTCCTTTTTGCGGTGCACTTCTGCCGCCACAAAACGCCAGTGATGGTGCGGTGACGTCGCAGCTGTGCCGCCCCATTTGGAGGCGGTGCAGCTGCGACATCACCAGTATGCACCACGTCTGGTGGGCATGCTGCAGCTGCGGCACCCTCATCATGTGCGAGGGCTGCCGGGTGTGTGGGCACTCCGCCCATCGGGCAGCCCTCGTATGTGACGATGGCGCCGCAAAGGCCCGTCTGTTCCAGGCCAATGAGGCCAGAGTCACTTATAAGAGAACCTCTTTAATTGAAAAACGCAATTAGGAGTTCTATTCCAAGCTATCACATGCTAGTGCAGGTTCCCCAACCTTCTACTCTCTAGGTGTTTTGGACTAAAAGTTCTAAGACTCTCAGCCAATAATGAGGAATGATGGGAGTTCTCATCTAAAATATTGGGGGAGGGGACATCTGCTTGGGCTGAATTAGTTTGTCAGTCCTAACAACAGAGCAGAGAAATTTAGGTGAAGTGCAATGGAAACTGAATCTCCTTTATCCAGAATTCCAAAATTGTAACATGGGTGGCTGAGGTAATGACACCTTTGCTTTCTGATGGTTCAGTGTACAGTGGACCCCTCCACATTTACTGGGCTTAGGGACGCAGATACCTTCTGAAAGTGGAAAAAACACAAATAATTTTTAAAAAACATTATTTTTTTAACCTCACAGAACACATCTCTAGGAACTTCTAGGTCTTCCAGCACAACACATCCACCAGAAGTTGACCACAGAATTGTGCTGGAGGAGCTACAAAAGGCTGGAGAAGCATTTTCTCTAGTAATCCCTAAGTCCTCCAGCACAACCTGTGGCAAAAGCAGGTCGCAGAGCTGCGCTGGAGGACCTAGAGATTCCTAGAGAGCACATATTAAGCAAATCTGCAAAAGTAAAAGCCACAGATGTTGAGGGCTCACTGTGTACAAACTTTGTTGCATGCACAAAATTATTAAAAATATTGTTCATAAAATTACTTTCAGGTTATGTTTATAAGGTGTATACAAAACTTAAATGAATTTAATGTATAGACTTGGGTTCCATCACTATGTATATGCAAATATTCCAAAATCTGAAAAATTTCAAAGTCCAAAACACTTCTGGTCCCAAGTATTTCAGATAAGAGAGACTCAACCTATATAGGATAGAAAGGAGGTCTTCAAACACTACATAATTATTGCTTATGATTTGCTTTGGTAGAACAAAGGGCATGTAAAGAGTGAGGAGTGACACCATAACTCATTTCTGATCTGAATGGACATACCTAAGAAGGGAGCTTTTATACATTCAGAGACATCAAAGTAGTAGCCCCAAAAGTGTTATCTCTTCAGACTGAAGTCCTATGCAAACTTCTGTAGGATTAAGATCCATTAAACACAATGTGATGTACTTCTGACAACAATACATGTAATCTGTTTCACAGAGCAATCCTCAATATCAGGGGTAAACAACCTTTTTGAGCCAGGGGCCGGGTTGCTGTCCCTCAGACAACTGGGGGGCCGAAGCCAATAAATAAATAAATAAATAAATATTTTAAAAATTTAAATAAATAAATAAACCGGGACAAATGTAGGACAATATTTTCAAATGGTGGACACTTTTTTAAATGTTTGCTGATTTTTTTAAAAAATGCTAATATAAATGCATGTTTCTGAGGCATCTATAGACAATTGCCCCCCTTGCTCCTGCGCGCGAGAGGCCAAAGGCCCCGGCGGCAATCGGCGGCAGGACCAGGCTGGGGCCAGTCCCAAGGCCTCGCTGGGCCGCATCCGGCCCGCGGGCCACAGGTTGCCTACCCCTGCTCAATATCATCATTTCTAGCTATGTGAATTTCTTCATGGAAACAAGGCATACTGGAGATAGAACTTTCCACAATGACTTATGTCATTTCAGTTGGTAATCTGTTTACACTAACTTCACTTGCCTTGTTATACCACAGAGGGTTGTAAACTGTCAATTATCCAAAAGTGTAAAACAGAAGTGAAGGAACCCATGAAAAGAATAATCAAAAGCATATCTTCCTTCCATGTAACACATGTCTCTGATGCCCTTATTCAGTGTAGACATAAACTCAAGTCTGAAACTGAAATGTTATGACCTCTAGACAAGAGAACATTCACACAGACAATGAGTTTGTCCTCTTATCTCTGGACCAACTGAGTAACACTGGAGTGTGATTTAATTTGATGTGCAATGCAACTTAATAGTGGTCATTCTGGTTACAACCACTCCTGTGCATTTAAAAATGTCATTGTAGGAACAATCTAACATATGAGACCTGTCAAACTGCAACTCTATGGGCTAAAACCAAATGTTAATCTTAACTAGAGTAGACCTCCTAAATCAGTGGTATTTAAATGAATATTGGCTTAGCATATTCCCACTGATTTTGATTGGTCTACTCTAGCTATGACTAGTAACTCGATTTACTTTTATGTGTTCCCTCCGCAGAGCTCAACAAAGATGAAACCATCTGGAAATTTGAGGAAGTGCTACTTATATACCACACCTCTGAGACACAGTAGAAAGAATACCTGGCATGCAAAAGAAGGGTCAAATCTGACTCTTCAGTTTCAATTTGAGAATTGTAATTTACAAACAGGAAGGAGAAATCAAACAAGTGTGTATTCATTTTCTTCAATCTATCTCTGCTATCTTGAGCAGCAAATACTGATGTAAAACTAGTTTTTCTTTCTCTGTAACACAATGTCTCATTTTCCCTTTCAGTTTACAAAACTTGGATAATACATTCCAATACTGACAACCTCTAATGAAACCATTAACACAACAGCTGGCAAAATAGGTCAGCTCATTTGCTACTTTGGCCTGAAAAAGAAGGGCAGAAGGTGCCAGTCTGTATTATCAAAAAAACAATTCCAAAGATGTGCACATTTCTGAGCATACATAATTTTGACCAAATGACTTTTCTTGATCATGCCAGGTGGAATACCTTACTTAGGAAGACCATTTCACACTTACAGTTTTAGGTGTATAACTTTTAAGTTAAAAAACAAAACAAACAAACAAAAAGACCGAGGTGGTATTTGCATGGCCCTCCAATATTACTGGACTGCAACTCCCAGCAACCTTAGTCATTATAGCCAATGGTGGGGAATGCTAAAACTGCAGTCCAACAACATCTGGAGGGTTGTATCATGCCCAACCCTGGTGTAAGGTACCAATACAATAAACACAGGTTTGAAAACACATATAGCATACAGATATAACCAAGAGCAAGAGTATGACCCTTTGCTTTTAGCCACTGCTTTTCCCAAGCCAGTGCTCTCCAGCTGTACTGGACTGTAACTTCCATTTTGCCCAGAGATGATTAGCATTACTGGACAAAACTGATCTACAACATTAGCAGGTAATAAGAGCTGTCTCCAAACCTGATTTCCATAGACTATGCTTTTGTTAATGGGATGGGAAGAGGACAAACCAGTTATTTTTTAATGTTACAAAGTCTAGTTCTAGTGGTGCTTCAGTAAGTAACAGAAGAAAAGGTTAGGGAAACTGGCCTTTTAAGTGTAAACAAGCCTGCCTTGAGAATGGAAATGGAAAGAACCAACTGAATAGTTTTCCCCTTTCTTTTAAAATCCAATTTGCACACGTGACATTTTATTTTAGACTACAGCTGCTTATTGGTTCAGCGAACCATATACTGTATATGGCTCATGACACAATAAGGATGTAGGGAAAATAAAGTTGTTTTGAAGCAGCTAAAACAGAGACAGGTATTTCACATATTCAAATGACTATCGTCACTGCATGTTAATTGCAACTATCACTGATTGCACATCTGAATTTATTTATTTATAATGTTACTCACTAGACTTAGCTGTGGAAGTATTGGCACCACAAATTCAAAAGCAAAATAGTACGATTCAACAACTGCTGAAAACAAAGCACTGTACTGATACTCCTTAACACCTTTTGTGAATTTAGCTGTTAGTCAAGGGACTACTCTTTCCCCTGCCCAACTTTCTTCAAAAAGCATTGCAGAAGACAGTTTATTAGCAGCTTCCCTCTGGAATAAGTTTTTTTAAAAGAAACATTAAAATATATCAGTTTCCCCTATGGAAAAGTACATTATGCTTAAAAAGATAATTTCCAGTATCTACTGTGCTGCTTTCTTTGCCACCAGACTTTTAGGCACCACCTTGCACAGACCTATGCAAATCTATCATATTTCTATACATGAGAAACACAGTTTTGAAGAACCTGGGTATTTGAGGTTTTCTAGCCATGACTGATTGGTTGCTACTGTGTATCTGAAGATAAGTATAGTAGCTAAAACATCATACAGTACTAGGACCAGAGAGATCCAAGTTCAAATACTAGTGGGTGACGTGGGGCTCTATTTCTGATAGCCCAAAAAGAAGACAAAGGAAGAACTGCATACTGCCCTGAGCAGGAATAGTGGGATAAAATGTAATAAATATTTGCCTTTGGCACAAGACAATCCTATTAACACAGTGTTTGTCTACAGAAAGGAAAAGAGCTTATCATGTGTTAACCATTACATTACATGAATGGGATGCCTAATCATTCTTTTAATGTTTCTACATACTTTGAAGCAGATACATGTTCATTTGAAGAGTTGTATTAGTTCCAATTTATGTAATGAATTAGCATGATCTTAAATTCAATGGCTACTTTTTTTAACACACAATAGTTTAATCTTGTTGACTCTAAAGTGACTGGGTGATGCACCACTTTAATCCTTTTCCCTTCTCATTCTCCTGCTGACCTCAGTGCAGTTTCAGCATTTAACTAGAATCACCATGACTGATAAGAAGAAAGACAGAGATAAAGAGACCTTCCTCTGATTTTGTCCTTTCCCTATTTTATTCCAGAGATATTGCATGAATCCATGTAAACTGGCTAGGGTGCATGATGCTCTGAACCCAATATTGCTGATATCAGTGGAAGTTTTCATTTGACAATAAAGGTGAAGTTCTTAACTTGATCATCTTAATTACTAGCAATGGTAATATTCTGCCTAGAATATTCTAAAAATTTTAGTCCCTCTTCCCGAAAAATACATTTTCCAAATTCAGCTTTTGCTTTAAACAAATAGTCAGTAACCTGAAGTGGCAGAGCTATCTTATTTTGTGCCACCCTTTCCCTATTTTGGTTGATGGGCAGGAGTTACTGAATATTGGCACCATTTGTGAACCATACCTACTGAGCAGCTTGGTATGTCAAATTAGCTCAGCAAGGAGCCAGCCAAACTCAAAGGAAGGCTGACAGCAAGACAGATGGCAATCCAAGTATCTCTCCATAAGCCAACAGTCAGAAACAAAAATTTCTATGATACAAATTTAGTTCAGTAGATGTTAATAAACTGTCTATTGATGCATACAACCCATTCATTACCTCTTCACCAGAAAGGGTAAACAAGCCAGGAAAGGTTAGCTTCATGTGACATCCAGCCCTGGGATTATGGGTAACCTTGCCCAAACCAGGATTATAAACAATAGCATGTTGTTGGTTTAGGAATCCTGGCATGACTGGGCATACTGAATTGAAATTGTGGGTTCAGATATCATTTACAGCTCTCTCTTTCTAAATCTAAAGATTAGTTGGACTCAGATAATAGGTAAATTAGGTATACTTTTATATTTTTAATTTACCCTTAGTAAATTGGTAGAATAAAATTCATACAAATAAACAGAATGCTGTGTGATATGAATTTGAAAAATAAGTTCTGAAGTGACTCTTTACCTACTGCATGATAGATATATGACAAGTCCAAATATGCAAGAAATGCAGGCTCTGTTTATGCAGCAGTTTAAGCCCCAAATCCTGGCTTAATAAACTATTATAGGAACTCCCTTTGTGCCAATAGTTCATTTGTTCCCATTTTATTCACCCATTTGCAAAAAGTGGGTAAACATTTTAATGGGTGAATGGGGTTGGACTGGATGGCCCTTGTGGTCTCTTCCAACTCTATGATTCTATGATTCTAGATAATACCTTTGATCATAACAGGTAGTAATGACATAGATAATTGTTGTATTGGTATGTGTCTTCAAGTCCATTCCAATTTATGGTTACTCTATCATGTATTGTTTTGGGTTTTTTGTTTGTTTGTTTGTTTGTTTTTGCAAGATTTAGTTAAAGGAGATGTTTGCCACTGTCTTCCTCTGAGGCTAAGAGAGTGTGAGGCTTCTTCTGCAGTTAAGAGGCTAAAGTCACCTGGGCGGATTACAAACGGCCTTCAAGGGGCCGTTTTCCCGCCACCACCATTCGCTGCATAGGGAAGCCCCAGCGGCCAGACCACAAGGCTTCCCCGCACAGCGAAAAAGGAGCACCAAAATGGCGCTCCTTTTCGAATCGCGGAAGTGGCGCCGTGAGGGGTGGAGCGTGCCCTCGCGGTGTCACTTCCGCCGTGACATGTCTGGACGCACAGCGTCCAAGACGTCAAAATGGCGGCGCCCATGTGGATGGGTGCCACCATTTACGACGCGCTCCACGCGTACTGGGAGGAAGGGCCATGAGGAAGGTAAGAACCTTCCTAACCCTAATACGGCCCTTCCTAACCCTAGTACGCGCAGAGCGCGTACTTTATGGCGGTTTGTAACCCGCCCTGGTGGGTTTTTCCATGCCTGGAGAAGGATTCAAACTTTGATTTCCCATTGTCTAACTCCAAAACCTAAACCATTACAACACACTGGCATTCTATCATAGATTTGTGTATACATGTGCCTTCAAGTCACCAGCTGACTTATGGCAACTCATGAATTTCATAGGGTTTTAGGCAAGGATTACTCAGAGGTGGTCTTGCCAGTTCCTTCCTTTGAAATATAGCTTACAGCACCTGGTACTCATTGGTGGTTTACCATCCAAGTACTAACCAGGGCTGACTCTACTTAGCTTCCAAGGTCAAGGGGGATGTGGTGCCTTTAGGGTATTTAGGCCTCCTCTGCCCTAGATACAAGTGCAGAAATAGTACAGTGGTGCCTCGGGTTACGAAATTAATTCGTTCCGCCATTCCTTTCGTAACCCGAAAATTTCGTAACCCGAAACACTTTTCCGTTAGCACTGGAAAGCCTATAGCTGCACTTTGCAGCATTTGAATTTCGCGCCGAAATGAATTTCGTAACCCGAAAAATATTTCGTAACCCAAAACAGTTTTTGCCAATCCAACTTTTTCGTATCCCGGAAATTTCGTAACCCGATCATTTCGTATCCCGAGGCACCACTGTAATCACTATTTAGTTAATTCATTTGGAACATATACAGTCACCCCTCCTAACTTGTGGATCTCAGATCTGCAACCTTGGAAATCCATGACGGGCCAACCTCTGCAATTTTTAATGGGGCATGCCCCCCGTGTGAACACACATGGGCACATGCCCAATTTAAGCCTATGGGGCTTGAATATGTGCGAGCCTCCATTTTCATGAGGGGTCCAAAACAGATCCCCTGTGAAAACAGAAGGCCAACTGTATTTGCATTTACATTATTTTAGAGAGTCAAAAACATTAGAGAACATATGTGTGTGCGCGTGCGCACATTCGCATATATTTAGTCTTGCACAAAATTGAATTCATTATATTTTCTCTCAGTTTCCCATTTTAGCCTGATGGGGAGTGATGCAAGACTCTGGTACTTTATTCCATCAACAGTCCATTAAGACTACCATAAGAAACCACTTTGCTTCTTTAGGAAAATTGCCAAAGGTTGCCTGTAGTTCAGAAGAATTTGCCTTTTTCAAGTGCACTTACATTCGCTTTTTACTAATATGCCATAGATAGACTAACAACACTTAAATCAGCATAAATGTTCCATGAAGATTCAATGATGGCATTACAAAACAATGTAAACCTCCAGATTTAAAGAAATAAAAAGTGCCAGTATAAATGTATCTTTGCCAGACAGCTTATAGTCATGAGACCTATAAGCTTGCAAATTGTCTTAGAAATCACACCTATATTAACATTTTACACAAACATTTATTTTTGACCAATTCTTGAGGCATCTTATATTAAATTATAGTATGCCATACTGAAATATGAACCAATGAACTATGAGTACAGATGGATAACCATTTTTCACTTATGTACAGTGGTGCCTCGGGTTACGAAATTAATTCGTTCCGCGGCCGCTTTCGTAACCCGAAAAGCCTTCGTAAGCTGAATTGCCATAGGCGCTAATGGGGAAAAGCCGCGATTCCGTGCGAAAAAGCCGAAAAAAGCACCAAAAGTTTTTTCGTAACCCGAAAAAACATTCGTAACCCGAAACAATAATTCCCTATGGGATTTTTTCGTATCCCGAAAATTTCGTAACCTGGGTATTTCGTATCCCGAGGTACCACTGTATAGTTAAACAAATTTAACAGCCATGGTGTCTTTAAGGTATAACACAAAGACTGGACTAGCTATTTGTGCCAGATGCTTCCTATATTAAACTGCAGGCCACATTGATGAGGATAAGCTTCAGAAATGCCAATGGGGTAAGGAACCTTTGTGTGAAAATTTAAAAAAAACAAAAACAAAACTCCCAACCTTAGAAGTCACCAGGATGTGAAGTGCTGCAATAGTTCAGTTTCCTTTACTAGAACTAAAGGTGTCTGCAATATGTTAAGATTTTGTATGCTTACATTTTTCAAAAGTAAAATAAAATGTAAAAGTGCAGACTTTTTGAAAACTGGCATGCACTAACTTCAACATAAATTAAAGTAGACTTCCCAAATCAGGGATGCAATTCCATAATCAGCCTTCCAAATGTTGTCGGAATCATTACATGATTCCCACCACTGATCTAAATGTTCCACTTTACACGTGTCCAACCTCCTCTGTTTGAAGAAACAGGCCTATGTGGGCAATAAGCCTTTCTCAGATCATGGTGCTCTCCAGACATGTTGGAAATGAGCTCTAATCATCAGGTAATATGGTCAATGCCATGTAGAGGAGCCCCTGTATAACTTTTAAATTGCCACAGGACTCTCCTTTGATGCCTTTGCAACAACAAACACAGCTGTTGCTCTTCTGCAATCTGCTATGCTTGTGAAAACTGCAGTGTGCAAAATTAAAAGCTCAGGACAGAAAGATGTACAAAGATTTGGTGAGGAGAAACACACTGCATTCATTCACCTCTGTTCCCTCAGTGTGTAAACTTGCACATACCTGTATTTAGCATCCTGGAGGTCATTTTGAAGGGAACACAGAATCTTCAAACAGCAAACTTCCTCAGGAAGCCAACAGCAGAATGCTATGTATGTTTACTTAAAAGCAAGTACCACTGGATTCAATGGGTCTTATTCCTGGAAAGTGGCCATAAGGTTAACAAAACCAATGGGGAGTCACACTGACTAGATTGTTAGCCTTGCACAAAAGGACCCTATTTTCAAATACCTGCTCAGCTATGAAAGTCAGCTGACTGACGCTATACCAAAAAAAAAAGGGGGGGATGCAGAATGCCATCTCTTTACCCAATCACATATTGCTTTTGGAAGCTGATAAAGAGTGAGAAGAGGGGAGGGAGGACCTAGTCACTGGATTGGAATCTGGCAAGTGGGAAGGAGGGCAGAACACTGAATGGTCCAAATCTTCGTTTTATCCCTTCCAACTCCATAACAAGAGATGTGACAAATACCACCACCCTGAACCCATCTAATCCCATGTTTTCAGAAGCTAAAGAGGGTCAGCTCTGGTTAATAAATCAGATGGGAGACCACCGCGGAAGACCAAGGAAAGAAATCTGGCTGAAATTGTGAAGAGCACTGCCTGTCAGGATTGACTACACTGGGCTAGCCGGACTAATGGTCGAACTCAGTATAAGGCAGCTTCCTGTGTTTTGGGATATATGTGCATATTATGATCATGTCCAAGTCTTCACAGTCAACAGAATGCAGCTAAAATTAAATCCAGTAAAGCCAGGAGTCTCGCACCCCCTTTTTTCCATTTTCCCAATGCCCCCCCAGTACACTTGCACACTATTTAGAATTAAACTCAGCTATTATTTCACAAATCAGCTGACCAATCAAACCTGACACTGTTGCCAGTTCAGCACACTTTGCAGCTTGGATGCAATGACCATTCATACATAATAGTCTCCTTAGGCTTCATGACAGACAAAAGGGCATTTTCATCTGTAACACTAGAACGACGTTTTGCATTTCCTGCATGTGAAATATGGCTGTAACACCAAGCAACACTAGAACAGACGTTCGGTTTACAGAACGGCTTCCTTCCTTGCTCTACACCTGCACACAAACTGCAAAAAAGGCTCAGCGGCATATTATTATTATTATTATTATTATTATTATTATTATTATTATTACATTTATTTATATAGCGCTATAGGCTTTACATAGTGCTTTACAAAGGCATATTTTCATGTGTGAAAATACCCTTCGTTTCATCACACCATGACGCAAAGAGCAAGCCTGGGGAAGCAGATGGATTGCTGTATCTGAACATGGGTTCAGGTCTCAATAGTTCTCAGCCTAACCTATCCCATCAGTTATTGCAATTATCATAGGCAGAGATGTGAAGGCCCAGAAAAACAACAACATCAACACAGAAACATTCATAATTCCTCTTTATCTGAACCTTTATTTTTTCCAGATTTTTTTTTAAAAAAAAGATTCTGCTTCATTTCTTTTAGAATGATGTACATATGAATGAATCTCATTTGGAAATTCCGGTAGACAAGATTTTCATGTATTTATGCTCCCTCCCACACACATTATTTCTAAAAATTATGTAGCAGCTAGACTTTTAGGTAAGACTATGTACAGCAGTGCTACTCAAAACAATGATCCATAGACCCGCACCAGTGTGCAAGCTATCAGCCGCCAGTCTGCAGCAACTTTCCAGGAAAGAAATGCACAGTTGATACTAACGGGCACAAATACTGTAGGCTACTGGTCTCTGACACATTGGAGGAAAAAGCCAATTCCTTCACGTTAGATAGTCTGATCACTGATGTACAGCATCAGATCACAGTCATATCTGGCCCTAGTTTTCTTGGATGCAACTTTCCTATTTTGGTGCATATAGTACAGGTGAGAGTTTGCAAAACTATGATTGAATTAAACTCTTGCAGAATTTTAAATTTGATTTGCTTCAAGGCTATAGCCAGGAAATGCTAATTCACCAATTATGTTGGTCTTTCTATACCTGGAAAGTCCTACAAATCAGAGGCTCAGAGCTATGTTCAAAATTAATTGTCTTGCAGGACTGGTAGGATTCTTAATCAAGGAATAGATATGAAACGCTTTGCATTGAAAATATGTTGAGAAACAGGTTGCTATCATTTATGGGTGTACACCCTGCATAGAAAAAGGAGGCCTGGACTGGGACTTGTGTTTGTGTGTATGTATGTTTTCATTTTCTTCTTCTTGCAACCAAGAGCACACCTCTTTCCAGCCAGGCAAGGCAACACAAACACTCTTTAACACACTCCTTTCCTCCTGGCCTCTAAAGTCTGCCTGCGCAATGCCTTCCCCCTCCATACCTATGCAGTTCTTTGCATCTTTCAAGCATGTTTATTTTCCCAAGATTGTCCCCACCACCAAAAAGACAGTCCTTTAGGCTCTGTACTTTATGGATCTGAAGGGATACAAGGCCCCCTCCAGAGAGTTTTGATGCTGAGGTCAGTGGGAATTGGACTGCATCCTTCTACCGCAGAGGTGTGTGTGTCTGCATTGCAAGCCCTCCAAGGCTGCATCACAGCACAAAGATGGTTGCTGGCAGGAGTGCTTCTTCACCACTGCTGCATAGTTGAAGATGGATGTGTGTGTGTGTGTGTGTGTGTGGATTTAGTATGTGTGTATGTATATATCTATATATAGTGTCTCTGTATGTGTGTATTATATATATGTGTGTGTATACTCCGTGTGTACAGTATATATACATATGTGGGTGTGGGTGTGTGAATATAGTGTGTGTGTATATGTGTGTATATACATATACATGCATACATATATGTGTCTGTGTATATGTATAGTGTGTGTATATATAGTGTATGTGTGTACTCTATCTCTTTCTGTATATGTGTGTGTGTGTGTATATAAATAGTGTGTATATAGTGTGTGTGTGTGTGTGTGTGTGCGCGCTCTCTCTGTATATATGTATAGTGTGTGTGTAGTGTGCGTGCGTTTGTGTGTTTGTGTGTATATATACAAAATTCACTCTTATTGCCTTGGCTCTTGCCTGTGGATGCCTCCCCAGTGAGGGCTTCCCAGTGGTCCTTCTCAGTGACTTCAGGACCTCTTCCAAACCCTGGGGAAGACCATAAGGGTGTGTGTCTCACACCAGCCAAAGAAAATGCCTGAGACCAAGCCCCCAGACAAAGAGGATCCAGAGGGGGAAAACCCCCAAACCAAACCCAACACCTGTGCCATCTTTTGAGCTTCCTGGGAAAACATTGCAGCCGGGGCAAGAAGAGAGCAGGTCTCTTGGCAAGCAAATGCCCAGCCCAGGCCTTCCCTTCCCTCTTCCTGACCCCTGGGTCAATCCTCCTCCTGTGATTTAAAGGTCACCAAGATGCGATCCTTTGCGCTGCACCTGCATCCGCACTGCAGAAACAATCCGGTTTGACACCACTTTAAACTGCCGTGGCTCAAGACTATGGCATTCTGGGCACAGTCGTTTGTTTTGGCACCTGTGGTATGTTTATGGCATGTACCTCTGGTGCCACAACAAATGACCATGCCCAGAATGCCAGAGCCTTGAGCCATGGCAGGTTAAAGTGGTATTGAACCGGATTAGTTCTGCAGTACAGATGCAGCAGGCTCTGCACTGATGAGCTCTTGGCACTCTCAAGAGGTGACCAGAGGTGTCCTCAGCCCCACCAAGGAGTAGAAGGTGCCAACGAAGGAAGGGCACTCCAGAAAAATGGAGGACAGGGCCACATCAAAGCGCCAAAGAGATGTCAATGCAGGCTTCTTGGGTATGTATGTATGTGTGTGTGTGTGTGTGTGTATATATATATATATATATATATATAGTATTTGCAGTATATGTGTGTGTGTGTGTGTGTGTGTGTGTGTGTGTGTGTAAGCCTTAAACCTAAAGGCCTGCTCTCTGAGTCCTGCTGAAAAGGGAGGATGTTTGGGAATTCCTCCTGAAGGGAAGGTGGAAATGGAGGACAGGTCGTGGAAATGGAGGCCCTTTGGTCCCTCTGCAGCAAAGCCATGAAATCCAAACGCTGCAGTCCTTCCTTCCAGCTCTGGCTTCATGGTGGCAAGTCCAAAAGGCATCCCTTTTGACCAAGGGCAAGTCACACTCTCTCAGCCTCAGAGAAGGGCCAAAGGCAAACCCCTTCTGAACAAACCTGGTCAAAAAAAGCCCACAGTGGGGGGGGGGGGGGGGAAATAAGTCGGAAACGGCTTGAAGGCACACAACAAGAAGAACCACTATATTGGGAGAAAGGCGGGA
>NC_056522.1:267505577-267545822 GCF_019175285.1 Sceloporus undulatus
GATGATGATGATGATGATGATGATGATGATGATGATGATGATGATGATGATGATGATGATGATAAAAATCCTGGTTAGGCCGGAGTTTCCCAGGAGGATTTTTGCTCCATCCTGCCACCATCATCCTCAGTCCTGCAGGGCTCTGCAGCAAAACTGTCAAACCTCATTCCTTCTCTCTCTTTTTCTCAGGGTGACCAGGACTGTCCTCACCACAAAGGAGGGGAAGCCACCCCAAAAAATGGAGGATATGCCAGGGAAAATGGAGGACAGACACACACACCCCCCCCCATCTCAAGCCCAAGACACTTCTAGTTTTCTAGTAATGTCAATACCTGCTTCTGCTTCTTCTTCCTCAGGCTCAACATGGAGGGCATTGGGGGGAAATTCCTCCTGGACAGAAGGTGGAAGGGGAGGACCTCTGGTCTCCCTGTCATCCCTGCAAAATGGAGGGCATGCCAGAGGGAAAAAAAAGGAGGACGTGCCAATCAAAGCACAAAACACACTCATATAGAAATGTCAAGGCATGCTTCTTAGCCATGCTCCAGATGGAAGACACTTGGGGGATTCCTCCTGGGGAGAAGACTGAAATGGAGGACAAAAAAAAAAGGAGGACGTGTCTGGTCATCCTGGGCCAACCTATTCTTCTAATTTCCTTGCCATGATTTGTCCAAAGGGAGGCTGAGAGAGTGTGTGGCTTGCATAGCAAGGAGGACAGGTCCTGGAAAAAATAAACTCAAATCCAAAGGAGGACCTCTGATCATCACCCCTGCTCTCTCTCTCCAGACACACACAGAGCCATTTCCCAATCCTGAAGGTCTGCAAAGACTTACCCTCCTGGCCCTCCTTCTCTCTGCAGCCGGGAATGAACGCTGCAGCTGGGGTCCACCTTCTGCATGGAAAATGCTCAGGCTCCTCTCCCCTCAAAGGGGAAAAGCTGGTGGGGCAGGCATTGGGGATGTAAGCCCCTGCCAGCAGCGCCAGCAGCACCAGCAGCTCCCTTGCAAGGCGCTCATCCTGCCAGCCCCACAAGCAGGGAGCCTGGGGGGGGGGATCTGGTGTGTCTGTGTGTGTGTGTGTGTGGAAGGTTTAATCCAGATCAGCCTGAACCGGGATTCAGGAAGGCAGCAAGAGGTTGCACTTTGCAACTAAAAATGAACTGAGGATGAGGTCATGCTTTGGGGGAGGGAGGGGGGCTGACGTCACCCTCAGCCAATCAGAGAGTGAGGCTCAGGGGCAGGGTGACGTCAGTCTCTGATCCTGGGGCTCTGGGTGCAGATTAAAGGCAGGCAGGCAAGGCAGGATTGGCATTTAAAAGGGACAAGGGCTTAGCTTCTTTGCTCTCTATATCTCTCCTGCTTCACTGCCTCATCCCCCCCCCCATTTTTTGCAAGGTCTTAAAAGAGAAATGCCCCTTATCCCGGTGGAATGTATATATGTGTGTGTGTGTGTGTTAGATATATATATATAATTGTAATAATATATGATATTATACAATATATAATAATAATATTATATTGGTGCAGAATATTGCAAGCAATGCAGGGTGCCCAGGGGTCCATCCTATATGCCCATGCTTCCATTGCTGCAGAGTGAGTTTCAAAGTGCCAAAGTAGTTTGCAACTCAGTAGGGAGGGATGTGAAGAGGGAATAGAGTATTGCTCTTGGATTTACTTTATTTATTTATTGAATGGGGAATGGATTTTTTTTAATTTTTGCACAGAATAGAATATAGAATAGAATTTAAATAGAATAGTCTTCAAGAATACGATCAGGAAAAGGAGTTCATCTCAGAAGAAATGATCCAATGGGCTACAGATTGTGGTAAAAGCATTAGTTCAGAGAGCTGGAAATATGCCAGAGAAGAAAAACTAGGTAATTTACTAATAAAATAAACAAGCAAATAAATGCTGTGACTGTGAGTTCCTGCATGGCAGGGGGTTGGACTGGATGGCCTTGTGGTCTCTTCCAACTCTATGATTCTATAAATAAATAATAAAAGCTTTATTTTTACCCCACCTCTCTGTCAAAAAGACAATTGAGGCCGCTTACAATTGAAAGAATCCATACAAGAACCCAATATCCCAGTTTTTCCCTCCCTCCCCTAAAACACCAATTAAACAGTTGAAGCATTAAAACAATCCTTTAAAATAGGCAACAAGTGGGGGGGGGGTACAGAGTGTTCAATGAGGTAATAGATTCAGTTGGTGTCCAGGTTTGCTATTCAGGAAAGGCCTGCTGGAAGAGATCTGTCTTGACAGCCTTTTTAAAGGCTAAATCCCAGAATTTGAGAGAAAATTATTGGAAGATGGAAAGAAGATGGCACCTAACTCCTAAGATTTTAAATAGACTAGTAGATGCAGGGAGTGGCATCACTAGGAGGGTGCTGGGGGTGCGGACTGCACCAAGTGACACCATAAGGCAAGATGACACCACTGCTCCTCAAACACCTCCCTTTTGGAAGAAAGGGGCTGTGGCATTCCACTGCATCCCTTTAGGCTGAAGAGATCGGCTGAGTGGGGTGAGGCTCGGTGGGAAGAGAAAGGAGAGGCCCCAGTTCTTAAATTTTAAGTAAAAAAAATTAAAATCTTGAAAAACAACACATTTTACCAAATTTTCACTTCAACCACATGACACTATGTGTCTGTAAAGGCACTGGGGCTGTGTGAAGAGTATTGTAACTTGAAGGTATAATTTTAATTTCACTCATTGTTTTATGTTGCAACTGTTACCGTGACATTCAGTGATGCGCAGGAATTACAATTTATGAATAACATTGGTACAAAAAACATTACTGAGGTGTGGTATGGCAGGAGGATGTGACACCATGAGTTACCGCACTGGGTGACACCAACGCTAGTGGTGCATATGGCTATCCCAGCTCCCCCTCCCCCCCTTTTTTTTTGGAAAGGAGGGTTTCTCTATATTGCCTGATAAAAATGAGACAATGTAACTGCACACTTCTTAGTCATACTCCAAATGGAGGGCATTTTGAAATTCCTCCTCAACAGAAGGTTGAAATGTAGGGCATGTCCTGGAAAAGGAGGACATCTGGTCACCCTGTGCAGGAGCATCATTTTATCAGGAGATAAATATGGACACCCACCTTTCCAAAAACAGGAGCTGGGATACTCATATTTT
The DNA here is from genome assembly GCF_019175285.1 of Sceloporus undulatus. Lineage (NCBI taxonomy): Eukaryota > Metazoa > Chordata > Lepidosauria > Squamata > Phrynosomatidae > Sceloporus > Sceloporus undulatus. The sequence goes on from NC_056522.1 coordinate 267,508,716, forward strand.
ACCACCTCACTAGAGCTGGAGGACAAATCGGTTGTATTGGCTTGATTGCTGAAGGAAGTCGGTTTTGGATTTTCTAATTGGATTTGAGCTGTAGTGATGTACTAAAGGATTTGCCAGTCAGAATATATCTAAACTTGGGCTGTCCTTTCTGCAGGGGAAGGTGAACAATGTCTGGTTGGGAAGTCCAGTTTGAAGAAAGGTGGGTACAGTGATAGATGAAGGAATGATTATACAGGAGTCTTTCTCATACAATTTATATCTGTATATGCTTTGAGCCAGTGTGTTATAGTGGTTTAAATATTGGGCTACAACTCTGGAGGCCAGGGTTTCAATCTCTTTGCTCAGCCATGGACACCAACTGGGTGATCTTGGTGAAGTCACACTCTCTCAGCCTCAGAGGAAGTCAAAAGGCAAACTCCCTCCAAACCAAGCTTGCTAAGAAAACTCCACCATAATACCTAGGGTCACCTTAAGTAAAAAATAACTTGAAGGCACACGACAACAGTGTGCTGTTGCTTTCACCAAGGTCTGTAATCCAGCTCTGTGGATGGGCAAATAATATCTAGAGAGCTGAGTTCCAAGCCACAGACACACATAGGTAATGGCCATGTTTGCAGGGTGCTAGTGTTTTGGACTATCACAGTTGTACATGCACCAGCTTCCCATTTTAACCACCGCCCATTCTTTCTTTTATCAAACTTGTTCTATTTGCTCTCCAACTCCTTTCAATAACTGATATACTTTAAGGACAGTTTCTTCTATCACAGATATGCCATTCAGTTACACACCACTATACCATGATCTCTCACCTGAACTAAGTTGGACCTAGTTAGTACTTGGACAGGAGGCCACCACATTGTAGCTGGGATGTCCAGATATGACTTGGGAACAATCCTGCCTGAAACTTATTCCAAGAGCCCCAGTCATTAACAGCCCTGTTCCAGTCTTCCAAACTCATGACTCATTTCTTTGATTGAATCAATCTACCTGTGACTTCAAGACAAAGGGCATCCCACTTATATTTAACTGTTACTTCTCTAGCATACCACAAGGTGGTCATGTTATTGTTAATTGGAGGTTAAGGAACTTCTCCGGGGGGGGGGCTTTGCTGCCCTGCTGTTTGAGGGTTTCTTCTTCATCCCCACCCATCCCATGCTGAATGCAACTGGTTAAGCTTTGCAGAAATAGCAGCCACCGATAGGGTCTCATTTCTTCATCACAAGCCATTTTACTCACACCCAAAGTACTCTTTGTGCTCCTAACATGAGGATCTACTCACCTCATGACGATTAAAAAAGGACCCAGGATGGCATCAACAATTTCTGTCCATCTGGCCCAAAACAAAAGTCATAGAGTCATAAAATCATGAAATCATACAGCTGGAAGAGACCACAAAAGCCATCCAGTCCAACTCCCTGCCACTCCCAACAGAAGGCGATCCAGCCTTTGCTTAAAAACCTCCAAAGAAGAAGCCTCCACCACACTCTGATGGAGTGTGTTCCACTGTAGAACAGCTCTTAACATCAGAAAGTTTTTGCTAATATTTAGGTGGAATTTATTTTCCTGTAGTTTGAATTCATTGTTTCATGTCCTAGTCTCTGGAACAGTAGAAAACAAGCTTGCTCCATCCTCAACATGACATCCTTTCAAATATTTAACCATTCCTATCATGTCACACCTTACCCTTTTCTTCTCCAGGCTAAACATACTCAGTTCATGAATGCCAGACCTTTTACCATTTGTGTTGTCCTCCTCTGAACACACAACAGCTTGTTCACGTCCTTCTTGAATTGTATTACCAAGAACTGGACATATTATTCCAGGTGAAGTCTGACCAAAGCAGAATAGAATGGTACTATTACTTCCCTCAATCTAGACACTATACTCCTATTGATACAGCCTAGAAAGGCATTGGCTTTTAAAGCTGCCACACTATACTTTTAGCTCATGTTAAGCTTGTAGTCTACTAAGATTCATAGAACCCTTTCACATATCCTGTTATCATTCAGATGTTACCCATCTTATATCTGTGCATTTTTTTAAAAAAAATCCTCCCTAAATGTAGTACTGTATCTTACCTTTCTCCTTGTTGAAATTCAGCACAGAAGAAATGTCCATCCTGGTTTCTTAAGACACCATCTTTCCCATTGGAACTTTGAAATTGCCCCTTCAATATCTCACTTTTAAGAAACTTCCATCCATCATGAAATCCTTTCTCTTTTAGTATTCCTGACTATGGGATCACACCTAGTATTTCCCTAAATTTACTGAAATCAGTTTTTTTTTAAAGTAAAGAAAGTCCTTTCTCAGCTTGTCTGTTTTGCTGAATATCAGCCAGAATCCGGATGACTTCTTTGTAAGCCGACTTATGTCTGTGGAAATTAGAACTGAGCAGTTTTATAATGTCTGTATCCAGTAAAGGGCTGCTGTTACATTACTACGGAGAGCCAGCAAAACAACTAAAGCTGAACAGGATAGATGCTCAATGGGACACTGGTTAGGGAGTTCCAGTGTACATTAGTAGAGCCTGATGCATCCCATTATGCATTTTTGCAATTCACAAATAGGGCTTCTTAGCATCTCTGCTATGTAGCTAAGTATACATAAAGTTACATAATGTAAACTGTGACAGAAGATTCTGGCCCTCATTTTCCTCCTGGAATGGGCAGATTCCTCTCTCCCCTTAAAGCTAAGGATATTGTGGATTGATGTCTAGGTGCAGAATTATAGACAGGGACTGCCTTTAGGTAGGGGAAGGCTTACAAGGAGCACAATCCACTCACACCTATTTTGGAATTAGTTTTCATGATGCAATTTCTCAGGAGCAGTGATCTTTCTGGACAGCTCACTGGACGTATACTCTTAATTGGGTATTGATATAAACAACTAAAATTAAAACCAATGGTGAGGATGCTCTATGATCAGAAGAAAAACATATTACATGACCAAGATGAAATAAAAAAGACAATGAAAGCAATACCCAGAAGAACTGTATAAAAGAGTTGAAAGAATGTTACTGATTTCCAATATGTCAACTGACTCAAAGGCTAACAACTGGATATGCCAATGCACCTCAACGTCCTACATCTCAAAGGAAGTAACTGTTCGACATGCAGGTTTGATGGCATTACTAGACATTATTATGATGTGTTTAATAACATATGTAACCACATTGTATGCGCTTTAAAATTTGGTGCATTTTACAGTAATTTAGACTTGGATATTCTTAAGCTATCTTTTCTTAAACGGTGGCCCTGCACATAACTGCAAGAGTGGCAACTGTAAGCTGATGACAAATGAACTTGGATCAGAGCAGCATGACTCATTACCATGAAATGCAAATCAAATGTAATATATTTACCCATCCATATAGGAAAACATCCCTTTCAAATTATGTTTGTTTTTAGCTTGTGTGATAAAAATATATGAATCACTCAGCAGGATCAGCCCAATGGCCTGTTTATCCTAGTATTCTTTCTCTAATAGTCGTTACACAGATGATACAAGAAGACAGCTTTGTGATGGTAGAGAATTTGGAACCAGAAGAGGAGGGAACAAGCCATTTAATTGTTAGTGATATGTACATGTGTATGTCCCTTTTTGGATAGGGTTATTCTCTTGCCCTAATGCTTTGTCCCAGAACTTCTGTCCAGCAATTATGAAGTCCCAGGCAGGGTTACTAATCCTGCTTCTTATTTGTGGGAAGGGGAGGGATTCCCAGTTCATACCACAAAAATATGGCTGCTCTGGGCAGCCAGAACAACAACAACAACAAATAAATGGGTCCTAGAATAAATTAGGCCTAGGCCCTCCCTAGAAGCCAATATGATTAAACTAAGGCTGTTGTACTTTAGCCACGTCATGAGAAGCCAAGGCTTATTAGAAAAGACAATAATGCTATGAAAAGTGGAGGAAAGGAGAAAGAGATGAAGACCACATGCTAGATAGATGGACTCAATTAAGGAGGCCACAGGTATGAATCTGCAAGAACTAACAAAAGTAGTGGAAGACAGGGAATCTTGGAGATATCCACAGGATTGCCATAAGTCAAGATCAACTCAAGGGTAGTTAATAACAACAACTGGGCTCCAAGGGGAAGGAAGAGGAAGACACACTTGTTCCATGAATTGCACCTTCATTCTCACTCCACCAAGCAGAGTCCAGTTGCTGCTTCATGGTCTGAATTACTTCGTCTTCCCTCCCTTCCCATTAGTAAGCAGCAGTAGCATCCCTTCCTGGTGTCTGACAGCTGCAGGGGAAGAAAAAAGAGTTGTGCAAGTGAAGCTATGTTCCAATGGTAGGTCTCATGTAGTGATATATATGAGTAAAAGTAGTACGAAAACATTACTAAGGATTCTGTGTGGTGTGGTATGGGATGAGGTCAGTGGGTGGTGACAGTATGAGTTATGTGAAGTCAAAGGCTTTCATGGCAGGCATCCATAGTTTTTTTTTTTTTTTGTGAGTTTTTGGACTATGTGGCCATGTTCTAGAAGAGTTTACTCCTGACATTTCACCTGCATCTGTGGCTGGCATCTTCAAAGAAAGATTCCAGCCATAGATGCAGGCAAAATGTCAGGAATAAACTCTTCTAGAACATGGCTACATAGTCCAAAACCCCCACAAAAAACTATGAGTTATCACACCAGATGACGCCAACACTAGTGATACCACTGCCTCAATGGCATCCAGCAGGTGAAACTGAAGAGGCTAAGACTTCTGTTCCCTGTTTTCCAACTCCATGCTTTATGCAGTGGAGAGCGATTAGAAGTTGCTGCTGTCACTGGCTCTGTAGCACTTTCTGCTGTGTGTTCTGGGACTACCTGGCGCTCTTCCTTATATGCTTGACCAAAGAGCATTTTCTACCCTGGGTGGGCCTAGCTGTGTCCTGTGCAATCATTGTACAAGTCTCCTGCCCAGGGAGCACACTGGGTAATCTCTCCTATACCCATCACTTTCTGCTCCAAAATGCATAAAACAACTCAGAAAAAGAAAGTGCATACAAATGCTTAATAAATATAGAAGTCCATACCCTAAAAATATAAAATAACTAAATCATGATATTGCAGCACTGATTACATCCACTGAATTGCAATATCACAACCAAAAGAGCAAAATATGTTGTGAACATTACAAATATAATGACATAACTAAATACATTTATGAAGAAATAAATGTGTCCCACAGGTACTGAGATGATTTTTCCATTCCCTTTCTTAGTGCTTTGGTTACTGCAGAAAACTATTATCTCATTCTACTGAAGTTGACTTAGGCTGAAATGCATTTGATTCTGTCATTATATTTCTATCATAGGCCCAAAATACATTGCAGAAATAATCTAGTTTGAGACTACTTTAACTGGGTCAGTGCTAGGGAATTCTGGAAACTGTTCTTTTGTGAAACATTTTACCTTCTCTGTCAGAGAGCTCTGCTCCCACAATAAACTACAATTCCAAGGATTCCCTAGCATTGAGCCAAGACAGTTAAAGTGGTCTCAAACTGGATTATTTTTGCAGTGTGTTTTGGACCTAAGTCTGGTGTTTTAATGTTATGGTTATAATACTGGCAATATCACTGTTATATTATTGTTGATATAACAATCAGGATCCTGCATCAGGAGATATAGCACAATTGTAGCTGCATTTCCATAGATATATATCCAAACCCCATCCTATAAATTGCACAGCTATGTATTTTGTGCATTTTGGGTTGCATCTTCACTGCAGAAATAATCTGGTTTGATAACACTTTAACTGCCATGACTCAGTGCTACACAATTTTGGAAACTCTAGTTTTGTGAAATATTTAGCCTTCTCCACCAAAGAGTGCAGGTACCTCACAATGCTACAAATCCCAGGATTCCATGAACCATGACAGTTAAAGTAGTATCGGCATGGATTATTTCTGCAGTGTGGATGCAGCCTTCATAGGCCCAATAATGGTATCACAGCTTTCTGGATTTTGAACATTATTGTACAGCATACCCCCCAGCATAGCCATTTTTGTGTTATCAGAGCAGGGACATGTCCTGCTATTTTGCTATAGCTGGATGTGTTGGAAGGACCCATGGAGTCCTTGTCTCTCCAGGCTTGAATCGCTCCTTCCTAATTATTTTTCTGCCAGCAAGTGAAAACTTTTTTATTTTGACAGGCTTTTAGGACCTGGCTGTAATGGATTTTTAATCGTGTTCAGTCTTCTAATGGATTGTAAATAGTGCTAATTCTATAGGTTGTTTAATTGCATTTAAAAGAATAACTCTGATATAGTTTTTGTGGGTTTTTTGGGCTATGTGGCCATGCTCTATAAGAGTTTATTCCTGATGTTTCGCCGGCATCTGTGGCTGTCATCTTCAGAGAATCCGGCAAAATGTCAGGAATAAACTCTTCTAGAACATGGCCACATAGCCCAAAAAACCCACAAAAAACTATGTTGTGAAGTCACAGGCCATGAAAGCCTTTGACTTCACAACTTTGATATACATTTGTTGATGTTTTTGTATACATTTCAATCTGTATTTGTTTTAATCTTTGTAAATCTTCTTGAGTCCTTGCATTGGGGGAAAAGATGGGATATAGATGAGAACAACTATGATCTTGCAGGGCAGAAGGAATTCTGAGCTTTGGTTTTTTTGTGTGTACCGAACAATGTGAATTTCCCTTCTATAATTAAGAAATCGTCTTCCCTATTTTGTATCTTTCCTCTGGAACCAATGTAACAGTTGTATGCTGAATAATTATATAGCTTAGCTACCTGAAAATTAAATGATGTCTTGCAGAAGCAAAATGGCAGGGTGTCACCTTTTCTCAGGAAAGCAAGCTGCCCCCTGAGGAAAAGAAGGAGAGCCCTGCCAAGTAGTTGACCTCCCTGAAAACATGACAAAATTGGGCAAGGTATATCCGAGTGGGGTCCAGTGGGGGGAAGATGAGCAATGCCCATATCAGATGATCTGGAGTGGATTTTATTCCCTAAACCTTGAAAAAGGCAGTCCCATTTGCTATGTTTGCTAATAGATGCTGGGACGTGTAGTCCAAAACGTGCTTTTCCCAGACTCTATTTGATCTCCCTTTTCCTTAGCCTATGAGAGCAAATAGAGTGTAGTTGTTTGAGTATTGGACTGGTAAAACAGGGTTCAAATCCCCATCTGTGTGACATCTCTCATTCTCAGAGAAAAACAAAGACAAACCCATACTGTACAAATCTTGCCAAGAGAAACTGTGATAGAGTCACCATAGGTTGGAAATGACTTGAAGGCACACAACAACAACATCTTAGCCTATTTGCAGTTTCCATCTGCAAAGTGAATGAATGGTTCATTACATATGCTTGCCTCAGCCACAGCTCCAGCCCTTCAGGTCAGGGATGCTTGGTCCATAGACTCCTGAGAAGTAAGCCTGAACATGACATACCTTCCCAAAGAATTTGTCCCTCCATCCTAGGAGCCCACATGTGTGTGTCATCTGGTCGACACTGACAATGAACCTAGACAGAATTATCAGAATAGATTGGAGGAGAAAGGTTATCCAATGCTTGTCTCTTTAAGGCTTTCCTTATCTCAAGGAAAAACTGAGGCTTGAGATGGATGATCTGGCTGTGGAAAATTAAATGCTTTCAGTTTACTCTTAGACTTACTTGAAATAATAGCCTTTTGCGGGGCTTGCTTTAAGCCATCATGCCCTATCAGACCAGGACGAATTAGGGACAAGGCACCCATTTATTCTTTTTAGGGTGGGGGATGACATGTTTTATTATTCTCACCACTATGCCACAGTAGTTGTGATGGTGGTTAATATTATATACCTTTTCCCCCCAAAGAAAACTCAAGGTGCCTTATAACAATCAAAAATTGTGATTTTTAACTACACAGAAGTCTGGGAAGGCACCACTTACAGCTCTGCCAAAGCATCTTGGTGGGATTTCAGGTCATACTTTTCCTTTCTTTAATTAAAAAGCTAGGCAGCATGCAAGAGGAATGAGCACTGTATGTGTTCAGTACAGGAGCTGCATTTAAATGTGGGGCTCTTTCTTCTTACTTAGACTGATGACTACCATTCCCCCGACCTTTAAAATCCCTGGTGGTAAAGTGTAACTACAGTCAATGCAAAAAGGCAGACCACTACAACATCTGATCTGCATACAACTGATCCCTACGATTGTTGCTGATAAAATGTGCAATTTTCATGGAATCAGTTACCCAGCCCCCCTTCCTGCCAGTGGAATATTACCTTGGTTGATACATTGCTTGTGTCTTGCAGCCTGTGATCTGGAAGTGAATTTGGACTACAAATGCCTTTATTTTGCTTCTCCAGTTGTTGGGATTTAAAAGGGGGATTAAGCAGTTCTTGGAGAGTCCAGGCCAAGAAAGGCTGTTAGTCAGGATGAGCTGGATTTTATTGGTGGTCACAAAGAACCAATGAGATTTGCATAAGTATAGACTCACCACAAACAATTGGTTCAGTGGGTTGATTGATTAAGTGAATGAATGAATGAATGAATGAATGAATTTATACCGCACTTTCCACCTGGGATGGAATCCAAGATGGTTTATGGAAATTTAAAACAAGATGAAATTAAAATCTTATTTTACAAAAGTTAAAAAAGAATTAAATAATATAATTTAAAACCATGGGTTAAAACAGTTTAAAAAAAATTAGCTGGGACTACAAATAGAATTTAGGCCAGTATGTCCCGGAATACAGGTTAGTGGGGAACACAAGGAAAAGGATGCTGTTGCACTCATGTCCTGATCATATTATCCCCGTAAGCAACTGGTTGGCTTCTCCCACTGTGAAAAGCTGTAGTAGTGGATTTTCTGTCCATGGAGTGGGGAATCCAGTGCAGGTTTTACACCAAACAGGAGCTGTCCACAGTACTGACTTTTATCCCTCTCAAATAGATCCCACACCTCCAGTGGCGTCACTAGGTTTGGCATCAATTTGGTGCATTAACTCATAGTGTCACACCCCCCATTGACCTTACCATATACCACACCATACAGTATCCTTAGTACTATATTTTGTACTAATTTTACTCATTAATCATAATTCTTGTATATTACTGAATGTATTGGTAATAGTTGTGATGTAAACAACTAGCAAAATTAAAATTATATCTTTAAATTACAATATCACATGTACAGCCTAAATGCATGAACATACATATAGTTTCATGTGGTTGAAGTGAAAATTTGGTGAAATGTGACATTTTTCAAGAAATTAAAAAAATAATTTAAAATTTAAAAACAGAGGCCTCTTCTTTCTTCTTCCACTAAGCCTCACCCCACTCATTCCATTTCTTCAGTATTTTAAAGGGACACAGACGAACACCACAGCCTGTTTCTACCCAAACACAGAAGTTTGAGGAGCAGTGGTGTCATCGCACCTTAGCGTATCATCTGGTGTGATCTGCATGCCCCTACTGTCACCACTGAGCACCTCAGATAACTCCTTTAAAGTTTGGACTAAAACCAGGAATGGGTTTTCGGCCCCATTGAGACAGAAGCTACAAACTGCTACCAAGAAACAGGATTCGGTATCTAGCCAGGCTCTATTTAGGTTCACACTCCTGCCAGGAGCAGAAATTATGGCATTGGAAACTGCCTTGACTGAAAGAAAACTGGGAAGAGTTTGTTTTGAACCAAATTAGTCTTGGTGAAGGGAGCATGCAAGTCCTTTGTGCAACCAAAAGAAAACATAATAGAAAGATGACTACATGTTAGACAGTATACAGGTTAAGATTAATTATTTGGGTAAAAGGTTTTAATCTCATGATGTAGATATTGCTGGTATCTTCTTGCATGCTATTGCTGCTGGTGGGTATTATTACCATTCATGCAATGAGCTGACACACCCATGAGCTGTTTACTGTTTGTCTCTTTTCCCTCCTACCCACTTAATCTTGGGATATGCTGCCCTTTCACAACCTCTGCTCCAGCTCTTTCATGTACCACAGCAATTATACAAACCTGCCGGTACACTAAGGTCATCATCATATGATGCCCAGCTCCAGGTGACTAGGCAGGTGGTGCCCAGATTGTGGCACACCTTCCTGAGAGAGGTTCACTTAGTACCTACTCATTCTTGTTTGTTTTCCAGCACAAAGTAAAATCTGTTGTACATTCTAGTCTTGGATATTTTCCCCACAAATTACAATGGAACCTACTGCCTGCCCCAGTAAAGATACATAGGATTACAGCCTTATTTAGGTAAACCTTTGAAGATAAAGGGTAGGGTGGTTTTGTTTCTATTGTTGTTTAAATCAGCTGCTATTTATTTAAGTGTAGAGATTTCTGAATGGCTTAAAAGTATGTTATTTCATTTACACCCCCTTTCTCATCTCTCAACAGGGCTTCATGTAGCACAGAAGCAATTCCCAGCTAGGTACTACTAACCAAAACCATACCTGTTGGGCTTCAGCTAGTGGCAGCTAATAGTTTCCATGTCAGGGAAATGATGAATTCACTCAGGGTTTAGTTTGAACTTTAAAGGAGGTACTCAACATTTTGGATCTGTTTTGGTGGTAGCTCCTTTCTAGTTCAAGCTGCCACTGACTTCAAGAAAGTAAAGAGCATTCTAGTGGCTTTAGATTAGAGATTGGTAATTGCCAGTGGGTTGAATGTTGCATTGAGCCCCTTGCATGAACTGGGGGAGGGTAGCACTTTTTGTGCCACTTACCCCACTGCACTCTTCACTTTCAGGGGGCTCAAGTAAAAGCAAACTACCATAGCCTCTCCTAGCATGTCTGTTTTTTCTCAAGAACTTTTGCCATCTTGACCACGCCCTGATGTTGCTTAGCCACACGGTTTAGTTTTCGTCTCTGAAATGTTGGAGGGTGTGATATTGCTAGGATTTTGCCAAGTTTTGGGGTACTGGGCCCCAAATAATGGTCAGTAGAGACCATTATTTAACCAAGAAGTATGACAGAAGGTGATCTATAGCTTATTTCCTGAAAATGTATTTGGTGATAGCCATGCTGTCGTCTTCTAGCATAACTCTCTAAGTTCTGTGGTAACTAGACTAAGTTTGATTGGTTATACATAGAAGAACTTGATGTGTATGCATGATGGATTATGGGGATATTTATAATGTTCATTACAAGCCCTTTTGGTCCAGCTCAAGGGTTTTAGAAAAGGCTGATTGTTCCATCCTTCTCAGTGTGACAAAATGTTGACCTATTTGGGTAGCACAACAGTCACAGGATTCCAGTGTTACACATTCCTTTCATGCAGCTTAACCTGTTTCCCCAGTATTCCTCTGGCCCAGGTGTACTTGTCTAGCCCCAATGGAGGTGTGACAGAGAAGGCATCAAACCTCCTCAAGGGAAATGAAGACGGATGTAAGAAGTGTCATATTTGGGGAACTGAAACATTTCAAAGAAGTGAAAGATGGTGGGAAATTCTACATGAGATTCTTCTTTCCAGACCTGAAATTCTTGAAAGCACATGTAAAAAAAATGCAATTAGCTCTTTTGATACAAAGATTACACAGTCTGAGGGGGCCCTCTGTCTGCAGCCATCAACAATGCCGCCAAACTAATGCTTGGAAAGTCATATGGAAGTGTCATACTGTGCAAGACACCAGCATACTGCCACACAAATGCCTGCACGTGACTATAGGTGACATATTTGAAAGACATTGTCATAAATCCACAAAAAGTCTGCAGAACAGGGATTGAGAATTTTTAAGAGTCAAGGTGAGGCTTCTTCAGTGTCCTGCCTGGGCATAACAAACATCTACTAGACCCAAACCTACTATATTAATACTATGTTTCAAAGACAAAAACTGAAAACGTGGCCAGGCAACATCTAAGTATAGTCAAGAAGAAAAAAGTTATTAATGGGAAATAACTGAAAAGCTAGGTGAATCTGTAGCAGTTTGTTTTTATCTAAATCTACTGGGCAGGGCAAGGTTCCCTGGAATTCACTCCAAAAAAACCTTTTGGCTAAAATGCTTGATTGGAAGCAATTTCATAATGACAGCTCTTCAACCCATTTTTTTTCCACCCAGGAAAAGCCTTTTTAAAAAACAGGAAGCGAGCTGAAGATTGAAACATTTCCAGTCCCCTTTCCTATTAAATAAATAAATAAATAAATCTAAAAATGAAGGATGCAGCAGGAAAATCAACCCTGAAAGGTGTCCTGGAGAGAGGGAAGTGCAATGCTTAAAACCTGGCAGTTACCTAACCCTGTTGTAACACTTTATTAGTGATATTACCAGACTGTGACAGCCAATAAGGTATAGTTGTTAGAACAGGGTTAGGTAACTGCCAGGGTTTAAGCATTACACTTCCCTCTTTCCAGGAGACCTTGGAGGGTTGATTTTCCTGCTGCAGCCTTTGTTTTTATATTTATTTATTTTATCAGTGACATTACCAGACTGTGACAGCCAATAAGGTATAGGTTGCAGCATAGTGTTGTTTGCCTTCAATTAGTTTATGCACCGGTCACAGGGTTTTCTTGGCAGGTTTCTTCGGGGGGAGGGGGAGGGATTGCCATTGCCATCCTCTAATGTGGAGAGACTGTTACTTGCCCAAGGTCACCCAGTGAGTTTTAACAGCTAAGTGGGTATTTGAACCCTGCTCTCCAAAGTCATAGTCCAATGTAATCAGAAAAAGGCTACCACCAATGTTTCCATGCTACTTGATATTAATGTCACTATGAACATTTTTGGAAGCTACTATTTATTTCATTTTGGATTGTGGCCTGTACCAATTACCATGCCTGAGTATGTACGTCTTATTTGAATGTTTTACCTTAGATACCAAAAGCGGGCCCTGTTGGCTACACAGAGTGAACATGCCATGCCACCCCTCATTCTTCAATGAAGGTAAGGAACTTCAGGCCATGGGGCTGAATTTAGCCCTCCTGCAGTCCCAGCCCTGGTTAATATTCAGATGGGAGACCACCAATGAACACCAGGTGCTGTAGGCTGCATTTCAGAGGAAGGAACTGGCAAAACTACCATTGATCATTCCTTGCCTAAGAAAACCCTGTGAAATTCATGAGGTTAACATAAGTCAACAGGCGACTTGAAGGCACATACACACATATGCATGCACACAGTCTAAAAAATCTAACTTTTCCAAGCTCTACATATAGTCTAGTCAAATGTAAAGGTATCTTCCTCTATTCTCAGACCTGCAGAATTCATCTATGGAGCCAGACTGCAGTATTGGCATGATGCCCTTCTAGGAATGATGCAAGAATACTAAAGTCTCTCTCTCTCTCTTTCTCTTCTTTCAGAACCTGTTTTTTCTAAGAAGCCGTAGCCTTACAGTCTGCATTTCCAATGGCTGGTGCCTATGGTTGCCTATCAGTGCCAAGGGGAACTTCCCTTGAACTGCAAATGGGAGCTTGAAAGGCAAACAGCTGCAGGAGGGGTGAAATTTGTTAGGACCAGGGGAGAGATAGAGTTAGTCTCCAGACATGTCAAGTTTCCCTACAGCGAATGAGTCTTGTCTCATTTGATCCTAAGTAACTATAATATCTTACACACCTAGACCTAACATAGTTATTTCCTTTTTTGTTTTCTCTTGCTTCAGTCTCACCAACATTTAGATTGTTATCCCCTTTAGAGCAGGGGTCTGGATTTTGCTTTTCATTCTAATGAGTAGTTTGTTGCTGTTGTGTGCCTTCAAGTCATTTCCAACTTATGGTGACCCTAAGATAAACCTATCACTGGGGTTGTCTTGATAAGTTTCTTCAGGGGTGGTTTGCCATTGCCATCCTCTGAGGCTGTAAGAGTGTGGCTTGTCCAAGGTCACCCAGAGGGTTTACATGGCTAAGCTAGGATTCAAACCCTGTTCTCTGGCGTCATAGTCCAACGCTCAAACCACTACACCACTCTGGCTATCTAATAAGAATATTATTAATGGGAATAATTTCTGTTTTGGCTCATGTTTTTACTTTGTATGGCTTGGGGTGTATCCACACTGTAGAAATAAAGTAGTTTGACAGCACTTTAACTGCCATGACTCAATGCAATGGAAATCTGGTATTTGTAGTTTTGTGAGATGTTTAGCCTTCCCTGTCAGAAAACTCTGGTTCCTCATCAAACTACAAATCCCAGAATTTTATAGCATTAAGCCATGGAAGCTGAAGTACTTTATTTCTGCATTGTGGCTGCAGCCTGGGATTCTGAAAGGGAATCTTTAAAAACTAAGTTTGCATGCACCTGAGAAATACAGCAAAGGCCTGATGGACAAAATGGCAAAGTCTTCCCATCAGAATTAGAATTGAATAATAATGCCTTGCTTAAGAATAATAAGTTAGGGCCAATGTGGTGGTTTGAGCATAGGACTAGGATACTGGGATAGCAGGGTTTGAATCCCATGTCAACTATGAAAACCCACCACAGGCAAGTCACATTTTTTCAGCCTCAGAAGATGATAAACCCCCTCGGAAGAAAGCTGCCAAGACAAGACTATGGGATTCTCACCCACTCTTCCATCTTGCCTTTAAAAAGTACACTGTAGATATTGTTCTTCGGATATAGTCTTCATCATTATTCTTGTTGTTGTGTGCCTTCAAGTCATTTCCAACTTATGGCAACCTATTATGGCAATACATTTTCCAGGCACACTATCATTAGTTTCTCAGGCTAATAGCTGAAGTTTTTCATAAGAAGCCTTTGACTTTACATTTTTCATAAGACTTTGCAGCATTTATGAATAAGACAGTAATTGTACTGAGGAAGGGTGAAGAAGAAGAAGCTTAATTAAGTTTTCAGGGACATTTTTTCCCTACAGCTTCATTGCGTTTGGCTGTTCTGATTATGCTGGCACCAGCAAGGTGCAGTTGCTGATGTTACCAAGTAATTAGTAAAGAAAGGTCCAACCTGTTGACGGCTGTTAGACTGCTGTGTGTCCATAAATACATTCTTGGTTTTTTGGCACTTTTTGATCCTGGTAGCACCGAGGCCAGGGCTGAAGGAACACTTAGGAGGAGAAGCCAGAGAAGTGGCTAAACTCCTGTTCCGCTTCCTGTTTAACCTCCAAAAATGCCTTGCTGGGAAGAGATCCCTTTCCATCAGGCAGCAAGGACTCAATAAAACCAATCACAAGCACTTGGGGGGGGGGATGATTCAATTGCCAGATGTCCCTTAACCTGAAGGATGTCTCTTATTTAAGGTCTGGAAAGTTTATCCCATATAGTGTTATTAGGATCAGGGTGACCAGACATCCTCCTTTTCCAGGACATGTCCTACATTTCAGCCTTCTGTCCAGGAGGAATTCCAAAATGTCCTCTATTTTGAGCATGACTAAGAAGCATGAATTTATATTTATATCAGTGTTTTTAGTTTTTATTTGGTAACGTCTTACATTTTTCTTGAAAGGCCTACATTTTGCAGTGGCTTGTCCTCCTTTGCAATGATGACATCTGGTCACCCCATATTAGGAATCCCTTACTATTAGTTAAGGGCTACAAATTTTGTATGCACACTGAATGGGATGTCAAATATATTCTTTCAGATATAGCGCTAAGAAATGGCTCTTTTCACATGCTAGGAGGAGGGAGTTGGTTACAAATGCAGCTGGTGCCCACTATTCCCTCTCCAGTGACCTTCTTCTTGCAAGACTTGAGATGGGTCTTATATAGGCCCACCTAACATGCTCCAGTTGATCTTGTGCTGACTGGCAATAAGGTGACAAGGTTTCTAAACTAGCAATAGCAATAGCATTTACATTTCTTATCAGTGAATTCGGCACTCTCTAAGTGGTTTACAATCTGTAAGCCAATTGCCTACAACAAGCTGGGTACTCATTTTACCGAGCTACAAAAGAATGGAAGGCTGAAACAACCTTGGAGCCCTAGGATCTAACTCACAACCAGTACTGGCATTCAACCACTTTGCCACCAGGGCTCCTTAATAGCTTTTTTTCTATGCTGTCCAGCCACAGATTTGTTAATAGCTAGCCAAGATTCGGGGGGGGGGGGGAATCTGATAAATGTACTTTTCAACTTGATGGAAAACTTTATTCTAAGTGGTAACACCCAGGCCAGAAAAGGAAGAACTCAGTGTATGGGCTGGTGGTTTTAAACATTAATTCAGCGACACTAGAACCACTAGACTACACAGCTTTATTATCACCACTTGCTAATGGTGCCCCCAAAGCCCTTCTTGCTGTTTTGAAAACCTGGCAACCCTACTCAGTGCTAGAGATATCAATAAACCACTCAATCTCACATTGCTTCTTCAAGGGAAAATACAGGCAGTGGCGGGTTACAGACGGGCAGGGGAGGACGTCTTGGAGGTGTATTCAGCTGAATGCGGAGCCTCCAGACGGCCCGCCCCAGGGGCGTGCTTCAGGTGTTGGAGCTTCCACACGGGGGGCAGTGAAGACGCCTCACCTGGGTCCGTTTCGGACACGGAGCTTCCATACCGCCGCCTCGGAGGACGCTGCAAAAAGAGAGGCAGCTTCTGCACGGGCGGCCCAAACCGCGGCTTTTTTTTTTCTTTTGCCGCATGAGAAGTGCGCAGCTTCGCAGCTGCAGCGTTAAGCAGAGGCGGTAGAAAGCCTGTCTGCGCATTTAAAGTGCCCAAGCCCCTTTAAACTTTTTCCCTGTGACTTTAAAGCTAGGCAGGAGTGGTGTGAGGTAGCAATGTCCAAACTCTGTCCTTCCAGGCGTTTGGACTTCATGTCCCAGAATCCCAGACCACAGGGCAAGGTGGCTGGGGATTCTGGGAGATGAAGTCCAAACGCCTGGAAGGACAGAGTTTGGAGATTGCTGGTTTGGGGACCAGTGAGCCAGGCATGGTGGGAGGAGAGAACAGGAAGGGTAGAATAAAGTAGATAGGGCTGGGAGGGAACACATGCCCTGGGAGGCGAAATGATGTCTTTATGGGACATCATGGGACCTAGTGCCTTGTCAGTGCTCCCTGCCCCTTGATCCCAGGCCCTCTCTAGTTGCCCTTTGCCTTTGCGGGCAAGTTTAGAGGGCATCAAAAGGTCTTGGGCACATTCAAGCTCCGGGGTCTCTTTTTTTTTCCCCTTTGCCGGCTGGCGAATGCGCAGCTGCGCCGCGCTAAGCAGCGGCAGCAGAAAGCCTATGGACACATTTAAAGTGCCCAAGCCCCTTTAAAACAAAGGTGGTCTCCTGCCAGCTGGTGATCAGCTGGTGTTGGCATCCTTGTCCGTTTGCACTTTGCCAGTGTCAGCAGCATCATAGATGCCTCCTCTCCTTTGGTCCCCGCGCTCCTGCTGAATCTGCAATGCGCAGCCACCGCTGTCTCCGCTGCCACCGCTGTCCCCCTGCCATCTCCCCTCACCTCCCTTGTACATATGTCAATATTTACAGTTTTAGCATTTTTTATTGTTAGGTGAAAATGGCAGAGGAATGTGTGTAGGGGTGCACTTTAAAGTGCAAACTTTCCAAGCAGCGCATGCGTACATGTTGCTCTAGGGTTAGGGTTAGGGTTAGGGTTACGAGGCTTAAAATGCGCCGCAGCTGTGCCTCAGCTTCCACAGCTGCATGGCAGCGGACGTTGCAATTAAAGCCTGACTGCAAACTGCGCATGTTCCAAGACCCCAACTCACTATGCGACGGAGCTTTTAAATGGGCAACTTAAATTAGCGGCGTAGCAATTCTGGTGTACCGGTGCAGCAGCTCTCATGGCTTCTTCCCCTTCTCGATATGTGTCAGCATTCAGGTAGGACTGCTCCAGTTTCTGCAAAATGTTTGGCTGGGACCATATAGCTATGAGGTCAGCCGTCTCAGTATGAGACCAAGACGTCCCCATGCCTTTTTTCAGGGTGCTGGTGGATGGCTGAGCCATCCTGCCTGGTGGCAAAGGGGAGCCGCCACACAGCTGTGCCAGGAGCAGCCGAACTGTGCCCATTCCCAGGTGAGAATGGCGCAGGAATGTATGTAGGGGGTCACTTTAAATCCCAAACTTTCCCTTTTCACTTTCTACAACCAAAACATCCGCCGGCAAAAGTTACAACTTCCCGCGGTTCTAGCAACGCATGCGCACAAGTGGCTCTAGGGTTAGGGTTACGAGGCTTAAAATGCGCTGCAGCTGTGCCTCAGCTTCCACAGCTCCATGGCAGCGGACGTTGCAATTAAAGCTTGACTGCAAACCACGCATGTCCCGGACCCCGACCCATTATGCGACGCAGCTGACACGGAGCTTTTAAACCGGCAACTTATATTTGCGGCGTAGCAATTCTGACGTATCGGTGCAGGGGCTTACAGACAGAGCTGCGCAGGTACGCATCAAACAGAAAAGAAGCGGAAAAAAGCAGCACCTTTTTAATGCCGCTTCTTCCCGCTTGGGGCGTGCGGGGGGCGTGTTCATGACGGCATTCAGGTAAAGCCCGTCTGAAGGCTCTACCTTCATGACGTCATGAGTACATCCCTTTTTACCCGTCTGTAACCCGCCTATGTTTATTTTTTACCATTTAGTTCTGTCAGCAGTACATTAAAAGATGGTGGGTTTACCTGCAGGGTTAGGAAGCACTCTGATTAAGCCCTCTTCTCCAGCCCAGGTCCCAGGGCAGTAAAATATGTGTATTTTCTTAATATACTTCTGTCTGCACCAGTGTTTCACTTGTACCGTCCTCTAAAAACTGAAACCAATTCACTACTTTGAGGAGCTTGAGAGAAAAAATGGCCTAAACCCTGCTGATTCTCCTGAATAGAGTAAATCCATTGAAGCAATGATACCTATCTATGTATTGACTCCAGCAATGGACTGAATGGATCTATTTTAATTGAGACTAATAAACAGGAATCTGTTTATCTGTCCATCCTTCCGTCCATCTGCTTCAACAACTAGAATTCCCCCAGCAGCATCGTAATCCTCCAAAGTAACTCTTCCAATTCTGATCCCAGTTCACCGTCTCTCCCCCTTCCATGGTCACTTTATTTTATAGGCTGTCTCTCCTCCTGCAACTGGAATTCAAGGTATCTTTTCCAGTCAGTGCTGTGCCCAGAACAAATCTTGGTGTCTTGCAAAGAAAGCCCGGGACATGCCTTCAGGAAGAAGAGCAGTTACCCACATCTCTCCTGCACAGTTAAGCTACACATGATTACGTTCTTAGGGTACTCAAATTTCTATCCAGCTAAGTGGACACTAGCCTGCAACCGCTTCATACACATCCATTGAAATCATTGGATTTTTGTGTCTAACCCTGCGTTGGACTGTAAGCACTGAATGGCAAGTGATATAAACAGTGCTACAGGCCTATATGGTAGAGGTGCATGCTAAATGAACACACACATCCTTCTATTTCAAACCAGGGTGACTGTTTTTGACCTGTCAGACTCACCATGAATACTGGAGTAGTTTTTTTTATGAGGTGTAGAAAAGAAGCAAGTAATCACAACTGATGATGTAAAATGCAGTGATATTTGTAGTTTAACCTTGAATATCTCTGAGAGGGAGCCTTTGAGGTTTGCTGTCGAGTTTGAAGCTTGCTGTTGAAATATCTCCCTCTGCCAGTCTGAAATCTGTAAACACATCCTTGGAGAGAGGATGGAACAATCAAGACTACCCTGAAGGCATGAAAAACCCTTTTGCCTTAACCCTAAATGTCAGAGTGCTGTTACTTGGTGATGGATTCTGGGCACGCTTAGGGTCTATTTTCTGCATTGTGACTTTGTGTATTACTTGAATTTAGAGCAGCTAGTGCTGAATCTGGCAGGAAACTTAAGCCCCAAAAGAACACA
The DNA here is from genome assembly GCF_019175285.1 of Sceloporus undulatus. Taxonomy (NCBI): domain Eukaryota; kingdom Metazoa; phylum Chordata; class Lepidosauria; order Squamata; family Phrynosomatidae; genus Sceloporus; species Sceloporus undulatus. The sequence continues at coordinate 267,528,379 of NC_056522.1, forward strand.
GTCACAGTGAAGCCCAAGGAGAAGGATCTCTATGTATAAATTTTTCCACTATAGACAGAACTTCAGTTTCAGCTTTACAACAGAAATTATGTAATATTAGTAAAATGGATCATATCTGTTGCACAACCTGTTAGATTATATCTGCTGGCATTTACTATATTGCATTTGTTCTTATTGCAATGGCCATTGGCTTGAAGAAAATAAAATTTGACTTGACTTATACAGACTAAATCGTAAAGGAAAATTCTGTATTTTCCTACAATGGACAATGATTTTTAACTAGTCATGCACATGTGATATATACCATGTGCATTTTTTTAACAAGGAAATTGTTTGCAAACTGTTTCCATATCTATCTATCTATCTATCTATCTATCTATCTATCTATCTATCTATCTGTGGTGGCCCTCAGTAATGAGAATGTGGCTGGTCTCTTTCCTGTGTATGAAGGAGTGTCAGCAGCTGCAATTGCTCCAGAGGATTGCTGGCTAGTTTCCTCTGCTAATCAATATACTGAAAACACCAGGCAGCTTCTGCTGCAAACACACTCCTCACTGCAGAGCAGAAGGCAAAGATGATGGGGAGGCAATAGCATGGAGGGGGAAATCACAAATCAAAGTCTGTATCTTGTAACTCCTCAGGCTCCAGAACCTTCTGACAAATGGAGCAAACAACCAGACATGAAATATTCTCAGATCATTGGAGCAGTAAGTAAAACAGAAAGATGCAAATCAATGAGATGCACAAACATAGCAGCCACAAATATTGCAGTACAGATTTATCAGGGATTCAGATCTCTTCTTCTTGGGGAAAATCTGCAACTCATTCATGGAAACCTATTGATTTCTACAACCAAAAGCAGATCCACATTTAACCCATTAACCTTATTAGACTCCTAGTGAAAGCTAATACACATTTTATTAGCTTGGTGTGTGGTTCAGAAATCTGCATGTGAGCAGGTGTTCATGGATTCTGTATGCTATTGTATGCTGTATGCCATTCATTCCATGCCAGTAAGAGTACAAACATAATGGGAGCAAATAAATGTGTATACCCACTGTGATGAAAAGAGAGGCTATTAGACACTGTCTGCACTGGACAGAATACCTTGGGGGTAACTCGAAGAATCCTGGCCTCAGAGCAGCTGTTTACATGTATGCGCCATTCTGCCTTCCTGCACAATTACTGCCACAGCATGTTGCTTTCTGAGGTCAGAAGGAGGCACCTAGCATTTGTTACATAGCTGGGCACTTTATTGTGACTTCAGAGCAAGTAATGCACATCAGTGTTAACCATGCCAGGGGCAGAAAGGGGTTCATTTTAAACAGCTGCCTGGTGCTGGAATGAGGAAACTCTGGATGTTCCAGGAAGATCTAGAGTGAGCAGGGAGGGTTATGTTTTACTTTATTATAGGCCATGAAACCCACTGGGTGACGTTGGCCAAATCACACGGTCTCATCCTCAATGAGAATGCAATGGCAAACCCCCTCTGAAGAAATTTGCTAAGAAAACCACATGATAGGGTTGTCTTAACATCACCATAAGTTGGAAATGATTTGAAGGCACACGACAACAACAGCAGCAACAACAGAGGGGGATATACCCCAGGTTTTGGCCCTGAACAGGCTGGTCATTGTCCAGTCTGTTTGCACCACACTTGAGGACCTGGCCCCATGTCATATGGCTTCCTTACCAGGAGAAGGCTGGTTTATTTGGCCAGTGCAGATAGGACCACAGTGGGAAACTTTGCATTTGAGATATGGAATTTCTGATATTTCTCATCACTGGTTAGTCTGGCTAGAATTGATGAGAACTGGAGTCCAACACCATCTGGATGGCCACAGGTTCTTCGCCCTGCCAAGTGTGCAGATAAAATTATAAAATCACAACTGTCAACACAAGATGGGAGGAAGGTGCTACCCTGCTCCCACTATTTTATATTTGACCTGATACATTCTCAGCTGCTTCACTCTGTGGGTAACAATACACCTCTATTCTGCTGATTTGCCGGTGCCTTTGGCAGTCTGGAATGTATCTGATTTCTTCCTGTTTGCAAAAGCCCAACTGCCTGTCACATTTTGTCCTTTAAAGGAATAGAAGGTATTTAAAAAGTAAAGGTAAAGAGATAACATCAACATTATCCATACATTATGTAAAATATTTTTTCATCAACCAAATTCAGAGAAAGGAAGTAATATCTAAAACCAAGGGGCAACTTACATAGTTTACACAATAATTCATTCAACACAATCTACTCAGAAAGCCCTCCTTTGAAACCCAGCAAACAGGTGACAAATAGGCCTGACTGTATCCTTTTTTGTTTGTCCTAATCTGTGTCTGCTGAAGAAACTACAGCTGATAGAAATGCTTATAAACAATAAACTGCACACAGTTGGAACCCCCCTCCCCTCATGGCAATAATCCTGTTACTGGAAAGTATCAGGACCCAGCATTTTCTCCTCACTAGAAAATGGGAGTGGATGGTGAAGATTACAGACTCCTCCTTCTTGCTTTGGTCCCCAGGGCCACCAGACATGCTGTTCCTAAAGGTTACTTCAATTTTGATCCCACCTCATTTGCCAGATTGTTCAGCACAACCTTTGCCCAACACAAACCTAGACCCACCCCATAATTTGTAAATAACTGCAGTGATGACTCAGTAAAATCTATAATTCATCTATGTCTCTATACAAAATGGGCCAGTTAAAATTATCAAATAATGTCTTCCCTAGAAAGCAAAGCAGGAGTCTCTGAGAGGAGGCTTCACAACTTTAAGTCATGGTTGTTGTTCAGCACTGAATGGGTGAGAATTTGCCAAAAGTACCAGGTGTGAAGTCTTTCTCCAACCAACTAGCTTCAAGGAGTCATTTCTCATCTTTTCAGTTCATGCTTCCTGATGGCTTTGATCTGCTGTTGGCTGTATCTTTTGGCTATACCTGCCCCACACATTGCACATAGACCAAAGAATGGTCTTGTGTCCCCACAAAGAAGATTCCAGGTGTAATCCCTGGCAAGACAAAGCTGTAGTGATTCCTGTTTGAATAGATGTGATACTGTTGGACTGTAGCTCCCAGCATTCATCTCACCATTGACTATGTTGGTTACTGCTGTGGGGAGTTGCAGTCCAACAATATTTGGATGCCATGTTATTTCAACCCCTGCTATAGGCAACACTGTGGAAAATAAAACTACAGCACAAGGAAGTTTCCTCTGCTATTCCTCTCCATGGGATGTCATGCAACTCCAATAACTTATGAAACACAACAAATGCAATGAAGGAGCCCCTGCACCATTGCCACTGGTCCGTGTTGTTGGTGTGGCACACATATGGCTACCTGATTTTACCTCCTCTACAACTGTCATTTCATATGTTGCCAAAACATTAGGGGATTGAGTGTGGACAAGCAGCAAATAATCTGCTATAACATCTACACTGGGACCTAGTTGGAATGAAATAGGCATAGAGGGACAAACAATCAGTCACATGAGGAACATAAGAAACAAGCAGGTAATAAGCATTTGCAAAGTATTCCATGGTGACAAGCTAATTAAGAATGGATAAATCAAAAAAGAGAAAGAGGCTTAGATTGACTTGGAGATGGCTTTGGACATCGATCTCTCCAGTTTCTAGACAGTTTACGCTACAAATACAGACAGCACAGTAGTTGCGTTTCTTCATTAGGTTCCTTTCTGAAGCAAAATTTGGTAGAAGGAACTCATTTTGTTATGGTAAAGAGGTAAGATTTGTTGTTTGACAAAGCACATTCCCTCCTGAGGAATTAAAGTTTTAATACATTTATAATTAAAATACAATTCCATTATGGATTTAGGGCCCATTCACATTACAAAAATCTAGCACTATATTCCACTGTGAATGCCATGGCAACTTCCTGTTGAATCCTGGGTTTGTGGTTTGCTGAGGCACTAGATCTCTCTGGTTAAGAGTTCTAAATGCCCCTCCATAAATTTCCAACCATAGGATTCCATGGAATGTTGCCATCGCAGTTAAAGTGGAATAGAGTGCTACAATTGCATAGTACGAGTGAGCCTTTAGGAAAGTACCCAGTGGCATTACTGGCCTACGCAACCTGGGGAAAAACATTCACTTTATCTTGACAGTGAGCAAGATATTGTAATATTTAAACAGATAACTTAGTGGGCTTGAAAACAATGACCTCTTCTTAAATAAATGATCTAGCCATTGTTTGTTTGAAAAAGCCCAAATTTCTCCTGTTGTTGATTGAATTATAAGGCACAAAATGTGACCTGTAGTAAAAACAGTGACTGATGGTTAGAGGTATTTTTATTGAAAGTTGACAGAAATACAGGATCTATGTAATTTTTTTTCTGTAAGCTGTCTACATTCTCAGTGTTTCCATGAGGCTCCAAAAAGGACCATTAATAATATGTTTCCTGGCATTTACCATAGAAAGATCCAGAATTCATCAAGGAGAGGCTAGTTTCAACTGCCTAGAAATCCAAATCTCCTGGTCTTTAAAACCATTTTTGCAAGCTATTTTGGGCTTTGGACAAATCCATCTGAAAACAGGTAAAATGTATACAGCAAAGGTCTGTGTAATGGGGACGCAGAGTGGGGAGAGGAGTAGGGAAAGAAGTTGGAAGCAGATTGAATGCAACTGATATGTTCTGCAAAGGCCATGCCTATCTCTTAGTAGCAAGCAGTTTTCCCTATTCCCTCTCTTGAGCTCTGAGACTGTGACTTTGCTATGGATCCCAGAGATGTTTCCAGATCAACTGGGCCAACCAGAACCTTTTGCCCCACCCACTCAGCTTCAGCACTCAGGATGGTTGCATAAACTTCATCCCAGCTTCACTGGTGACCGCCGTCTTCTCTCCCTTTTTTGACTGCATTTCATTGACCAAGCTCTGTTGAGTTTCCCTCTCACCATCAAGTCCAGTTTCTTTATCATGAAAATAAATACTTTGTTTAAAAAATGTAAAAGTAAAACTCTCTGCTACAGAAGTTTGTGAACCAGTCAGCCTATGAGGAAATGTGCCTATGGGGGAACAGAGGAGTTTAGTCCCAATTGCCTCTTTTCATTTTTGGGAAGTGAGTGGCTTCTTTTTGCCATTAAGGAAGAAATTGGGTGGGTGGCTTGGTTTTGTTGGTGCCCCTTCCATTTGAAACTCAATGGCAGCTTCTGGCACGGAGGGAGATAGGTGGCAATCTCTGGCCCACCATCTAGTAGTCAGTAAGTGGGTATCGTAGGAAGATGAAGACCAGGATGATGCAGAAGGTGGCTAGTGCCGAGCTGGTAATGTTAAAAAGACGGGCTGTCTTGGCATCTTCAACAGCACCATTCAGGTCATTGAGGAGTTTTTTGTCACGAACCTGGAAACAACACAACCAAAGGAGAGCATGTTTATAATAGTTTTTAAAAAATAGTAAGCTAAGAAAGTAACAATTTTAAAAGCCTGCAACAGGAGCAACAATTTAATGATTACAACACACACACCCCTCCTGACATTCTTCCAGTTTGGAGACGAGGCCTGTCCTATTATCTTTACCAGGGTCTTAGTGATTTGAAGATTATGAGTGAAAAGACATAATCTTACAAAGCTCAGATATGTTAGTGTGGCCCTTTCTTTTCCTTTCCTTTGCCAAATGCAATTCCCAAAACCAGCCGCTGAGCTTTGCAGCCCCAGAAGTAACTTATTTGAGTTTTGCATGTGTTGCTAATTCACCATATGCTGGGGCCATATTTCCTCTGGCTGGGAGTCCTGACAATCTCTGCCAGATCATACAAGTTGAAGGCATTGCTATTGCTGCTGACGCCCTGCTCTTTTTAATAAGAAAAATAGAGCTGCAAATGGAGTGATGGGAGGAAGTGAGCTAGCTCCTGGGATGAAAATGGCAGGTAAGTGCTGTGCCCAGCTGATGGGCTCTGCCCAAGAGTAATCATTCATGTGCCCTAGGGAATCTCCAGCTCTTCCCTAGCTTTTGTTAGTAAAAACTGATTATATCATAGAAACATAGAGCTGGAATGCACAACCAAAAATTATTTCATCCAACCCCCCCCCTCCCCCAGACAGAAATACTTTGACAAATGGTTGTCCAAACTCTCTTTAAAAAGCTGAAGCAAGAGTCCAGTGCTTATAATGAGACAGATAAATATATTTCATTTTCTTGTTATCTGCCATACTACCCCTTTGGATCCAGAACTACTTGGAAAAAAATGTTATGGCTCTGGAAACCCAAAGTAGGTTCCTCTCTCCACAAACTAGATATGTAGCATTCTGAAAAACCCATCAGACTCAGCATTCTCACACTTTTCCTTCCAGCCTGATTTCTAAAGCTTCTTCTGAGTAATGCACACTCTGTATATATTTCAGAGTAGGAATGTTAGGCCTACCAAGTGACTCTCAGCACTGATCCTGTTTGAACTGGTCATGGGCAATGAAAATGTGATTGTGAAAGCTGTCCCTGCCCCAGCTCTCTATATGTGTACGTGTTCAGTCCCTCCTAACAAGATAACTGCAGCCCACTTCAGAGGCTGGCAGGGTGAAATCTGGCACAGGATTCCACTGCAGTAAAAAGCTACCTACAGAGCTTACAGGATATTAATATTAATAGGATTAGACTAATGAAGGTCTTCTGCAGGGCCTATGTGGTTTAGCTTATAGCCACTGCAGGGAGAAATCATGTTTCATCTTCAGTAGGATAGACTGACATGTGACCCCACTCAGCATTAGGATCACCTTTAAGACTTGCATAACCAAGCAGCATGCTCCAGAAGAGGCTTCCTGGTGTGAGTGTATCACAGAATAAATAGTTGGGAGGTGACAGCTCCTCTGCAGAAAAAGAATCTATACAGCTGCTGGATCCCAGTGCCAGAAAACTGGCTGCTAGACCAGCTGATGTTGGCCACCTCTGCTCTGATTGACATGATGAAAGTAATATTTGAAAAATGTATATGACTTTGTTGCGATTCTTTGTCAGTGCTTTCAAGGATTAAGGTCCACTTCACCTGCTCCATGAGGTATAAATAGCAGGTGTGTGTGTGTGTGTGTGTGTGTGTGTGTATGTATGTGTGTACACAAATAGATACACACACGTGTGTGTGCAGAAAGGAAGGAAAAATAAACAGGGAGGTGAAACATCAGCAGTATAGTCCATAACAATTCAAAGCAATGAAAAATGTAAGAAAAATAAAGATAATGATATTCACAACAGTAGTAATTATTAATAACCAATTATTTCCTTGTTGCAGAATAGAAGCACTGATGTCAGCAGTGGAGTGTCCTAGGATATTAAAATGTTATCTCATTTTCGTAATCTTGCCATTTATTATGTCAGGTGCATCAGTGTTGTTCTTGTTGCATTCAAGTCATTTTAATTTATGGTGACCCTAAGGTTTTTATTCTTGTTTTTGGCAAGATTTGTTCATAGAGAGGGTGCTAATGCCTTTGCCTTCCTCTGAGCTGAGAGAGTGTGACTTGCCTTATCAAAAAGTTTGCTTGCATGTATTTGAGAATGACTAGAGACCATGGTTTCTTGTTCCATACAGGTATTTATTAATTTAATTATGGCGCATTACAGACGTACTAGGGTTAGGAAGGGGCATCACTTCCTGACGCCCCTAACCCTAGTACGGACTGGGTCTGTACAAAATGGTGATGACCTATACATAAGGGCGCCGCCATTGCTATGTCACCACCGCAACGCCTCCAAACAAGGCAGCGCGGAAATGACGTACTCATGCTGCGTGAGAGCGCCTGGGGCACTCTTTCGGTGGCGCAGTAAGGAGCTCCGTTTTGGAGCTCCTTCCAGGATTTGCGTCGCTGGCGCAGCCTCTACACAGCTGCACCAGCAACGCAAATGAGAAAGGGGCCGAGCTCGGCCCCTTTCTCTTGATCCCCGCCGCCATTGGTTGTCCTTGGGGCATGAAGCCCCAAGGACACCCCTTTCCACGCCGCGGGGAAGTGGCCTTTTGCCGCTTCCCCGCAGCCTGGAAAGTGGCGGATCGGGGCCTCAGAGGCTGCCGCTGTGGCAGCTGAGGCCCCAGTCCGGCGGGGAAAGGGCCGGATACAGGCTGCCCCAAACGGGCGGTCTGTAATGCGCCTATGTTAGCAAAGGGTTGTCTAAGAAAACCCTACAAAATTCATCAAGTTGCCACAAGTTGATAGGTGATTTGAAGACATGTGCATGCATGCATGCACGCGCACATACACACACAGAATGAGTGTGTTGTCATCAGTTTATGGTGTTTTCAGTGATCATGGTGATGATATATTTAGGGTTTAATTGAATTGTCACAGACTACACTGTTCCATTTCATTACCATTTGAAACTACCATACTAGTTACTTTTTTCCCTTTCTACATTTGTATCTATATGGTGAAGCGGACTCTAGTGCATGAAATCTTATGACTTTAGAGCATAACATTAACCCCCCAAAACATCTATGTTCATTGTGAATCCAATTGTGGGTCTGCTCAACTGCAGATTGAAATTTATATTCTGGCCTTATAGTCACGGCTTGTGTGTATATATAAGATAATTGATAAAACAGAATATTTCTTGTAGGCATGCTGACACTGATTGATACGAGAAGAAAATTCCAGTGGCAGATTCCTGTTAAAGCAAATGCATTCCCTCTTCTGCACGATTAGACACACGGGGGTGGGTCACCATGACTCCTCAAACAGCCAATCTGACTGCGGCTCAGCCCTCACTTTGCGAAGCAAGTGCTTGCAGCATGGCTTCCACTTCCACATGCACCTATTTCATAACCATCTATTTCATAACCATCAAGGAGCCAGCATGGCACAGTGGTTTGAGTATTGGACTACAACTGTGGGGACCCTGGGTTCAAGTCCCTACTCAGCCATGAATCCCATGTCAGGAAAAAGCCACATGGGATATATAGTCACAAGAAATATAATATGTATATGAATGTATTTGAAAGTAACATGACACAGCAAAAGTTATTGAATTGTCACACAGGTGTTGTAAGTAATGTAATTAGAAAGTCCTGAAAGCCAAGGACATATGAGGCAATGACAAAGTGAAAAGATACAAATTGATATCACCTGAGAGTCATTGAGTGGACAGTAATGTATGATGCAATGTGAGGGCTAGATTGAGCCAAGTATAGTATGTCAATCATAATGTATGTACACGCCCAGGAGGTGGCAACTGTATAATGAATAGAGAGACAAATGTCTATATAAGCAATAATGTATGGCAATACTTTTTGTGGGTATAGAGGAGTATAGTAGTGTGGGTATTGAGGAGTATAGTAGTGTGGATTTTGTGAGTAGTGGATTGTTTTGTGCATAATGTATATATTAGAATAAAAGTAGATCTTTTATACAAGAAGACTACTGTGTTGACTGGTGTCTTGAGAGCTGAACAAGAACCAGCAGACTGCAGAGAAGATTGGAAGACATCTTCAGCCAATTCTCAGAGCTACTGGTCAAACTGGTTGTTCTTCCGCTGACCAGGGTGGTGAGAGTGAAAGCCAGGAGAAGAGCTGCAACTCCCATCATCCCTAACATCCCACTGGGTGACCTTGGGCAAGTCGCACTCTCTCAGCCTCAGGAGAAAGCAATGGCAAGCCTCCTCTGAACAAAACTCACAAGGAAACCCCCATGATAGGTTTGCCTTAGTGTTGCCATAAGTCAGCACGACTTGAAGGCGCACCACACACACACATGGCATACGCCTTCAAAGTAAAAACACACAGGAATTAAGGTGATGCAGAACAGTGAAAATTGCTCCCCAAATACTCTGTGCTCCTCTGAGTAAAATATATTTAATCATCATGGCTTTTGAAAGTGACATATTCGAAGGAATTTCAAGTGGAGAGTTTCTCTACAGCTTTGTAGAGAAATCATGGTACATAGGCAAACAGTACAGATTATTATGGTAGGATGACTTGCACAACATGCATTTTACTCCTAGGCACTGTTATTTAGTTTACACTAATAATAATAATAATAATAATAATAATAATAATAATAATAATATAGTTTATTTGTATCCCGCTTTTCCAAAACCTGTGTGGCATGTGGAAATACTGCATGTGGAAATACTGTAGTTTAAACTGATTTACAAGCTTCCCAACATACTTTCTAAATAAAATGAATTAACTTGATGGTATTTTTGTCATTGCCCATGAAAACCTTTTCCCATGGGAACCTCCACCAGAATTCTGTTATTTTATGTAACTTTGTGTAACTATGTAGCACAGATTCTAAGAAACTCCTTTACTGAATTGCAAAAAGGCATAATGGGACACTGCACATAGGGATAGTGTGCAGTGTGATCTGCATTGTGCACCAATGTGCATCAGGCACTTTCTGGCTCTGCTACATAGCAACATAACAGGAGCCCTCTACTGGATATGGATGTTAAAACAACTGCATAATTCTAATTCCTGCAGATGTAAACCCACTTACAAAAGACTTCAGGTCCCAACAGGATTCTGGTGCTCTTTTTATAGTAGAGACTGATGCCCAAAGCGTTCCCCCTTCCCGATTTTTTGTTTCTCCATCCTCAGCAAAAATTGTCCTGCTATGCCTCTGCACATCAATGAACAGATCTATCTGCCTCTGATTTAAGCAAGTTTGGAAACACAGAGCTTGTGGTTTTTTCTTTTCTTTTAAGAACATACAGACCCACCAAATGCAGCAAGGTACAAAAATAATCTACAAAACCTAGTTCTTTAAGAATATGGAAATGCTCAGGAATCACAGTTCTTCTACCTCCCCTCTCCCCAACTATCTCAAGGCTAGGCTATTTTTATTTCAGCAGTATAACTTTGACTTGAAGGTACAATATAATCCAAAATCTACAAAACAGTGATACCTTTATTGGACCAACCAAAATGCCCATTATATATGTTGCAAGCTTTTGAAACTCCACTGGCTTCTTCATCAGGCAAAGGTCTTTAAAATCATAAAGGAGGAGAAAGGGGGATAAAATGATGATGTTAGTCATAGCCCTGCATTTTGTCAAGATGTTGTGGTTGTTGTACTCAGTTCAGATGGTATGGAAAGGTATTCATGTAGGTGAACCTCAGCAGAAAGAGTAATTTAGTTACTGCTACTTTTTTAAAAAATAAAAACCTAGGTGATTTGCAGTCATTCTTCGGCAACTCACCTCTAGATCTATCACTATATCCAAATCCAATCTGCTGTTCACTTCTTGTTTAGAGCCTTCCATTAGGAGCAACTGTAGTCCACTTGCAATACTCAAAACTAAACAGTAAGTGTCAGTGTCGAACAACATAAAGTCTATCCGCTTAAAGTGCAGAAGTATACTAGAAATATAGCCTGATATTCACATAGGCCAAGTATCTTCAGAAATAGTTTACAAATTTCTTTTCAGTTCTGCACTTTATACTCCCATTCTTATGAACCAGTGTTGCTCTGTAAACATATGGCAATGGCTACTGACCATTGAAAATAGCAGAGGTTGCCCTTCCATGGATATTCAAGATCACGGATCTCAGATCCGCGAGTGAAGAGGGGCGATTGTATAAATATTTAATGTAATAATACAATAAAATAAAAACTAAATTTAACACATGTACATTGACACTCCACCCCCACCCCAAATTACATGCATCCAATGAGGTGCTAATGCAGGACTTGACTGGAGGACCTTTCTCCCTGTGCTGTTCAGGACATGTTGCAAATTTAGGCCCGGAACAGACCGCCCCAAAAGGGTGGCTTGCCTGTAACCTGTTTCCCTCTGGAGGGAAGCCGCAGCCACCAAACCATGCGGCATCCCTCCGGTGTAAAAAGAACCCGGTGTTTCCGAGTCCTTTTTTTATCAAGCGCTCTGGAATTGTTTGCTCATTTTGTTGCTTTGCCTAAGTTACTTTATTGATATCCCATCTGCCTTTGTATAAGTTTTATATAGAAAAGATATTAATTGGAACTACATATAGATGACTACCTGTTTTTCTCACTTCATTACCCTGAGACCTGTATGAATCTCTGCGTGAGCTAATGCATATCTAACAAAACTATGATTTAACAGACTAAAAAATATACAAAACAGAAGCAAATGCAACACAGAAATTCTACTACAAAGAGTTTGCCCTATACACATAACTGAAAATCTTATTAGCCTATTTAGGGTGAAAAGTTCTTCCCCTTATCTTAGCAACTTCAACTCCTCTCCTTTCTAGCTCTCCCACTCTTTATGAACTAAACTAGTAAATATTCCTCCTTCTTTAGGGTTTCTTCTTCCACTGGGCCAATTCAATAGTTCATAAATGTATATAATATCTACAAATAATATTTATTTTTTAACTTTTGTATGCTGTGAGTGTTTAGCTATCGGTATGTAGAGAGATCTTGGAGCACCTTTGAGACTAACTGAAAGAAAGGAGTTGGCAGAATGAGCAATAGTCATTTATGAACAAAGGCATTGGGAACTTTGATGTTCACAAACAACCATAGTTAAAGCTGGACTTGTCACTTCATTTCCATACACAAAGGATTTTGAATTTGAATTGACATTCTCACACACCAATGGCATATATAGGTCTGTCCCTGGCTTCTACTCCACCAAATGCATCTGAGGAAGTCAACTTTAGTCTATGGTGTTTATCAGACGAGCTCTTAAAGAGGTACTATTCCAGTGTGACTCCTCTAGCTGCCTCCTGTTGCATGCTGGGATTGGCAGTTTTAAGGAGGGGTATTTAGAATTCTCAGGCAGAGAAGTTCAGCTCCTTAAAACTGCCAATCCCAGCATGCAACAGGAGGCTGCTAGAGGAGTCACACTGGAATTGTAGCTCTTTAAGAGCATAGTGTGATAAACATCATTATGAAAGCTCATGCTGCCAACTCCTTTCTTTTAGTTAGTCTCAAAGGTGCTACAAGATCTCCTTACATATAGATTCTACAGACTAATGACAGCTATATCGTTGAATGTTTAGTATTTGTACTAACTGTTGTAAGCTGTCTTGAGACCCAAACTGAGAAAAAGGTGGGATATAAGTACACATCATCATCATAATCAAACAGCAACTTCTGTTGGGGGGGGGGGGGAACAGTTTTCAGGCAATTTTCAGCAAAGAAGTGTATATGTGTATCATTCTTTCTCTGCACAATGCTCTTCCTCCTGCATCTACAGAGTTCCACAAAAACATCCCTAGCACTGTGTGACAAAGGAGAATGGCCTTGAGCCAGGTTGCAATGAGAAAACATTAGGGAGAGAAACTGTTAAGCATCCCCTCAGGCAGTGGTGGTTAGTCTATCCACTCTCTTTGGGGTTTAGCCAACTTTACAGGAGCTATCCAAAGTGATGCGCCCTTATTCCCAGAACAGTTTCAACACCTTGGACAGCCTACTTAAAGGTCAGACTAAAACACAAAGTCACCAGATAGTACTGCTCTCTGCACCATTTCTGTGCTGATCATTGTCCTCTTCTAATGCTGCTTCCTCCACAAAGATGACACTTTATGAGTTTTCATATACTACTGGCCCTCCATATCCACGGATTCTTTATCCACAGATTCAATGATCCATGGCTTGAAAATATTTTTTTAAAATATAAATTTCAAAAGCAAACCTTGATTTTGCCATTTTATACAAGGAACACCATTTTACCATGCCACTGTATTTAATGGGATTTGAATGTCCATGGACTTTGGTATTCAGGTGGTGGTGGTACTAAAACCAAACCCCAGCAGATACCAAGGGCCCCCTACATATGCTGGCATGCAACAAGACAGACACATACACTTCCAAGACAGTCACACAGACTGCATCTGTACTGCAGAAATAAAGCAGTTTGACACTGCATTAACAGCCATAGCCCGATGCTATGGAATTCTGGGATTTGTAGTTCTGTGGGATATTTAGCTTTTTCTGTCAGAGCACAACAAACTACAAACCCCAGAATTCCATAGGATGGAGCCACGAAGGTTAAAGCAGTGTCAACTTGCATTAATTCTGCAGTGTGGCAGCAGCCATAGTGCGAAGATCCATTTGTACCACCTGCAGTGCTGAGTTCCTGGATCTCCTAAATTGGCATTTATTAGTGCACAAAGTATTTTAAATATTTGCATCATCATCAGTTCTCACTGAGAACACTAGATCTTCAGAGGGCTTTGAAGGTATGACCAACCTTTTCCTTTCCTTTCCTTTCCCCTTCTTGGATTAAAACAGTAATACTGAGAGGTAGAGGAAAAAGAGGAGAAAGGAGAGGTCATATTTTGTTCCTGCACTCAGTTCATATTCAGAAAATGCAAAGGAGTGGAAAGGGAATACAATATATTCACAAAGCCAGTATTTATCAAATGCAAGTCCCTCCATCTTGAACAGAGATCATATTTTCTTCTCCCATCCATCTACCAAAAGATAAGATTAGGACAGCAAACCGTTAGGACAGCATACCAGTCTCTCATTTTATTCTTTTACATTCTGTAGGGTTGCCATCTTGATAGAATCCCTTTAATAGCTTCTGTGTATCACCTGGCAGAGTGTCCTCGCAATAACAAAGACAGCTTTACTTGTTGATTATTGCTTGTGACATGGTTGTTAAAGATACAGGGCTTGACTATCCATAAAGAAGGTGGCACCCTAGGCTCCTGGCTCCTGGCACTCTGTGTCCCAAAGGCATCACTCCCTCTCCAAGAAGAAAACCGAGGCAGATGTCTACTTGCAGAGAATTCTGTGATTTGTAGAGTGTTGAGAATTAAGCAGGAAATCTATACCAGGAGAAAAATTGGCATTGTATCCTACGTCTGGGGACTTCTATATAGGTTACTTAAGGCAATTCCTAACAGTTTAAAAGCTGTAAGTCTGGAAAGAACAGAAATTCCCAGTAAATATCTCACAGTTATAGTACAAGTGCTAACAATTAATCCTGCAGGAACATTCTCTCTAAAAAAAAATTCCCAAATAACATATTAGCAAGTATTAGTGTCATTATTACTCCCATTGGTATCGTAGCCAAGGAGCTCAAAATGACATTTTTGTTCTGTCTGTTTGAAATACAGGAGACTGTGAGACCAAGATATTTGGCCAAGGCTATCAAAAGAGTTTAATGGCTGAGCTCCAATTTGAACCTGGGCTTCCTACGTCCAACCCCACCCCCACCCTCCATGATGCTACTGTCCCTAGCACTACAGCAGGGATGGACAGGCTTCAAACTTAGACCTGAGACAGACCACCCGAAAAAGGCAGCCTGCCAGCGGCCTTTTTTTCCTCTGGAGGGAAGCCGCAGCCGCCAAACCGCACATCTTCCCTGTGGAGGAAAAAGAACCCAAGAAAAGCGGGTTCATTTTAAGCCGCAGGGACAGAGTAACAAGTGTGCCAGTGGCACACTCATTATGTAAGCTCCGTGTGGTGATGTGTGGACACTGTGCGGCGCTTACTTAACAATGGTGGTGCCAGTGTACAAAGGGCGCCACCATTGTTATGCTGTCCATACGTTCTAGGGTTAGGGACCATGCAGTTGCCGCATGTTTCTTAACCCTAGAACTGGTGCTGGTACACTGCTTTATGGTGGTATGTACCGCACCTTAGACTATCAACTTTGTCTTTTTTAAAAACTTAAGATCCACCAGATGAAGAATGATATGGAAGACACATAATCAAATAATTTTAAGTCCAGAATTTGGTTTTGAGTACCAGAACTGAATGACCCTCAGTCTCTCTATCCAAAAAAAAAAAAAAAAAAAAGTCTACTTCTGGTTTCCCAAACTCAGTTCATTTTAGCAGCACAATTTAAGGTGAGATACTTTGCTGCTGCTTGCGTTAAACAATGGGAAATCACAAATCCCAGACAATCTACTGCAAACCACCTAGAGATTTAGTATTAGACCACCTAGAGATTTAGTATTAGCTCATCTATTTCTAATTTCTGCCCACTCTTGCAATACCCTACCTTTGAATTATTACCTACCAAACATATAGAGCCCTAATCCTTTGATAGCTATTACACAGATTCAAGTTGTCATTTGGTGTTGTGGTGACTAAGTAATGAATATACATGTAATAATTGCTCCTATATAATAATAAGATTAATAATAATAATATTTTTATTTATATCCCGCCCCTTTGAGGTCAATCGGGGCGGCTAACAATAATAAAATACAATACAGTATATATCAAAATCTACTTCCCTCCCCCCTTAAAAAGTTATTAAATCAATTATAATTAAAACGAACAAATTAAAACAACATAACACATACACACAAGTACAAAACAGACAAAAACAAAACAGCAAACTGTGGCAGCAATCCACTCAAATTTCCAGAGAGGACCTTAGGGACTCTCATGAGAAGAGGGTTCCTGAGAGTGGGATTATCTATCCAGGAAAAGCCTGCCAGAAGAGATCCGTCTTGGCAGCGTTTTTTAAAGCTGTCTAAAGATGTCAGTTGACGGATCTCGTCCGGCAGGTCATTCCATAATCTGGGGGCGACAACAGAAAATGCCCTCTAATGAAAACAGCTGACCTAAAACTATGTGCTACTTCCTTGTTTACATTATTTTAGATGATTTTTTTTAAAAGTGTAGAACTAGAAATATAATAGATGAATTCACTTCTCCTTCTGTTTCTTGTCTTTTTATATTGTAAGCCTGAGGGCTGGGAAATGCCTACTGGTAATTAACAATTTGTAAGCCACTCTGAGAGCTTTTTGGCTGAAGAGCGGGGTATAAATACTCTAAATTAAGTGGTGACACTTAATGTATGTTCCTGTTTACTCTCCTGTTTTTAACTGCTGTCAAGTCAGCTTCAACTTCTGATGACTCTATAAATGACAGACCTCCAAGACACCCAGTCATCGGGCTCATTCACACTGGCGGCATTGCTCCAGAAGGAACTGGGCAAATTCGGGGGCCCTCTCCCAAATTTCTCCGGAAGCAAGTGCTGACTACCAATCAGGGGCATTTTAACATGAATGCCCTATTGGAGAATTCAGGTTTAAGGTGAAGGTGCCTGGCTGTCAATCAAAGTTAGTTCCGCGATGGTCATAGGTGATGCTTCCAGCACTGATAGGGGCATCAGAAGTGTGCTTTCCACCCCTCCTTTTTTTTTTTAAAGGACCAGGCACCACTTGTCAAATTAAAAAACCTCTGGTGTGTGTGCATGTGTGTGTGTTGTGGGCATTTGATCAGTGTTGTAGGTTATGATCTGCCCTTGGCCCCATTTTCAACCCCAAAAATGCAAGCTAATGCATCCAGTATCCCCCACTCCTTGCCACCCCAGAATGCCTCATACACAGGTAATAATAATAATAACAACAATAATATTAATTCCTCACCTTGGAATGCCAGAAAAGGATGCATTTTTTTTTTGCTCTCCCTAGGCTACTCCTGAATTCCTAGCAAAAGCTGTATCAATTTGTCAATTTACATAATTGGAAAGAGAAGCATTACATTTGATTGGTAACATTCATTCGCAATCTAGCAGTCATTCCAAGGGAAATAATAGGCTGCCCTAACAAAAGCTG
>NC_056522.1:267545832-267562620 GCF_019175285.1 Sceloporus undulatus
TATCAATTTGCCAAGTTGCAACATTACATTCGATTGGTAACATTCATTCGCAATCCAGCAGTCATTCTAAAGGAAATAATAGGCTGCCCTAGCAAAAGCTTTATCAATTTGCCAAGTTGCAACATTACATTCGATTGGTAACATTCATTCGCAATCCAGCAGTCATTCCAAAGGAAATAATAGGCTGCCCTAGCAAAAGTTGTATCAATTTGCCAAGTTGCAACATTACATTCGATTGGTAACATTCATTCGCAATCCAGCAGTCATTCTAAAGGAAAGAATATGCCCATAGACAGAGAAAAATAATTTTTAAAAGATACACATCAAAGGGAAAAGGTCCCTGATGGATAGGAGAGGCTTGTCTTGCTCTGCCCCCCCCGACCTGCCCTGAATTGACCCCATCAGTCATCCCCTTTTTGCCTCCTCTCACCCTTTGCCTCCAGATCCCCCTTTTTCCTTCAGCTCTTTCCTTCTCCCCCTCCCCTCGGAGGAGGGGAGGGAATGCTCTGACCTCTGCCTGCCCTCTGACCTTAATCCCTCCCTGAATTTGCCCCAATGATGATCGAGGGCAAGCTCAGATTTAGCGGAACCCGGGTCTTTTGAGAAAAGATGGATTTTAGCCCGATTCTGGATACCCCGGGGTAAGGGGCATTTCCTTGTGCAAGCCTCGACATGGATTGTGAAAGAATGAACTTCACGTGGAAGATTCGATTTCAAAACTGGTGTAAAAGGTAATGTGAATGGCCCCATCAACAGTCCTGCTGAGGTCCTGCAAACTCAGGGCTGTGGCTTCCATGATTGACCCTATCCCCTATAATACAGTCTCTCTCTTTTCTTACCTGCCTTCCAGTTTGCCAAGTATTGTCATCCTATCAAATAAGTCATGCCATCTCATGATACGGCCAAAGTACAAAACCATCGGTTTGGTCATTTTGGCTTTTAGGGAGAGTTCAGGCTTGATTTGTTAAAATTCTTTATTATTTTGCCAGTCCACAGCATGCATAGAATTCTCCTCTAGTACCAAATTCCAAATCACTTGATTCTCTTCCTATCAGTTTCCTTCACTATCCAACTTTCGCATCCATACATATACATCAGAAATATTATGGCATGGATTATTCTGGCTTTAGTATTCAAATGATACATCTTTACACTTGAGGATTTTATGTAATTTTTTCATACTTGTTCTTTCAAATCCTAATCTACTGTGTGCATTTATGCACATTCATGCCATCTGTCAACATATGGCAACTCCATTAATTTTATAGGTTTTCTTAGCAAAGAGAACTCAGAGTAGTTTTGCCAACCTGGTGGTATACCTGGGTTTGACAGTATACAGTGTGTGAAGCAGCCCTTGGTCTCATTTTCTGTTTACTTACAGTTTCCCTGAGACTTCCCTTTCCTAGAATCATAGAGTTGGAAGAGACCGCAAGGGCCATCCAGTCCAATCCCATGCCATGCAGGAACTCTCAGTCAAAGCATCCCCGACAGATGGTCATCCAGTCTCTGCTTAAAGACCTCCAAGGAGGGAGGGACCAAATTTTATGACATTCTTGAAGCTATTCAAAACTGTTGCCTGACTGATTGTTGCAGAAATGGGCCAGAGTCCTGGGAGTTAAAAGGACACTGTTGCTCTGCTGAAAGGAAGAAAAGAACAAAGGAAAAGAACAATCTCTGAATGTTTTCTTGCACAATGTTTAAACATCTACTTGAAAGCAGGGAGAGCTAATGTGGTGTAGTGGTCTGTGTGCTGGGCAACTCTGGAGGCCAGGATTTGAATCCCTGCTCAGCCATGGAAACCCGCTGGGTGACCTTGGGCAAGTCACCCTCTCTCAGCCTCAGAGGAGGGCAATGGCCAACCCTCTCTGAACAAATCTTACCAAAAAGAAAAAAAACCCTCTGTGATAGGTTCACCTTAGGGTGGTCAAATTGGAAATTATTTGAAGGCATACACCAAGAACCAACTTGAAAACAGTATGGAAAAACATGCCTCCCCTAGAAACCTCAGAATGAACCTTCTCACTTCTTTTGATCTATATCTTTATTATTCCTTTCTGCCCTCCTTTCCTCCTCTTTCCCCCATTCCATATTGTTTTGAAGATTAACATGGATTAACTAGCACACTGAATGTGTTTGCATTTTGTCAAATAGTGCAGAGCATCAGCAGGAAATGCTACAAAGAAAGCAAACACTCTTTAATCAACGCAGCAATACCTGGATTACATTTACATGTTTTTCTGGCAATCCATGTTAAAAAAAACAGAGGCTATTTTCTGTGACAACATGTGCTGTCTTCTGCCTGTCACCCACATGCCCCTTGCCTATAATATATTGGCAATATATTTCAAGCAGCAATGACTGCATTTTCTCTCCCAAGAACCAGCTTGGTGTAGTCGTTGAATACATGGGGTGGCCTTGGGCAACTTACACTCTCTCAGCCTCAGAGAAGGTAAAGGCAAATCCCCTCTGAACAATCTTGCTAAGAAACCCCCATGATAGGTTCACTTTAAGGTTGCCATAAATCAGACATGACTTGAAGACACACAAGACCAAAGTACTGCATTATCAGATTTATAATGCTGCCTCTGACAATTGTAACTTTCTTGCCATGGTTTCATCCCTGGAGATTTAATGCAATCCAGGTATTGCACAGTAACTTTAAATGAGTGGCTCCCTCAGGATTTTCACACAGAAAGAAATATGACAGCTCCTGTGGCTTCAGTTCTACAGAAAAGGGAATTTAAAAATGGGCACAGATAATCATGCAGTTAAAAAAAATCCCTCATTTGCACAACTGAATTTGCCATCCTGCCTTCTTTTTCCTTTAGCCCCATGTTGGCTCTTCATACTACTATATGGGCATGACTGTGCAGCTAGAATTGCACAATGATTGTGAAGCATTACAGAATTTCCCTTTTTCTCCAGTTCTCTGTACCTCCCAAAAATCAGCTCACTGTGAGGTAGAGTTTTCAGCCATGAAGAGACAGATTTGGGTGCATGTGGGAAGAGGCTGCAGTGGGCAGGGGTCTCACTTGCTTCCATTTTCTGCTATCATGCCAGGAGAAGTCTAGCCTTGGATATTCTCCAAAATATATGTTCAGAGAGAATGCATTTTTAATCACTTACACTTTTCTGTTACATGCTCTTGGAGGAGGCCACTGGTTTTCATGCCGTTCTGATGCTGTGCCAAATCTAGTTCCATCTGTTAAGAGAGTCACAGCTGTGCCTTTGTTATACAGAACTCCTGGTCAGCAGCATTCCTCAAGGTGCAACAATCTTTCTTCCTATTCTCATTTAGCCTTGTGTCGCTGTTCCTTCTCTCATTGCCCCCAGCAGCTGCTGTTGAATAATGATCAATAAAAAAGATCTTGGCATTGTACTCTTACCAGGACAATTCATAGTTTTCCTGGCACAGACCCTGCCTAAGAGTTGTGCCTTCAAGTTATTTCTGACTTATGGCAACCCTAAGGTGAACTGAGTTTTCTTGGCAACATTTGTTCAGAGGGGGTAAGAGTCATACACACATAATATTTCTGCAGCATTTCCTAGTAAATTAGTTGCTACAACTAGACCTGAGGCATACCAGCAGCAGATATTCAGTTATCTCAAGAGAAATGCTTGTGCTTCCAAGCAAGGACAGATTAAAATAGTTGGGGCACTGGGGAATTTCCAAAAAAACAAGGCCCTCTTTGTGATTTTGGATGGCATACAAATTAATGAATTAATTAAATATCAAATACAATAGGCAGCAAAACAAAAATCCCCATATGTAAAAATCCTTTTCAGTCCTGTAAATTCAGCAAGACAGCCCAATCCCACATATTTTTATACAGTTACTCAAGTAATACAAAAACAGCTGACGCTAACAAAAACAACAGTCTGCTGATTCCATTGCAAAACGGAGCACAAGATGCCTAATAGCTGAAGTTGTGAGGTTGGAATGATGATGACGATGGTGATGATGATCATCGTCGTTATCATCAAACTGTGCACATTTAGAAAGCAATGCCATTATCACAAATAGTCAACACGGGTTTCTGAGAAACAAGTCATGCCAGACTAATCTGATCTCCTTTTTTTTGATAAAATTACCAACTTGGTAGACAAAGGGAATACTGTAGATATAGCATATCTCGATTTCAGTAAGGATTTTGACATAGTTCCCCATGACATTCTTGCAAACAAGCTTGTACAACAGGGGTAGGCAACCTTTTTGAGCCGGGGGCCGGGTTGCTGTCCCTCAGACAACTGGGGGGGCCGAAACCAATAAATAAATAATTAAAAAATTTTAAATAAATAAATAAACCAGGACAAATGTAGGACAGAATTTTCACATGGAGGATACTTTTTTTAAAAAATGGAGGACACATGGAAAAAAAATGCTGATTTTTTAAAAAATGTTAATATAAATGCATGTTTCTGAGGCTTCTATAGACAATTGCCCCCCTTGCCCTCCGCTTGCCCCCCCTTGCCCGCCTCCTCCTGATAGGCTAAAGGCCCCACACCCTCACGTGAGAGGCCAAAGGCTCCGGTGGCAATCGGCGGCATGACCGGGCTGGGGCCGGTCCCAAGGCCTTGCCGGGCCGCATCCGGCCCGCGGGCCGCAGGTTGCCTACCCCTGTTGTACAATGTGGGCTAGACAAGGCAACTGTTACATGGATTTGTAATTGGTTGACTGGCCAAACCCAAAGGGTGTTCAGCAATGGCTCTTCTTCATCCTGGAAAGAAGTGACCAGTAGAGTGCCACAGAAGAGCAAGAAGCAGCACAGTATAAGAATCAGGCTTATGCTTCTCTATTTAAAGTAAAAAAAGAGCTAGATCACTCAGAAGAAAGTATGAACTGCACAGCAGATCTTGAGAGGATGGATATACAATCCATCTCTTTGTATTTAATGATGATGATTATGATCCACAAGTCACACAGATGTTTTTCTTTTCCATCTACATTCAACTTTGCACAGTGAAGGAAAGTTATTCAAGTGACATTAAGCTCATGAATGCAAAACAGGAGAAGAGGTCTACTCATTTCAAGCAAGAATCAACTCACCCCACACTCACTCCCGCATTCCCTATGCAGAAATCCATTCATTTAAGCAGGAAATTCACAATCACTTATGCATACCCTCTGCCATCTCTTCCACACACACCTATATACATATTAGAAGAGAACACATACAAGATAATTCTAAATCTTGCACATCTGTAGGACCTGGACCAAACTACATCAGCTGAACCACTGATACCTCATCCTAGTTGTCAATAATGTCTCTAGCTATCTGAAACTCATTTAAACACAATTGCAACTGTTACCAGTTGGGGTAGCAGCCCAAGGGACAAAATACAATAGCTTCCAAGACAAAAAGCATATATAAATTACTTATCCTCACCTAGGAATGGACAAGTTGAACATTTGCGGATTCTGCACTTCAGATAAGGAGAACATCCTCAAGGCTACTAAGAAATGCCCTCACACATGTAGCTCTGCAAATGTAGGTGTGCGTGTGTGTGTCTGTATGTGTAATCAGTGTTATCTCATCAAAATCAAGATGCTTACAAAAAAAGTTACACAATAAGAATGACTATGGTGATGTAACCACCACAATAATTCAATGCTTTAATAAGTAGCATACATACAAGCATCATGTACCAAACACAGAAAAAATACAATTTTTGTGGAATACCCTTGGGGACCTAGCAAGAATGACATATGGTACATCCTTAAGGAAAAGTATGTACAATCAGATAGAGCTTTTGCAGTGATCACAGGTGGTCAAACTTCATCCTCTGTTCCCCTTTCTGTTGGAGTTCCCCAGGAATCTGTTTTGGGTCCCCTATTGTTTTCTCTCTACATATTATCCCTAGGAAAACGTATTAGTTCTTTTGGTTTTTTCCTATCATCTGTATGCCAATGACACTCAGCTGTATCTTTCCACCCCTGACCTTTCTCTGGGACTTGAACAGCAAGTTTCATCTTGTCTCACACCTGTCTCTCTGTGGATGCGTCGTCGGTGTTTGAAGCTCAATGTGTCCAAGACGGAGCTTCTTGTCTTTCCACCTAAGTCCTCCCCTCAATACTCCTTTTCTGTTTCTGTCGACAATACCTCTATTCAACCAGTCCAGGAAGCCCACAGCCTCGGTTTCACTTTTGATTCCTCTGCCAAAACATTGCCAAAATCCGTCCATTTCTCTCGGCCTCTACTGCCAAGACTCTGGTGGTCTCCTGACTAGATTACTGTAACTTCCTTCTAGCAGGGCTTGCTTTTTCTCATCTTCGCCCTTTAATTTCCGTTCAACATTCAGCAGCATGCATCATTACAACCACTTGCAGCTTTGACCATGTTCTCCTTTATCATCCCTTCACTGGCTTTCCCGTCTGTATACAGTATAAGCTTCTGTTGTTAACTTTTAAAGCCCTGCATGGGCTGGCCCCTCTTTATTTATGTGAACTTCTTTCTCCTTACATTCCCACTCGTACTCTCCGTTCTAGTAGTCAAGGTCTGCTGCCCCAGCCTAGGATCTCCACTGCCCCATCCCGGATTCGTCCCTTCTCACTTGCTGCCCCTCACTCCTGGAACCTTCTTCCCCCACGAACAAAGGTCATCACTTCTTTGACCGCCTTTAAATCTGAGTTGAAGAATATCTTGTTCAGGGAAGCATTCCCAGGCACTGTGTGAATATTTATCTGATATTTATTACATAATGGATGTTGATGTTTTAATTGTTGCCTTTTTTTAACTAATTCTATTTTATATTACTACCTACTGTTTATATGTATTTTGTAGATTGTACGCCATTGGCAGGTTTTATATTTTTATTGACTTGATTATCTGTATGTATTATATAGCACTGTGTACATTTACAGCGCTATAGAAATAAACAACAACAACAACAACAATAATAATAATATCAGCTACTAACAACTAGGCTGGACCACTTATTCACATGTTTCATAAAGAGGAATTTAAGTGGGCCAACTCTTTATAGACAAAGAGGCTCAGTGGGGCATTCTGGAGGACTTTATAAATTAAAATTAGCATCTCTGAATTCAAAGTATGTGGTAGACATACTGCATAACAGGCTGAATATGTTCCTACCTTGCCAATGTTCACACAAGATCCCATGACTCCATGTTTGCAGTGCTGAATTCATGATAAGGTTGCCATTTTGAGACAACTCTCTGATACTGCTCAGCATCTAGAGATATTTGGGTTTTTTTTTAAAAAAGAAACCATCTCTTTACCTAAAATTACTTCGAATAATCTTGTGCTGCTTATGTAGGACTGTCACAAAGCCCCAGAAATCCTCAATATATTTGTTCCTGAGAAGCTTTAACAAGACAAAGATGAAATGGAGAGCTGAGAATCATATTCCTTATGCCAAATGTTTCCCTAGAGCTTATAGCCAGATTGTGTAAATGCACAGAATTCAAAATTAGACCCAGACTTTATGAAAAGGTGTCATTTATTAAATAATGTATAGCAAAATCTCTGGGGATCAAACTTCCATTATGCAGCTCTTGGTGTAATTTTCAAACGATATCAGCAGACAGAACAAAACTATCAAATCTCATTTGATGAATTTACATCCTACTTAAAATGCAAAGGCACATCTGCACGAGAGCCTCACTCATTTCCAGTTCAATGCTTTAATGCCAGACTGGAAGTTCAAGAGAAGTCTCCCGAAAAAGAAATGTATTACAAATGCAATAAAGTCCAGATCCTCTGTATGTGAGCACACATAAATACAATTTCATGGCTTCTTCAAAAAGGTTTCCTTGCTACTATCCCAATCTGGTTTAGAAAACAAGTAGGGGATTAACACAGGCTTTAAAAGTATATATAAGAAGAAATAATAGGACAAGTAAGGCATGAGACAGTCATCCCCCTTTTTTCCTTTTCTTTTCAGGAATATCCTTTTTCACTTATCTGTCAATAGGATATATTTCTTGTTGTGTGTCTTCAGGTAATTTCTGATTTATGGCAACCCTAAAATGAATCTATAATGGAATTTTCTTAGCAAGATTTATTTAAGGAGGTTTGTCTTTGCCTTCTTCTGAAATATACTATGCTTGAAATATTGAGATTCTGTTTTTAACTGCCAAGATAAGTAGCTACTGATAGACCATCTCCTGTAAATCTGCTTAATCTTTTCTTAACATTTTCTAAAGTGGTGTATAGTATCATAAACTGTGACAAGGAGTTCCATACATCAGTGGGATGTAACAGTACTCTTTTCTGCTTTGGTCAGACCTCACTTAGAATTCTATGTCCCATTCTGGGTAACATACAGTTCCATGATATTGACAAGTTGAAATATATCCTGAGGAAGGTGACCAAGATGATAAAAGCTCTATGGGGAACGGCTTGGGGCGCTCAAGGGCATCACTAAAGTGGCATAGGCCGCACTAGGTGACACCCTAAAGAAGGGGTGACACTACTGCTCCCCAGACATCTGTCCTTTGGCAGAAATAGTCTGTGGGGTTCACCTGTGTCCTTTTAAAATGCTGGAGCTCAGTGGGAGAGATGGTGTGAGTGGGACAAGGCTCAGTGGGAGGAAAAAAAAGAGGCCTCAGGGTTGTTTGTTTTTTAAACCTTTTTTTTTTAAACATTCTTTAACATTTTCTGTCAAAACCATCACATCTTACCAAATTTTCACTTTAACCATATGAAACAAAGTACATGTAAATACATTTAGGCTGTGCATATGATACCTTAACTTAAAAGTATAGTTTTAATTTTGCTACTTTTTATGTTGTAACTCTTGCCATTGAATTCAGTAATATATATTAGTAAATTAGTACAAAAAACATTACTGTGGATTCTGTATAATAATAATAATCATAATAATAATAAGAAGTTTTATTTGTATTTCCCTGCCTCTCCCGACGGATCGAAGCAGGATTACAACCGATACATTCCATACAACAATAATTTCAATAACAATTATCTAAAATCACAATTTAAAACAGTTGGGTATCTAAAAACGTTACAATACAATATTAAAATCTCATTACATCCTGTGGTATAGTGGGGTATGGGAGGAGGTCAATGGGGGGGGGATTGGTTTGACTATGTTTCAGCTGGGTATGTTTAGCCTGAAGAAGTGAAGACTGGGAAGTGTTTTTTTAGCCCTCTCTAAGTAACTGAAGAAAAGGGCTTCTACCTAAGATTAGGAAGAACCTCTTGATGGTGAGAGCTGTTTGCCAGAAAACAGACTACTGTACTTCACAGGATGGTGGACATCCCTTCTCTAGACTTCTTTAAATAGAGATTCAGTAGCCATCTCTCAGAAGGTCATGAGCGCTGGATTATTGCATTGCAGAGGATTTGATGGCCTTTGCGGTACATTTTGACTCTATAATTTTATGATTCTATGTTGTGCAAATTGCTAATCTGAAATAGTATGAACAGACCATTTCCTTTGCTTATTATAGATACGCAGTTATATTGAACAATAACCAAAAGACCTAGGGAGCTGGTCATGTTTAGCTGGAGAAGAGAAGACTGAGAGGTGACATGATTGTTACATTTAAATATCTGAAGTGATGTCATGTAGAAGATGAAGACAGCTTTTGTGTTGGTCTCTAGAGGGATTGGAGGATGGTTTTGAAAGGAAGGGAAGAGAGGAGCATAAAATTCACTTTGTGCTGCTGGTGGTGGGAGAAGAAAGAATTCTAATAGTAGTGGCTGAGAGACAGAAACAGAGACAGGCATAGCAGAGCACATCAACTCCCTGAGGTGGGTGTGATATATGTTGTATGTTTCTTTAAGTCTTCCATCCTCTCTCTTCATTCACCTGTTCTGTGTTATTGTGTTCCTATAAATCATTATGTGATCTTGGGAGTGGTGGGAGTTGTTTGGAAAGAGACTGACTTTGTGTGTGAGTATTTTGAAGCTCCAGCATTCCAGAAGAAACTGTCTTTTGAATAAAATGTATTTATCTGTTTGAGAAACTTGACGGAGCATTCTTCACAACATTACATGGTGTCAGAAGTATGGACTTTATTCGACCTCCACCTCCCCTGGTTTTGCAGGGTAATTTGGTGGTGAGTTGGAAGCAGTGGGAACAAGCCTTTCAAAATTATCTTATAGCAGTCGGAGCAGATAAATATTCAAGGACAAGACAAATAGCTATACTCCTGAGTTGTGTTGGCCAGGATGCTGTTGAAGTCTATAATATGTTTGTTTTTTCTGATACGGAACCAAAAGATGTTGATGAAGTACTTAAGAACTTTAGAGACTATTTCACTCCTCGGACAAATGTTATATTTGAGCGTTATTTGTTTTGGAGTTGCTTATGGAAAAGCGAAGATTCTGTTGATACTTTTGTTACAGACATATGAGGCAAAGCAAAAAACTGTGATTTTGGTTCTGTGACAAATGAGATGATAAGAGACAAAATTGTTTTCAGTGCACCAGAGCAGATGAAGGAAAGCCTTTTAAAGCAGTCTGACCTTACATTAGAGAAGGCATTGGAATTATGCCGTTTGGCTGAAGTGACCACAGCTCGGTTGCAGACTATGGTATGTTCTGGCAAACAACAACAGGAAGTGTGTGGAACACATCAAGATTTTGAAGAAATACCAGTTCAAACTCTTGGACATAAAAAGTTTGCCTCTGATAAGAAACAGGCTCCTGTTGGATGTATATTATGCGGAAGATGTGGAACTGAACATAGACCATACAAGTGTCCTGCATTTGGGAAACTATGTCATAAGTGTGGAAAGAAAAATCATTTTGCTAAGCTGTGTAGGCTTATGAGGACAAATGAAAGTGGAAGACAAGAAGGACATCAAGTTCATAATTTGGACTTACAAACTTTATTTATAAGACTTCTATCTCATGATATTTCTGAACCTGTGCTGGCAAATCAAACCCCAGGATGGTATGCAGATGTAACCTTGAAAGGGTTTGCAGTAAAGTTTAAACTAGATACAGGGGCTGAGGCAAATGTTCTGCCATCAAAAATACTAAATGCTCTGCCAGGAAAAAACAAATTAGTTAAAAGTGAAGTAGTTCTTGTAGCTTATGGCGGAGCTCAGATAAAGCCTCTTGGTACAATTGTCCTGGAAGGGCGCACTAAAAATGGAAAAGCCAATTTGTTGTTTTATGTAACAGATAAGTCAACACTTCCATTGTTGGGCAGGGTGGCGTGTGAGACTTTAAATTTAGTGCGTCGGGTTGATGATATAGGCCCGGTTAATTTTACATCATGTGACCAATTAGTTACAGCATATTCAGATGTTTTTGATGGACTTGGGGAATTTGAAGGTCCTCATCATATACACATTGATCAGACTGTCCCTCCTGTGATACATGGCTGTAGAAAGATACCTATTGCAATCTTGGATAGGTTAAAGGAGGCTCTAAGTCAAATGCAAGCAACAGGAGTGGTGTCTAGAGTTGAAGGTCCCACAGACTGGGTGAACAGTTTGGTTGTGACAGAAAAGAAAAATGGAAATTTACGTATATGCCTTGATCCTCGTGATTTAAATAAGGCAGTTTGTAGGCAACATTATACTATTCCTACAATAGAGGAGGTATTAGCTAGGTTAGCAGGAATGAGATTTTTTACCATCATAGATGAAAAAGATGGTTATTGGCAGGTGAAGTTAGATGAAGCCTCAGCCCGTTTGTGTACATTCAATACACCATGGGGAAGATATTGTTTTAATCGTCTGCCATTTGGGCTTAAGTCTTCTAGCGAGGTATTCCAGCAAAAGAATGAAGAAACTTTTGGGCATATAAAAGGAGTGTATATGATTGCTGATGATATGATAATAGCAGGAAAAACTTCTGAGGAACATGATCAGATTTTACAGCAGGTAATGGAGACAGCAAGGGCCAAAAACATCAGGTTCAACAAGGAAAAGATTCAGTTTAAAATTGATTCTGAGAAATACATGGGACATATAGTGACAGCTGAAGGTGTTAAGGCTGATGATGAAAAGATAAAAGCAATTCGAGAAATGCCCCCTCCGCAAGATAGACAGGGTGTTCTTAGATTTTTAGGGATTGTTCAATATTTGGCAAAATTTATCCCACAAGAGTCAGAGCTTACAGCACCTTTAAGGGCATTACTGAAGAAGAATGTAATGTTTCAGTGGATGCCTGAACATCAGGCTGCATTTGAAAGGGTCAAACAACAACTATGTCAGGCACCAGTGCTTCAGTATTTTGATGTTGAAAAGCCAGTAATTGTTCAAGCCGATGCGTCAAAAAATGGATTAGGTGCTTGTTTGATGCAAGATGATAAGCCAGTATTTTATGCATCCAGATCTCTTAGTCAGGCAGAACAAAATTATGCTCAAATAGAGAAGGAATTGTTAGCTGTGTTGTATGCAATGAAGAAATTCCATCAATATGTCTTTGGTAAGGAAGTATTAGTTCAGTCTGATCATAAACCACTAGAAGTAATTTTCAAAAAGCCAATTGGTGGGGCTCCTGCTCGTTTACAGCGTATGTTATTACAACTTCAAAGGTACCAACTTAACGTAGTGTATACTCCAGGGAAGTATATGTATTTAGCTGACACATTGTCCAGGGCTACCGTAGATCCTCCTAGCAATGATGAACAACAAGTAGAGGGGGAAAGAGTGATACATGTGTTGAGTACGATAGCAATGCATCCAGCAGGGGTTGCAGCTATAAAGGAGGCAACTGCAAAGGATGAACAGCTTCAGGTAGTGGCCACTTTTACAACACAGGGCTGGCCACAATATTACAGAGAGGTACCCTCAACAGCGAAGTCATTCTGGTCAGTGAGAGATTCCCTCCGATATGAAGAGGGTATTCTCTATGAAGGAGAAAGGGTTGTTATTCCATTTGCCCAAAGGCAAGAAATGCTATCTCAATTGCATGAATCCCATCAAGGTATTCAGAGGACTAGAGCAAGAGCAAAAGGCCTTATGTATTGGCCTGGTATGGGCAAGGATATTGAAGTATGTATTGGGAATTGTTCTGTTTGTGCATATTATGCATCAAGGAATCAAAAAGAACCACTTATACCTCATGAGATACCTGAGCTACCTTGGGAAAAAGTGGGTATGGATATTTTTGAGCATAAATCATTTGCATTTCTTCTGGTGGTGGATTATTATTCAAAATATCCAGAAGTTGTAAGCATTCCAGATAAGACAGCACGGACAGTAATATCAAGATTAAAAGCTATATTTGCGCGACATGGCATTCCTAAAATCGTAATGAGTGATAATATGCCTTTCGCTAGCCGTGAGTTTCAACAGTTTGCTCGGGAATGGGGTTTTCAGCAGGGTTTTAGTAGTCCAGGATATCCCCAGTCTAATGGAATGGCAGAAAGAACGATACAGTCTATAAAACAACTGATTAAGAAGGCAGAAGACTCAAAAAGAGATCCATACTTGGCACTATTAGAATATCGAAACACTCCTGTGACTGGAATGTTATATTCACCAGCACAAATGCTGATGAACAGAGTATTAAGGACTAAACTCCCAGTAACTAAGGATGTGTTATCTCCAGAAGTCCCTAGTGGTGTAGGAGATTGTCTCAAAAGAGCTCAGGAGAAACAGAAATATTATTATGATCAAACTGCAAAGTCCCTTAAGCCTCTGCAAGAAGGAGATCATGTATGGGTTGAAGAGAAGGAAGGGTGGTCTGCTGCAACTGTCGTAGAAAAGTGTAGGCAGCCCCGAACATATTGGGTTGCGACTGAGGATGGACATAAGTATAGACGCAATAGGCGTAAATTGCGACGCCGGGGAAGGGTTGCCAATAGTCACGTGGAAGTGAGTCAGAATGTTTACCAAGGTGACCAAGATAATTGTCAAGGTACAAGTGTTTCCCAGATAAAAGGAAGGTCCCCCATACATGTAACATCCTATGGGAGAAAGGTATTCTTACCTGAGAGATATGTACCATCATGAGTGAAATTTCCTTTTTTATGATGTTGTGAAGATTGCAATTTTATTACTAATGTATAATTCTTATGAATTTTTAATGATCCTAATATTGTAATGGTAATTCTTCTTTTTCTGAAAGAAGAGGGATGTGATATATGTTGTATGTTTCTTTAAGTCTTCCATCCTCTCTCTTCATTCACCTGTTCTGTGTTATTGTGTTCCTATAAATCATTATGTGATCTTGGGAGTGGTGGGAGTTGTTTGGAAAGAGACTGACTTTGTGTGTGAGTATTTTGAAGCTCCAGCATTCCAGAAGAAACTGTCTTTTGAATAAAATGTATTTATCTGTTTGAGAAACTTGACGGAGCATTCTTCACAACATTACAGTGGGGATGTGCTGTATAATAAAACATGGAAGAATCGGCAGCAGCATTAAATAAAAGTTCTTATCGGATGAAGCAATATGTGCTGGAATAGACGCACATAAAATAAACAAGGTCCTGAGACAGCAGAGCTGGTATTACAACTACCTCCCTCTTCTCATGCAATGAAAGCACTACACAGCAGTATGTGACATGAAAACACACCTTGCTGTTAAAACCTCTCTCATAGTGGCGGGATACACACCGCCATTTAGTACGTATACAATACGTACTAGGGTTAGGAAGGGGCGGTGCTTCCGCACCCCCCTAACCCTAGTACGTATTGTATACGTACAAGATGGCGGCGCCCCTTCTACATGGGCGCCGCCATCTTTACGTACTGGACGCACAGTGTCCAGACGTGTCGCGGCGCCTATGACGTCGCGAGTCCGCGCCAGGCGCCTCGCGACGTCATTGAGGCGCCGCAAAAAGAAGCTCCGAAATGGAGCTTTTTTGCTCCGCGCGGGAGCCGCGCGGTTTGGCTGCTGCGGCTCCCGCGCGGAGCAAATGGCGGCGGCGGACCGCCGCAAAGCGGCGGTCTGTACCCCGCCATAGTTAAGTAATCACCACTCATCGCTTCCATTATTGAGGCAGTACATGTTAGGGTATGGTACAGAAAGGAGTTATAAAAACAAAAGCTCCTGCAGAATATTAATTGGCATGTGGCTACAGAAAAACAACTGTGTTGTCAAATAAATACACATACACACAGTAGCACAACAATGCCTTTGAAAAAGGATATCTTCGTTGCAGTTGTGTGCCTTCAAGTCATTTCTTACTTATGGACACCCTAAGGCAAACCTATCAAGAAGTTTTCTCGGCAAGATTTGTTCAGAAGGGGTTTGCATTTGCCTTCCACTGAGACTGCAAATGTGATTTGCCCAACATCATCCAGATTCAAATTCTAGTCCCCAGAGTCCAACGATGAAACCACTACTCCACACTGGATCTCTTATTGGGGGGAGGGGCATATAGGAGAGGTCCTTTGGCCCATACAGTGGTGTCATTGCGGCTATATGGACCACACCGGGTGACACCTCAGAGGAAGGGTGACACCCAGTTGGGCCTTCTTCACTGTTTGGTGCCAGAGGGGTGAATGCGCACCCTTCTTGGCTGCTCTGTCACTGGGCTTTCTCCCTGGGGAAGAAGCCCAGAGACAGAGGAGCAGGAAAAGAAAACACACACCCTTCCCAGGTGGCAACTTCTACACCAGATGAAACTCTAGCTAGTGATGACACTAGGCCCATGTAGTCTATGTTGTCAGCCCTGACTTTCTAAAGTTTCCGGCAGGATTCTTTCTTAGTCCAACATGGAGATTCTGGTTATTCATTGTGTTTGGGGTGTTGTCCTTTCGTCTAATGATATAAACTTCTACCTTCACAACCCAGACCAAGGTTTACACCTCCAGCTGATGATTGGGAGATGTAGGTATTAGCTTCATTGCTGCAATAGCCAAAAGTTCTGTCACAGAGGGTCCCACCCCTTCCTTTTTCTCCCAAGCTTGTATGAAAGAACTCTTAACAGAGACTTTCCTCAGCACATTTGCTGAATCAAGTGAAAATCACATGTGTATAAACACCTGCTGACAGAAATGGAAAACCCATACTCTCAGCTCTGAAGCAGCAAGTCCCTGCTGTCCTTTCTACATTTAGATGTGCTCTGAATATTCCTTGAACATGCAACTTAGAATCAAAAGACTGGAAGGTACCAATCTAGTTCAACTCTTGCCATGCAGGAATACACAATACAGTGCTCCAGAAAGATGCCCATCCAACCTCTGTTTAAAGACCTCCAAAGAAGGAGAGACCACACATCTCCCTCATTCCAGACCAGTCTACTCCACTATGAAACAGCTCTTGCAGTCAAAAAGTTATTTCTACTATTTAAATGAAAACTTTTTTTCCTTGTAATTGGTTTGCATCCCAGTCCCAGTCTCTGGATCAGCAGAAAATAAACTTGCACCATCTTCTACATGACATCCCTTCAAATATTAAAAAATAATTATTGTATTGCCTTGCAATCTTCTCCATTGTTACTATCAGTAAAAGCTTCCAGGTACGTATTTGAACACCTGGGCTACATGTACTAACACAGGGGTAGGCAACCTTTTTGAGCCGGGGGCCGGGTTGCTGTCCCTCAGACAACTGGGGGGGCCGAAGCCGGAGGGTGGAGCTTCCACCCTCCAGGGGCGGAGCCGCACATGGGGGTGGAGCTTCCACCCTCTGGGGTGGAGCCACATGCTAGGGCGGAGCTTCCACTATCCAGGGGCGGAGCCACATGTCAGGGGCGGAGTTTCCACCCTCCAGGGGCGGAGCCGCATAATATTTGCAAGAAGCTACTAGGGCCGGCAATGCACACAGGAAAAACGCATGCACATTGTCTCAAACCAGAAAAGAGCAAGCAAGTCCATGTGGGGGGATTTTGCAAAGAGAATATCAAAGGATAACAACAACAATAATAATAGCAATATTTGCAAGAATGTAAGTG
>NC_056522.1:267562630-267573656 GCF_019175285.1 Sceloporus undulatus
ACTAGGCAAGGCCACAAAACAGCAAAAAATGCATGCCACTGTCTCAACCCACAAAAGAGCAAGCAAGTCCATGTGGGGGGATTTTGCAAAGAGAATACCAAAGGATAACAACAACAACAACAATAAGAGCAATATTTGTAAGAATGGAAGCTACTAGGCAAGGCCACAAAACAGCAAAAAATGCATGCCACTGTCTCAACCCACAAAAGAGCAAGCAAGTCCGTGTGGGGGGATTTTGCAAAGAGGATAACAACAACAATAATAAGAGCAATATTTCTTTCTTTCTTTCTCTCCTTTCTTTCTTTCTTTCTTTCTTTCTCTCCCTTCCTTCCTCCCACCCTCTCACCTTTTCTCTCTCTCTTCTCCTCTCCCTCCCTCTCTCTCTCTCCCTCCCACCCACCGTTTCTCTCTCTCTCTCTCCTCGCCTCCCTCCCTCTCTCTTCTTTCCCTCCCTCCCTCTCCTCTCCCTCTCACCTTTTCTCTCTCTTCTCCTCTCTCTCTCCCTCCCACCCACCCTTTCTGTCTGTCTCTCTCCTCCCCTCCCTCTCTCCCTCTTCTCTCCCTCCCACTCTCTCTCTCTCTCCTCCTCCTCCCCTCCCTCCCTCTCTCTCTGCCTCCTCCTCCTCCCCCCCGCCCCTCCATTTATAGGAGGGAGGATGGAGGGCGGGGCCAGGAGGGAGGTGGGCGGGGCTAGGAGGGAGGTGGGCGGCGCCCAGTTGAAGGTCCGGTGCGGCTGCTGAAGCCCCGATTCAGGGCTCCAGAGGCCGCATCGGGCCTCCCAGGGGCCCGGTGCGGCTGCTGAAGCCCCGATTCAGGGCTCCAGAGGCCGCATCGGGCCTCCTAATGGGCGCCGCCATTTTGCCCTTCAAAATGGCGGCGAAGTCTCGCGCGACCTTTATGGTCGCGCGAGACTTCGCTGCCATTTTGAAAGGCAAAATGGCAGCCGGAGCGGCCGAAATCGGCTGCGATTTCGGCGACAGGAGGGAGCGGGGGCTGGCAGAAAGGCGCCCGCGGGCCGCATCCGGCCCGCGAGCCGGAGGTTGCCGACCCCTGTACTAACATATACGCTTGGGTGCCTTCCCTAAACACTGGCCAATAAGACTGTGTCTACATTATTATTCCTTCACTCTAGTCCTCTTTCTATTCTGAGTTGTAATTTGTTCCTTGTCATATCTTTGTGTCAGATTTGTACTTTTAAAACAGGGATCGGCATCTTGCGGTCCTCCAGATATTGACTGCAGCTTCCATAATCCCTCACTGTTGGCTGTAATGGCCATTGCTGATGGAAGTAACAATACCAATAATTGTAGGACTACAAGTTACACACTCCAACAAAATGAGATACAATTATAAATACAGGTGTAAATAATAAATGAATGTAAACACACCCCAGTGCTGCTGGAGTGCCAAGAAAATATGATGGTTGGGCCTTTCCTGCATCTACCTTCACTGTGATTTACACTCCTGGTGTACCTGTGTGCCATATAGTGTGGAAAAAAGTCCTGGCCAGTCATTATTTTACATATGCCAACTATCCCACAGCCTCAATATTCATCTGACTTGGTTTGTCCTCAAGAAATAAAAACTCAGCTCCAACCTTTAGATCAACCTGCTACACTGACAGAAAATGCCCCATGCCACAACTCTGACCACATAGGAAAATGGTGACCAGACTAGTGCTGTATGAACATTACTACTAGCATTCCTGTAATTGTCTTATAGGAGAGGATAGCCACCATGGTACCCACTGGATTGTTCTGCAATCACATAGTTTTGCTTATGGACTCAAAATTCCCTTCCAACCATCTACAGTTCTCTCTCCCTCTCTCTCACACATATACATACCTATTTCTGCTAGAAATCTGTCCTGCTTCAGTCTCCTTGGCATTATTCCACCTGCAAACAATTTCCTTGCTTGTAGGGTTTCACTACTTCCTTGCATTATCTGTCTCAAGTGTATAAGAAACAGGGAATGAGGTCATATGATATAACAGCATTGTAAAAGGTAGAATGCCAGCAACTTAGGATCCTGGTTGCCTCCTATTCAGTCTTGTCTTTGTGAGCCATCTGACCAAGTAGCATATTTCTAAGAAAGACAGAAAGACAGAAAGTAGCCACCAACATCCCACAAGAATGTGGGATTTATCTTCCTTAATGAGCTAATACAAATAACTAACTTATCATGTGCTAGAGCTTTCTATGATACATTTTTACCTTTGTATTTTGGGGTTTGTTTGCCAAGCAGGAAGGTCTTTCCACATTTCCAACATGACTCATGGTCATCTGCATTATTAATATTCTAGGACTGACTGCTGATCATGAAAGGATTCTCTTGCATGACAGTCTTTTGTGACTACAGTCTTTTCAAGTTAGATCTTCCTTGCTTTTCCTCCACAATTTCCAGATCTTAATATTCAAGATGCTCCTTATACAGTATATGGAGAAGTACCCAATCAATTAAACTTTTCATGAGGATCTCTGATTCCTAAAATGTTAGCAGTTCTGGTAAGATTTTTCAGTATGTGTTTTCTCTCTTTGAAATCATGTTGATTTGTGTGTTTCATGATTCATGATCAGGTGGATGGAATAGGTACACCCACATAACCTAACCTTGGCTTTAATCACCCTGGGGATTCTTCCTTCTTATTTTAATTCAATCTAGACTGTGTGCATATACACACAAAAGAATACAATTACAAATTGTGTGTGTGTGCGCGTGTAAACCAATGCAAACAAGAGTGTTACTGATATGTTAA
Source organism: Sceloporus undulatus (assembly GCF_019175285.1). Classification (NCBI taxonomy): domain Eukaryota; kingdom Metazoa; phylum Chordata; class Lepidosauria; order Squamata; family Phrynosomatidae; genus Sceloporus; species Sceloporus undulatus. Next base: position 267,565,387 of record NC_056522.1, read on the forward strand.
CTTTAGGACTGTGGCAGCAGAATAAACCTTCAACTCTCGGTAACACAATGGCAAGCCATGTAGTTCTCCAGATATTTTAGTCTGCAACTCCCAGCAGTCCTAGCCATATGCAGGATATCTTCAATACGAGGAAGTGTGGGGTGGGATCAAAGACTGATAACCCAAATTATATAATTATATATATAAATTATCAAGTAGATTTGCACACAATTTATTTTGTTCATAGAACTTATTCTGAGAGAGTGTCAATGAGTACCATCCTTTCACAATCTGAAATCTTTTTCAGTGGCTGTTAGACATTGTTTTGCAGATTATCAAGGTTCCTTTAACAGCTAAAGAAGTTCTAAACTTGCCTTTAAAAAACTAGAAAAAATGCTGTGAGACAGAATTCTGAATTTAATGCTCACACAGCATTTGTACAGAAATGTGTAATACATCAGGCATTGATAGTCACACAGCTATAACCATATCATCTGTAATCAAGTTATCCAAAGTAAACTAATATAGCATAAGGGAAGTACATCTTACACTACATACTCCATCAAAATTTGATAGCTTTAAGTATATTGAGGCCTTCCCTTGAGATAGGTTTGTACAATCTTTTTCCTCTCTGTATGTATGAAATATGTATTATTAAACTTTCTTTCAAATAGCAAGTAATTGGTCTGTGTCATCCAGAACTGTAGACAATGTGAGGTTTATTGGGTCCAGTTTTTTAAAATCATCAGCATGCATAAAAAATTCTCTTTCTCTCTGCATATATTACACAGAATTTACCTCTATTTACTACTTCGGAGCACAATAGTTTATACGTGCAAAGCAGAATAAGGCGCTCTTTGCTTCCTATCCTACGGTCAGTACACAATTAAGGCCATTCACAATTAAATTACATGGGGAAAAACTCTATAGTAGAGAACACCTTTAATACTTTTGTTTGAAAGTACTGTACTGTATATCCAAAACTGCAGGTGTAAAACTGCTCAAGATTCCCATCACTGATTGCCTTTTGCTGAAATTTTGGTTACCTTCTGTTGCTATGTGGATGCAGCAGGAGCATGGCAGCAGTTCACAGCATGTGTACCTTAGGAACCTGTTGAAAGAATGGCTCTGTAGTATGCCTGATTTAAAACATTATTTTTGGCTATTTAACATCCTTTTAAACTTCCATATTTTAAAGCCCTTTAATTATTTAAAGTTTTAAGAGAAAACTCTGGAGACCTATAGCCTTCAGCGTTTTGGCTGCCTCCCAGCCATAATACTCTGAACTTGTGTTAACACAGAGCAGCCTTTCAGTTTGTTTTTTAAAGAGCAGCCTCTGGTTGTATTCATCTTAATTCAGCCTTCAGTTTCTATTGCCTGAACCCAGCTCCAGTGGCAGGGTGACTAGACGTTATCACTGCAAGGGGGGACAAGACATGGCAAAAATGTATGACATTCGAGAAAAATGTTGGACATTACCAAATAAAAGCTGAAAGCACTAATATAAATGTAAATTCATGCTTTTTAGTCATGCTCAAAATGGAGGACATTTTTAAAATTCCTCCTGGACGGAAGCCTAAAATGTAAGACATGTCCTAGAAAAAAAGGACATCCTTGCTCAAGGGGGGCATGAGACTTGGAGGTCCTGATTCCCCTTTTTCTCTTTCCAAACCTTTTCTGTCCTGGAAGGGAAGGGAAAGGTGAGAAGGATGTTTGGAGCAGCCTCAGGGAGGATGAAGAGGTTGAGGGGAAGATCACTGGATAGTGACCTCTGGGGAGGCCCATCCCAAGCTGCTGGTTCTTCTTCCCCCATCTGTGTAGTCACTGTTGGACATTATTGCAGACTCAGCACATTCTCTCACACATCCCAGTACCTCTCCTGGTGTGTGAGTAACTTTCTGTCACACACACATTCTGATAAACACCAAGTAATGCTCTTTTTCTGACTCTCTCTCTCAGATATGTTCATTCACAATCTCCCACCCAAATTCTCTCAACCTCTCTCTTTCTCTCTCACACACACACACACAGTCACACTCTCCATAGGGATGCCATATCCCGACGGCCCCCGGAACAATTCTGCTTTTGGGGGGCCCCTGCCCGCCCCGGTTCCCCCCAATCCTGGTCTTTTTCCCGGCCTCTGGGCCGGGCCCACTCATGCGGCCATTGCTGCGGCTGCTAATGTGGCTGGCCGCCAACCCACCTCCTCCTCCTCTGTCCTGGGCAGCGCCGCCCTCCTCCTCCTGGGCAGCGCCGCCTTCCTCCTCCTCGCCAGCACCGCCGCCGCGCCACCCGCGGCAGGGCTTTCCCACCCACGCGCGGGTCTAGGATGGAGGAGCTCGTCCCCTTTGGCCAGCCTGCCATTGGCCAGCCTGCCATTGGCCAGCTGGCCAAAGGGGACGGGCTCCTCTTTCTTTGCGCACCGCCCGGGCCGCAGCATGGGCTTCCCTTGCACCTTTGCACCAAGGAGGAGGAGGAGGAGGTGGAAAGGCGAGTCAGTGGCCATTTCAGGTCTGCCTTGGGCTTTTTTAAAATTAATTTTTAAAAATATAAAATACTTATTTTTTGTTTTTTTTCCATTAATTTTTATTATTGCTTGTTTTTTATTTCATTTCATTATTTTTTTATTATTTCTTGTTTTTTATTTTATTACATTAATTTTTATTATTAAATATATACACCCCTGCCTTGTTTTTTTTATTTTTTTCATTATTTTTTATTATTAAATATATGCAAGTGCATTTTCTGTGTATTTATGGTGCTTTAAATGCTAACAAGTCTGCCTTTCTTGGACAATTATAGTGATGATGATGATGATGATGATGATGATGATGATGATGATGATGATGATGATGATGATGATGATGATGATGATGATGATATTGATATCAGCAAGCCTCTGAGGCACGGACAGTGTAAGTTGCTGTGATTTTTACAAACTCATGTGCAGTGAAGAAAAACCACAGTCCCTTGACCAAGTACACACTTCTGAGAAGTACAGTTGAACCCAAGGGCAAATCACGTCTTGTGAAACCACCTTGACATCTTCAATATGCATAGCTATGTGAATCCATGCTCAGTGTGAAACCCAAAGAGTTTGGTTATGCAATAAGCCTCTGAAATATGCAAGAGATTGCCATGTTAAGTAAAGCCATGTTCAATGCCCAAATGTGCTGTTTGGAATGGGGGAGGGGGTTGGCCAGAAAGGGAAGTACATTTCTGCCATCTGTCTAGGAATAAGCCAGAATGTCCTCTATTTTGATCATGCCTAAAAAACATGCATTTATATTAACATTTTTAAAAAACCCTCAAATTTTTTGCATGTCCTCCATTTAAAAAAAAATGTGTCCTACATTTGAAAATGTTGCCCTACATTTGTCCCGGTTTGGAGTTTCTGACTTATGGCAACCCTAACTCTCCATCTCTTTTTTACATACTCACATATAAACTTGAGTATACTAGCATATACACAAGAGAATGCATGCTTCTGTGTGACTGTGTGTGATTGAGAGTAAATGAATAAGTATGTGAAAGAATGGAAGAGCATGACTGCGTACATATATGTGAGCACTGGCTTATGTGAGTGTGGTTGTGCGAGAGACAGTATGTATCAAATTTACACGTGATAAGTACTGAATTTACTGACATAAAATTGTTCTAATTTGGATGATGTTATTTCCTTACAACATGTTAAAATGAAAATATACATGAATGTACAAAACAAAATATGCACACTAAACAAACAAAATGTTTTTATTCATATACTAGGTTGAGCAAAGGGGGTGCAAAATCCATGTATAGATGTAAAGGGGGTTATTACAAGGGTAACAAATTTGAGAACCACTGGTGTAGGGCAAATATAAGTAACCTGGGTCCACACACAACAGCAGTGGCTGGTTCAAGCACATAAACATGGCCCATCTCTTCATCTCCCATTATGTATGTTTGACCATGCCCTCAATCCTTAGTATAAACAAGCTGAACTGTGTCCACTGAAGTCTTGATATCCAGTGATAGGAAAAGTTACATCTACAACCAGTCTGTAAGCACTTGTTTACACATTCTATCGCCCTCGCCTAACAAATTTTCTGTGTTTCCTCCTGCCTCTTTGGATGAACTCTCTACACTTCTGAACTCTTCCAAACCTGCAACCTGTCCTCTTGATCCAATTCCTACTCCTCTTCTAATCTCTATAGCTCCCTCCTTTCTGCCCTCGCTTCTCCATATCTTCAATCTCTCTCTCTCTACAGGCTCCTTCCCGTCGGACTTCAAATATGCTCTCATTTCCCCAATTCTGAAAAAATCTTCTCTTGACCCCTCCTCTTTGTCTAGCTATCGTCCGATTTCTCTTCTTCCCTTTCTTTCTAAGGTTTTGGAACGGGTTGTTTCTTCTCGCTGTCTTGAGTTTCTTGAAGCCAACTCCATTCTTGATCCCTTTCAGTCTGGTTTCCGCCCAAGGCATTCATTCCACAGAGACAGCTCTCACTAAGATCTCGAATGACCTTTTACAGGCCAAGGCTAATGGCCTTTACTCTGTTCTCATCCTTCTCGATTTGCCTGCAGCCTTTGACACAGTTGATCACTGTCTCCTAATTGACATACTCTCTGACCTTGGGTTCTCAGACTGTTCTCGACTGGTTTAGATCTTACTTGTCTGGCCGATCTTTTGCAGTAGCTGCAGGGGGTCAGACTTCTTCTCCTGTTCCCTTATCTGTTGGAGTTCCCCAGGGCTCTGTTTTGGGTCCCCTTCTGTTTTCTCTCTACACACTGTCCTTAGGAAAACTCATCAGCTCTTTTGGTTTTTCCTACCATCTGTATGCCGATGACACCCAGCTGTATCTTTCTGCCCCTGACCTTTCTCCAAGGCTTGAACAGCAAGTCTCGTCTTACCTCACAGCTGTCTCACAGTGGATGCGCCATCGGCGTTTGAAGCTCAACATGTCCAAGACGGAGCTTCTTGCCTTTCTTCCTAAGCCCATCCTTCAACACTCCTTTTCTGTCTCTGTGGACAACATTTCTATTCAACCAGTCCAGCAAGCCCACAGTCTTGGTTTTATCTTTGACTCTTCTCTGTCGTGTATCCCTCACATCCAGACCACAGCCAAGGCTTGTAAATTCTTTATATACAATATTGCCAAAATCCGACCATATCTCTCCGCCTCTACTGCCAAGATCCTGGTCCATGCCCTAGTGGTCTCACAACTCGATTACTGCAACATCCTCCTGGCTGGGCTTCCTCGCTCTCACCTCCGTCCTTTAATTTCTGTCCAGCATTCAGCTGCACGCATTATCACATCCACCCACCGCTCTGACCACATCTCTCCTGTGTTGGCATCCCTTCACTGGCTCCCCCTCCCTTTCCGCATTCAGTATAAGCTCCTGCTGTCGACATTCAAAGCCCTCCATGGACTGGCCACTCCTTACTTATCAGACCTTCTTTCTCCTCACCTTCCCACTCGGGCCCTCCGTTCTGGTAGTCAAGAGCTCCTGTCTCAGCCCAGGATTTCCTCTGCCCCATCCCGGATTCGCCCCTTTTCACTTGCTGCCCCTCACTCCTGGAACCTTCTTCCCCCACAAGCAAGAGCCATCACTTCTTTAACTGGCTTCAAAACGGAGTTGAAAACCATCCTGTTCAGAGAAGCCTTCTCAGGCATTGCATAATTGTTGCTTACTATCTGATGTTCTTTTGGTGCCTGTTTATCGAACCATTTCCTGTATTGCTATGTATTGTGTATGTATTATCCTACTTGAGAGTATGTATTTTCCCTGGATGAAGATTAACCTTCCATTATGAAGCCAAGCCCTCCCTTCAGTCCATCTGCCTTGGTCCAGGCCTCGGAGGTAGAGAGGAACTGCTGGGCCTCTTACCCTTTGCCTCCACCACTCCCTTCTCCTTCTGTGTCGTGTCTTTTTAGATTGTAAGCCCGAGGGCAGGGAACCGTCTAACTAAAGAGATTGCTTGTACAGCGCTGTGTAAATTTACAGCGCTTCATAAATAAAGGTTAATAATCATCATCATCATCATCATCACTTGAAGCTCTAGCTGAGTCATTGTCATGCATGTGTGAGTCTACAGTAATTTGGGAAAACATGTCCACCTCCAATTCTATTGATAAGTTTGCCAAAAAGTGCGTGTGTGTATTTAATCAGACTCTCTTGACATGCCAGCATATGCAAGACTTTGAGAAAAAAGAGGGAAAGGATGGACATTGCCCACAAGGTTGCAGTTCCTGGGGCCCCAATGGTGAATGTGAAATTCCAAGCTTAAGGCAGGCACACAGACCTTTTACCAATTCCATCTACTGAGAAAATAGGAATCTATTGGGATGGCAGGAGAGGCATATGTTTTCCCTCTCTCACTAAGCAACTGTCATACAAAGAATTTGGATGTTTTAACTCCATTTAATTGTTCTTTTAAAACAATTTATATTGATGCTTTGGTTTTTAATCTCTGTTGTTTTTAAATACATTGTTAGCTGTCTTGAGTTTCATTGGGAGAAATGTATGATATAAAAAATAAATAGGCCCAAACCCTTGTTGAGGGTGGACCTGCTCAAGCTTAGTTCATCTCCACTTAATGCAGCTCTTACATTTTATTCTGAAAGCCCCAATTTTGTATCAATTACACATGGACAGAGTGGTGGGAAGATAACATTACTCTTATAAACTTAAGAGCGAATGTGCACCACGCTAGCACAACAAAAGAACAGTGAATATCCTCCGGATAATTAATTTTATAGTTTTTCAAGGTTTGCCCACACCTTCTACTTTCCCAAAGGGCTCCTTCTGCAGTGCATCCTACCTCTATCTGTCCCACAGATCCTGCACACAAACCATAGATGCAGTGGCCACTGTCAACTTTGTCACTCTTTTTCTGTGCCTTTGAAAAATGATATCCTTGCATTTTCTCCATTCCTCACTATCTCTTCCCTTGCTATGAAAACAGAGCTTCAAGAGACAAAGGAGCCCTAAGGGCTTGCTTCAGGATTTACTGACACAAAATCTTCTGACCTGTGCCATGCAGAAGGTCAAAGTAATTGACTATAATAGTCCTTCTGGCAGTGAGAGCTATGAAAACACAGAAGCCATGTAGCCCACCAAAGCCCTGATGACACATTCCTTCTTTTGCTTTTACCCATGCATATAAATTTCTTGGTTGCAGCAAACAATCATAATTCCTTGAGCTGACAGACATCATCACAACTGTAATGATGATCAGCTTGTGTTTCCCTTTTTCTCAATCTGAGCCAATTTGTTTGTTTCTGTCTACAAGAACTGTGTCGGGGGCAGAATCAGTGGGACCTACAGATTCTCAGTAGTTACTTTTAGTAACTAGGCTTCTAGCTATATCCCTCTGGAGAATTCCCTTTCTCCCATTTGGTCCAAACTACACAGACAGCAAACATACCTCTGATTCTGCAAAGTACAGCATGCCTTCTACAATCTTCCCAGCTTAACTGAAGCCTGGATGGAGCACTACTGCACCCCCGCATGAATTTTTTATGGAGCTTTTAACTGGTTAGCTTGTATTTGAAGCTTAGATTATGCATGTGGGAGGAATAAGAGTTTATAAGGCCTGAAAAATTACAAAAGGATGCATCTTCCAAAACGCCTGTTAAGGATGTGCACATTCTTTCTCTAAGGGAAAACCTAACTCAGGCTGGCATTTTTAATTACTGGCTAGTCCATTTGAAAAAATCTGGCTGAACTCTTTGTCCACACATGAAGGCATTTCTCAAGCTACTGCTGTAATTCTCAAGAGTCCACTTTTTAAAATTAAAACAATAAATATATTTTGTTTAGTTCTTGACTAAACTACCAGGATCTTGTAAACAAAAGCCTTTCTTCCTACTACAATATTTGCTCTTTCCCAGCCTGTTTCACTGTGTTCTCCTCTAATAAACATGATATCCTTCATCATTTCAGTGTTAAGCTTAACAGTAGGATAATGAATAATTTAGCAGCCTAAATACCTTACAAGCTGATCTTGATTGAAGATCTGATCTTGGAAGCTAAACAGGGTCATCCCTGGTTAGTATGTGGATGGGAGACTGCCAGTGAATACCAGATGCTGTAGGCTGTATTTAAGAGGAAGGAACTGGCAAAACCAACACCACTAAAGACATTAATTAATTATTACTTGCCTAAGAAAATACTATGAAATTCATGGAGTCACCATAAGTCAACAGGTGATATGAAAGCACACACACTGCGCCCTCCCCAAAGGTATCCACCTCCATCTTGGTCTCTGAGGGGGAGAGAAAGGAACTGCGCCCTCCCCAAAGGTATCC
>NC_056522.1:267573756-267609446 GCF_019175285.1 Sceloporus undulatus
CTGAGGGGGAGAGAAAGGAACTGCGCCCTCCCCAAAGGTATCCAACTCCATCTTGGACTCTGAGGGGGAGAGAAAGGAACTGCGCCCTCCCCAAAGGTATCCTACTCCATCTTGGTCTCTCAGGGGGAGAGAAAGGTAGGCCAATCCCATCAGGCCTCCCTTAAAGGAACGGCGCCCTCCCCAAAGGCATCCAACTCCATCCTGGCCTCTGAGGGGGAGAGAGGGTGGGCAAACGCCATCAGTCCTGTCCTTAAGATACAGATCCCTCCATCTGTCCATCTGCCATGGTCCAGGCCTCAGAGGGAGAGAAGAATGCTGGACCTAATCCCCTTCCCCTCAACCATTCCCTTCTCCTTTTGTGTCGTGTCTTCTTAGATTGTAAGCATGGAGGCAGGGAACCGTCTAATTAAATGATTTTATGTACAGTGCTGTGTAAATTTACAGCGCTATATAAATAAAGTTTAATAATAATAAATAACACACACACACACAATACATAATTTGCACTTTATAAATCAGCACACAAATTGTTTCTATAAAAGACTTTTCATTAAAATAGTATAATCTCCATTTTCTAACATAAATGGATTTTTGAAATGTAGTGTTGTTGTTTGCATGTTCACCAAGATATCAGGTCCCAGAAAGTCCAGTGGGCCTTACTTCTAGGATGTGTGTGTGTGCGTGTGTGTAGTATTGCAACCTGAAATGCACCCAGTATTTATTTTTTAATAAAAATCTATATTATGCGGTGATTTTGTGCCTGCAGGTCTTCAGTCTGGTTTTGCAAGGGAGAAAGTAGTTCACTGCAAGTTCAGATGTGGGAAGGAAGGGAAACGTGCCCCTCAAATCAAGCAGTTATCCCAATGCCAAACCCTGCCACCTCTTAACTCTGTCCAAGCTTCAGCCCATTACATTTTACCACTGAATCCAAAGGTATTGAATACAACCTTATCTCTATCTACATATGCTTATCCTCTTTAGCCACATTGCTTCACACTGGATTTCTCTTCTCAATCACAGTAGTGTAAAGCATCATCAGCATCATCTTGCCAAAGCATCCCATAAACATGCCAATTAACACTGTAGAAAAGCAGCATAAACATAAGAAGCACAAAAGGGGGAGGTACTGGTAAAATAATTTTAAACAATTTAAGCTCACATGTTAATTCCATAAGCAGCAACAGTAAATATCTGCTGGCTAAAACATAGTTTTCTCAAATTAATTGGAAGAAACTATTATTTTACCCATTAGAAAATCACCAAAGTGCAAGAGAAAAGGATCTAATTTGGGAAAAAACACCAAACTCTGGAGCTAACTGCTGAAAAACCACTCTATTGTGCAGGGAAACAAGGAATTTTCTGAAAGACAGAGAATTTGTTGGGAAAGAGAAACAGGGATGGGGGGAGAGTTGACTAATAGGCCAGGTTGCAAGTGGGTACTTCCACTGCATCCCTACTACTTCTACCAGAATCAGTAACCAATCCTTCCACCTGCAGCCTCCCCAATGCAACCTAAAAATCAGCTTCAGAGGGCTGGGAAACATTGGCGTGTTCCAGACGCGCCAATAGTACGTGCTCAGCACGTACTAGGGTTACGAAAGGGCATCCTTTCCGGATGCCCTAACTCTAGTATGTGCCGAGCGCGTACAAAATGGCGGCGCCCTATACACATGGGCGCCGCCATTTTGACATGCTAGACACTAAGCGTCCGCACATCCCCCTGTGCTTGCGACGTCACGAGTGCGCCATTTGGAGGCTGAGGCTTCCCGGTGGCAGAAACAGAGGCGGTCTGCACATGGGAGGAATAAGAGGGCGGTCTTTAAAGCGCCATTGCCATGTAAAACTACTGAATGACTGATACAGTTTCACAAGAGATTCAATTCTATTTCCTTTCGTTAGGAAATAAAAAAGCAAAGTGATCATTTTGTTTTGTTTTAAAATATACACCACATATATTTTATAGTTTTATTTTTGTATTTTATTGTTACTGTTGGGCTGTAATCCCGCCTCGATCCACCTGGGAGAGGCTGGCAATATAAATAAATAAATTATTATTATTATTTATAATAATAATAAATAATAAACTTTATTTATATCCCACCTCTCTACAAAATGCAATCGAGGCTCACCAATCCAATCATGTCTCTATGTTATTATCCAAGAATTTGTGAGTGGCAGCTACTGTCTGCATTTCAACTCCTTCTGACCTCACTGTTTAACATCACCACCCACCCAGGCACATGTGTATAAATCTGCCAACTTGGGGTGACACTTCCTGCATCCACCAAAAGCTTATGTAATGATAAAAGTGACAAAAGATGCTTTGTTGGTTTCACTGCAGCAGACTAGCAAGGACTGCATCCACACTGCAGAAATAATCCAGTTTGACTCTACTTAACTCCAATGGCTCAGTGCTATGGAATTCTGAGAATTGTAGTTTTGTGAGAAATTTAAACTGCTCTATAGAGCACTCTGGTGTCACAACAAACTATAATTTCCAGAATTCTATATCACTGAGCCATGGTAGTTAAAGTGGTGTCAAACTGGATAAGTGGTGTCAAACTGAATGTGGATGCAGCCAGGACCTTGTTCAAAATTACATTTTTGTTCCACATTTTAGCTATACAGTAATTCTAGTTATTTATAATTCTATAGTTGGTTATAACTATCACAGATTGCAATTCTCTTTCATCTCTGTTATTAATTATTGTTGCTGACAATGAAAAATCTTAAGTGTCGTAGGTGCGGGACTGCCAGCGGTCTAATTCCCTCTTGAGGGAAGCCGCTGCCACCAAACTGTAAGGCTTCCCTCAGGAGGGAAAAAACCCAATGGTTCACTTGCAATGTGTGGTGCCGTGTGGACGCCACACAGTGCTTATGTCACAATGGCGGCGCTCCGTGTACATGGGATGCTGTCATTGTTAGGCTGCCACACCGTGCTAGGGTTGTTTATGCTCTAAGTTTTGGTATTTTGTGATGGTGACCTACGGTTGCTGCGTGGTCCCTAACCTTAAAATCTGCACCAGCACGACACATTTGGGCAGTCTGTACCATGCCTTACTGTTCTGTTGCAGTTTTCAAAAGTTCCATTTAATTGTTAAAATTCTGTATCTTTTTCTTAGGTTTTTGACAACATTCTTGGAGATTCCTGGGGAGATTATCAGATGGGGGATGAAACATCCTTGTCCCATCCTTTTCTCATTCTTATATCCTGTCATTATCCTAGGAGAAATCATTCGCAGACATGGGGCAGGGTGTTATCAGTACGCTGATGACACTGAAATGTACTTCTCCATGTCGCGATCAGCAGCTACGATGACAGATGGCATTCTCCCCTCAATCAGTGTCTTGAGGAGGTAATGGGCTGGATGAGGAAAAACAAACTCAAGCTGAATCCAGACAAAATGGAGGTACTTACTGTAGGGGCCCCCAAACCAGGTATAGGGATTCAATCTCCAGTCCTAGATGGGGTCACACTCTCCACAAAGGACTGTGTTCGCAGTCTGGGGGTGCTCCTAGATCTGTCGCTTCACATGACGAACCAAGTGAATGCGACGATCAGGAGGGTCTGTTATCAGCTCCGGCTGATATGCCAGCTGCGCCCTTTCCAGGAAGTAAAGAACTTAGAAACTGTAGTACATTCACTGGTAACTTCATGACTTGATTTCTGTAATGCAGTCTATATGGGGCTATCCTTGTGCCTAGTCTGGAAGCTTCAACTTGTGCAAAATATGGCAGCCAGGCTGTCACCAGAAAAACTAGGAGTGAGTGAATAACAACTGTCCTAAAATCTCTTCAGTGGCTGCCTATTAGTTTCCGGGCACAGTACAAGGTGTTGGTTATAACCGTTAAAACTCTACATGGCTTGGGTCCAACCTATTTGAGAGATCGCCTACTCCCATATAATCCACCCCGCACACTCAGGTCATCTGGGAGGAATCTATTGCAGCCTTTAAAAACCAGACTAACTGCTACCTCTTAGAGGGCCTTTTCTGCAATTGCTCCCAGACAATGGAATGTCCTGCCGGATGAGATCCGTCAAATTGCCATCTTAGACAGCTTTAAAAACCTGTCAAGATGGATATCTTCTGGCAGGCCTTTCCTGAATAAAAGTGTCCTGCCACAGAATGATTGCCCCTCACATCATGTATTAGCCCACCACTCTGTCCCCATTATATTTTTATTGTGTTATTAATTGATATTTTAATCTCCAATGTTAATTGTATCATGTTTAATCCTGTTTTAAGGGGGCGGAATTTGGGACATAATGATGAATGTGAATATTTTAATGTGTTGTGAGCCGCTTTGATTGTCTTGTCAAAAGCAGGATAAAAATAAAAGTTTTATTATTTTATTATTTATTAGTATCCTGTCCAGAAAGCGTGATTGACCTCAATTGTGTGAAAGACTTTCAAACGATGTCATGCAGATCCTGTCATTGTCCCGTCATTGAAGCGGCATTGCCTGGCATTTTGCATTAACAGGAGTTTATGTTAATGCAATGCCGCTTCAATGATGGGACAATAGTGCTGCGATCCGAAAGCAGCCGTTATCTTTGGGGTGATATCAAAATGGAAAAAAATAAACGAACAAGAAAAAGAATGGAGCTTATGACTATGTAGTTAAACTCTATTTAAGTGTCAAATTAAACTGCATGAAATACACCCAATATAAAAAAAAGTGTTGTAAATAACTATTCTCATCCTAAATAGTCACAAGAAAATTGATGCATTACAAAATACAGTTAATACCTTCCTACTTAGACTGGGGAAAATATCTATGTGGACAATCTGTTCTGAAACACCTATATAAAAAAGCTTCATTGAATCCATAAATAATGAAGATACAATGGATGTTTTCATCATTATGTGTCAAATGGAAATCTTCATAAGCCTATGTAACTTCACCTGTATATTTCCATGGGCAAGTCCCAGATGCAGTCAGGACAAATGATTATTTCCAAAAGAGGTCCTATAAAGAGTGCCACGATGGAGTCACCAAAATACGACCATCTCAGGGAAAAATCTATGGACATTTCAATATCACATATTTCTCAGTCAAAATCTTCTTAATAATCATCACCATCCTATCATACATAAATACCAGAAGAAAAAAATAGAGCCATCAGTCTTAGTTAATACACACTCCTTTCATGCACTCTCTTCAAAAGTGCACTTCCATTCCCATCCTTTATTTCTAAAATCTAATTATACTATAGACTGCTGTTGCCATTATAATGTAGCCTGCCAGCAACCTGAGTTTGCATCAGAGATTACCACTGAAGATTACACATCAGGAGTTAACACACTTCAGGGACGTAGCTAGAATTTTAGGAAGGGGGGGGGGGTCCAGACTAAGTGCCACCATTATAATGGGGCTTGGGTGCGGTGGCACAGCAGCACACACCATTCATTTTTCTAATGGAATGGGGGTTCAGGACCCCAAGAACCCCCCCCGGCTACGTCCCTGCACACTTCATACTTCTCATCGGTTCTGACATACTGATTCTGTAGGCTATTACTCAAGCACAGAATTCAAGATGTATAGAAGGGCAGAAAACCAAAGATAACTCAATAAAGCTACACTGTAGAATGCAGAATTTGCATACATAACAGGAACATAGCTAGATCCAAAGAAAACACTTCTGAAGATATGCCTTGGAGATCTTGTGGTTAATATGTTCAATGTGATTTGGGTTTTCAGTATAACTTGGAATATTTTAATAGGAAAAGAAGATCTAATATATGGTGGGCACAAGGAAAACTAGGTAGGGCCCAGAATTCTCAACAACAGAGGAAGCTTAGGGCACATTCTCTTTTCTTTCAACCTCTTCCACAACAAAATCTTTAGCATATACTATTCGTACATTTTCAAACTTTTCTGTTATCACAAGTACTAAAAACATGTTTTTCTAAAAAGGTGTGTTCTCTTTCATAGAAAGCCAACTTGCGCACTGCATTCTGCATTAATAGGGAACAGCCATGGCCTGCTTGCTATAACATTTTTCCCATTTTGCAATGAACTCGTGAAGAGGGCACGTAACAGTACAAAAAACATCAGCTCCAGGATTAAACTTGCAGCAAGGAACTTTATGATCAGAGTTATCTTCCTGTCATTTTCAAAGGCGCTTCAGATCTTAAAGTAAGCACAAAGCTATGTTTTGAAAGATGATAGTGATGAACCACATAATTTTTGAGCTGCCTGCCAAAGAATGCAAACTTTTTTTTATAACAGTTGGAACACTGTAGCATATTAAATTAATTTAGTGTCCCCAAATCTCTTTTAGAAAAGAAACGCTGCAATCCTATACAAGCCTATTCAGAATGAAGTCATATGGAATTCAGTGGGACTTGCTGGTTGCAGCCAAAGGAATATATTTGCAGTCTATCCCCATATAGTGAAACTGAAGAATGAAAGAACAGAAATAATAGAGACAATCCAGTGAGGCCCCCACAAAAGAATCTGGAGGGCACAGGAGCTTCCTGAAAGCCAAGTATTTTGTGGCCAGCTTGCAACATAAAAGAGACTGAGGGCGCATCTAGCTTAGAAACAACCTCATAGCACTCTTGTGGAATTCACGGTCGCTGGAGTTATATGCAATTAATTGATCTATTTCTGTGATGAAATCCCTCTGAATAGTGTAAATGCTGCCTGCCAAAACACATCCGTTATATGCTCTGTCTCTCAGTCCATTTGGCCTCAGATTTGTTAGGGGCTGCACAACATCCCTAGGCCTTCCTCATCTTCACATTTAGTTAACCATTCTCCACCCTTTTATAAAAGGGGGCAAGAACAGCAGAGGCAGGATAATTGCCATTCTTTTTCAGAGATGATCACAGTTTGCTTGTTGGCTCTGCTCAGCAATGAAATTCTGGAGCCCAGCTGGCTCATATTCACCCTGCAGTTATGAGGAATAATTACAAGCAGGTCTGGTGTGCTTGGAGGGTAGTGTTACCTTAGAAAAAAGGTTATACAAGCCAGATACGCTATATGGGCAGCTCTTCCTTTCTCCCTCTCTCTCTCTTTATCATCAACACCCATCACTTCCATCTCCATTTTCACTGATGACCAAGCAAGCCAAAGGGCTTTCATGGCTATAGTTCCCTTTAACTCAACTGCCTGAGAGCTTCCTTGCATGCATGCTGGCTGATCTCTTTTCTTGTCCTTTTAAAATAAATCAAAATACAGATTTCCACATCTTCCCTCATTATTTGTCTGATATACAGTATATCCTATCCCTCCAGTCTTCCACCATGCTATTGCTTGCAGTCTCTGCTCTCCCAGAAAGTCCCCACTGCTGACCTTGTGATTTGCCAAAGCCCAGGGGAGAGTGAAGCATGAATGACTCTCTGACTCCCACCTTGCCTGGGTAATCCGAACAGCAGCTGTTTCTTTCACCCCATTCCTGCTCTTACTTGCTAAAGAAAGAGACTGATCAGGGCAGCGGGCAGCAGACAGCAAGGATTACATGGGACTCAGAGGTCCTCCAAATAGTAGAGTCACAAACTGACAACTGATGCCTCTGTGCTTAAGGGACTTTTTTCCAAGGGTGTCTTAGGTCTTCTGATTTGCAGCTGCTCTCAAATGATTCTTTCCCGCAGGAAGCCATGGAGATTACAAGAACAAAAGGGCTTCTCTCTGAGGGTCAGAAACCAATGCCACAGGTTTGCGAAAGCTCCCCTTTGACAATCCGGATGATACTCATATGAATCACTCTTCTATGGAGTTCTTAAAATATCTTTGTTATTAAACATACTTCTTGTCAAAACCAAGCCATGCCCTCAGCGAGCAGAAATATGACTGCTCAGGTTTGGAAAATATGCACTGCAGTGAACAGAAATATTGCATGTTTTTACACCAGTTGGACTCCAGACATTCCCACAACACTGATGTAACAAATTTCAAGCACCTGAGGGCAAGATTTCTACTTGCAGAATCTAAACACATTCGTAGATTTCATGAATGCCAAATGACTGGAACCTACCGGAGCCATAAAACTGCTGTTTGGTAAGGTGGCACACAGGTTTGTTTCTAAGATCACCGTAAAAACAGAATCAAAGTTTGGAAAGTGTTGCACAGACAGATAATGCCTTATGAAATATGACAGGTAGTGTTATCCTGTCACAAACAGTTAAAATCCTTATTCAGATAGGAGCTCTCTAGAAAATTATTGGACAAGTCACCTCTCCCTTCAGCATCACCATCACAATCTATTCTTCAGCATTATCATCTATGAAATGGGACAATTAGCTATAAGCTAACTAATAGGTTTGTTGTAAAGCTAAACACAGTGCTGTAAATAAATGAATACATTCCAAGTGATGCTGAGTATCATGATGGTGATTATCATGATGGTGAGGGCCCTGGCATGAAAAGATTCTCTAGCCTAGTGCTTCTCAGACTGTCTGATGGGGGGACTAGTTACTATTTTTTTCTGCCATGCTCTGGCACCATATTTGTGCCCACTGGCTACAATTGTTGCTGTCTTTCCTGGAAACTCAATGGGGATGGACTAACACCAGACCAGAGACCACCACTTTGAATAGCGCTGCTCTAGCCCACAAAAAAGACCTCTGCTTACATATACTGTATACGCATATCAGATCGCTTCTTCTTCTTCTTTTACTGTTCATTTCCTTATTTCAGTAGCTATAGAACTGAGGGAGATAACCTCTAGCAATAGCTTAAGCCAATTCTAATGCATACTGGCTGGTGTTTCGTGTCATATCCAACTAGATTTTTAGATTTCTCCTACATTGGCTCTAGAATGCTTGTCATTTATCCAGACACACGCAGCTTACCAACACATTTT
The DNA here is from genome assembly GCF_019175285.1 of Sceloporus undulatus. NCBI lineage: Eukaryota > Metazoa > Chordata > Lepidosauria > Squamata > Phrynosomatidae > Sceloporus > Sceloporus undulatus. Next base: position 267,582,569 of record NC_056522.1, read on the forward strand.
TTAAAAAATTCCAGCTCCAGAACACACAAATCAAAAAGACTGATGCCACCCTTTAGAGACTGGTCACCCGCAACCCACGATATTCCCCCTGATAACATGCAACAAGAAGTGCATCGTTCCACACAGTTTGAGTTGCTCCAGCAATGGGTCTCACATAAACCTTATTATATGAGGCCAGGGTGAGTGAGTACTTACTTTCAGAGAATACGCCAAGGCAATGAAACCCAGACAGCAGAAATTGAGGTATACAAAGTTGAAGATGGACCAGAGATAGTAATCGTTCACCTCGGTGGTGTCCGGGTAGATTTCAATCACCGTGGTGGGGTTAGTCATGGTCTTCTTCTCTACAGAGTGCTTACACTGGACGGGTGGCCGCAGGCTGTCCCCTTTGCAGCTCTTGTTCTCCATGAGGCAAACGGCGGAGGAAGGGGACAGGATGGGCGATCCTGGCTGGGCAGGAGGGGTCTTGGAGATGCAAGCAAAGCAGCCCTGTTGGGGGGCCTGGGGGGGTCTTCGAGTCCAAAAGGCCCCGTCAAAGGGACAGGGAGGGCCCAAGGGGGGTTCCTGTGGCCTCTCCGTGGTGGCAGCCCCCAGTTTACACCACTATAGCCCAGCAAAGTGCGATCCCCTGAGGACGAAGGGCAGGGTGGATGGGAGAGGAGAAGGGTATGTAGATGCAAGGATGGAGGGAGAGGGGACAGAGGAAGGGCCAGGAAAGAGGGGAGGAGGCAAGGAGAGAAGAGAGAGAGGCTTGTTTACACTCAGGTACCCACCAAGGGCTATTGCTCCAGTCCAGGGCACAGTCATTAATGGATGCAGCAGAGGAGGGAGCAGGGCTTTGCAGCTGGGTGTCCCAGCGCCTGCAGTAGGCTGGCCAGCCCCTTCCTTGCCTCCCACACAACAACAGCCCCAGAGTTCACACACACACACACACACACACACACATCCCAGAGATAGGACCTGCCAGGTCCCTCAGCCTCCTCCTCTGGCTCTTTGTGTGTGTCTCTTCTTCTCCACTCCCCCCTCTCTGCCAAAGTCCTTTGCGGTATTGTCTGAGGAGGAGGAGGAGGAGGAGGGCTCTCCCTGCTGGCTCCCCATCCTTTGCCTCCTCGGGGCAAGCAGTGATTCCCTACGAAGAGAACCGAAGCAAGAGGCAGGGAGCAAAGGGCTTGCAGAGAGGTCCCAGGGAGGACCGGGCCCAGCCTCGCCCCCCCCCTCGGCCAAGCCTCCTCCTCCTCTTTTAGATGGCTTCTTCCTCCGGGAGCAGAGAAGTCCCCCGGGCCCCGGTTCACCTGCAGCACTTGCCCCGCCGCTTGGAGAATGTCGCCCACCGGTCAGAGGGGGCTCTGAGGAGGAAGAGGAGGAAAGGAAGGGGAAATGAGGAGAGGAGGAAGAGGGGAAAGAAGAGGAAGAAGAAGAAGGGAAGAGGAGAAGGAGAAGAAGGAAGAGGAGGAAGGGGAGGGTGAGGGAGAAGAGGAAGAAGAGGGGGAAATGGAAGAAGGGGAAGAGGAGAAGAGAAGGAAGAGGGAGAAGTAGACGAGGAAGAGGAAGAAGAAAAGGAGGAGGAAGAAGGGGAAGAAGAGAGGGAGGAGAAGAAAGAGGAGGAAGGGGAGGAGGAAAGGAGAAGAGGAAGAGGGGAGGAGAGGAAAAATGATGAAGAAGAAGAAGAGGAGGAGGAGGAGGAGGAAGGCGGTGGAGGGGAAGGAAGCGGGCTCCCTGCCTGCCTTGCAATGGAGGCGCCCCTGGTCTGTGTCCCCGCCGCCTGTCCCTCCCTCCCTCCCTCCCTGCCTGCCTGCCCTCCATCCCCGGGAGGGAAGAAAGAGAGCGAGAAAGGCGACTCACCAAACGGGAGGGAGGACCGGGGCGCCTGGCCTTCTGCTGCTGCTGCTGCTGCTGCATCCCCTGCTCAGCGCCGCCTTCGGCTCTTCTTTGGGACCAAGCGGAGTTGCTTCTCTTGCTGCTGCTGCTGGAGGGGGAGGGCGAGGGGAGAGGGAGGGAGGGGGAGGTCAGCCCCCTCTCTGCCCCCCCCTCCCCCGCCAGGGCCAGGCGCCCACCCGCCACTCTCCCGGCCATGGCAGCCTTCAGGGGGGCGGCTCCCTTCAGTCCCTTTCACTCAGAGGGAGGAGGAAGGGGCCTCGGGGGGGGGGGGGCCCCCCCTCAGGCGCCTGCTGCTGCCCCCCCCGGCCCCCCCCGGCCCCCCCCAGGGCCCCCCCCCCCCCCCCCCCCAGGAGACAGGGCAGCCTTCTCCTCCTGCCTTCAGGAAAGCCCTCGGGGGCCAAGCAGGGCATCTCCGCCTAACAGCTGGAGGAGGAAGAGCAGGAGGAAGGAAGGAAGAAGAAGAGGAAGGAAGGAAGGAGAAGAAGTGGAGGAAGAAGAAGAGGAGGAGGAAAAAGGGGAAAAGAAGAGGAGGAAGGAAGGAGAAATAGTAGTGGAGGAGGAAGGAGGAGGAGGAGAAAAGGAACAAGAAGAGGAAGAGAAGAAGGAAGGAAGAAGGAGGAGAAGAAGAAGTGGAGAAAGAGGAGGAGGTGGAAGAGGTTGAAGAGGAACAAGAAAAGGAAGAGAAGGAGAAAGGAAGAAGAAGTGGAGGAAGAAGAAAAGGAAGAGGAGGAGAAGATGAGGAGGAGAAATGGAACAAGAAGAAGAAGAGGAGGAAGAGGAGAAGGATAAGCAGCAGCAGCACCAGCCCTGCTGTGCCAGGCAGCTTTGTTAGTAGGCAAGTGGCTCAGAAGGGCCTTCAGCCAGAGTGGCCCATCCGGGGCAGGAGGTGCGGCCAGCAGCAGCAGCCCAGGAAGAGGCCCAGCCACTGCCAGGACCCCCAGCCCAGCCCAGCCCAGGCCCCTTGAGCTGAGAGGCACTGGGGAAGAGCTCCATGAGGGGAGGGTGGCCCAGTGTTGAGGCCAAGCAGAGAGCGCCCAGGGCCAGGAAGAGTCCATGCGTGTGTGTGCACGCTCCAGTCATGGGGAATGGATAGACATTGGATCAATATTGAATGCAGACTCTGCTGGGCACATATGTCAGGAGCTTTCCCTGGCCAGCAGCGAATGAAAAAGGAAGTGTTGAAAGAAGGAAGAATTAGGGCACATTTGGGAGAAAGAGTGGATTACGTTCTGGAAGATTAGGGACACAGAATAGTATTCAAAAGAGAGAAAAGGAAGCAATTTTTCTCCCTCCAAACTTTCAGGGCTGCTGTGAGCAAGAGTGGTGCCAGGGACGTAGCCAGGATTTTGGGAAGGGGGGGGGGGACTAATTGCCACCATTATAATAATGGGCTTGGGTGTCGGCAGCGCGGCAGCACACACACAAAAGAACCATTCATGTTAATCTAACAGAAGGGGGAGTCGGAACCCCAGAACCACCTCGCCCTTGGCTATGGCCCTGGTGGTGCTGCTCAAAGTGGTGGACTATGGATAGTTTCCAAGGAGGTTATCAGTCGGGGGATGAAACATCCTTGTCCTGTCCTTTTTCCATTCTTATAGTGCAATCACAAGAAGATTTTCACATGATGTCGCGCTTATCCCATCATTATCCCATCCAGAAAGTGCAATTGATCACAATCGCATGAAAGACTTTCAAACGATGTTGCGCAGATCCCATGATTGTCCTGTCATTGTCCCGTCATTGAAGCGGCATTGCCTAGCATTTTGCATTAACGGGAGTTTGCGTTAATGCAATGCCACTTCAATGACAAAACAATAGCACTGCTATCTGAAGGCCTTTCACAGGATCACAGTCAAAGACAGGATAAGGACGGGGGAGAGATTCTGTGCTTATCCCATTTTACCATTGTATTGTATGTGGTTTTATGGTTGTAATCCCGCCTCGATCCAGTGGGAGAGGCGGGAAAATATTATTATTATTATTATTATTATTATTAATTATTATCTGTGTGTGATAATCATCCAAGAAAGAAGGAAATAATTGTAGTCACTGGGCAGAAAGATGGTGCCAGTCCCTGGAATGGTAGGGGAATAAATTTGCTGGTCAACCATATCAATTAGCTTAAGAAGTACAGTCGGTCTTCTGTAGCCATGAAATGAATATATATATATATTTTAAAAAGAATTCCAAAAAGCAAACTTTTTTATAAAGGACACTATTTTATTACACCATTGCATTTAATGGGCCTTGAGCATTCATGGATTTTGGTATCCACAGGAGGACCTTGAACCAAACCACAGCTTATATCAAGGACCCCCTGTCTTAAACAAGAGGGTTGCACACTCTCCACAACCACCAAATCCAAAAAGAGCTGCCAACAGTTTGTGTCTTCACAGACACCTTCAAGAAAAAATACATTGAAAACAAGTCATATTTCTTTTGCTAGTTCCATGCTTGTAACAGTGTTGTAAAACTATGGAGTTGGACAGGATCCCAAGGGTAATCCAGATCAGTGCCTGAAATCCACAGATAAAATATCCCTGACAGAAGGCCATCCAACCTCTCTTTAAAAACCACCAAAGAAGCAGAGTAAACCACCTTCTAGGATAGTCTGGTCCAGTCAGTCAGCCCTTGCTGTTAGGAAATTCTCCCTTGTGTTTAGTCAAAATCTGTTGTACTTTGAATCCAGTTATTAGAGTCCGGAGAAGCAAAAACAGACGAACAAAAACAAGTGCATGTCATCTTAAACCTTGAAGGTTTAAGAACCGTTATTAGATCACCTTGCAATCATGCACTTTTCCAGGTTCATCAGGCATTCTTCATAGGCCTCAGTTTCCAGACCCTTCACCGTCTTGTTTGTTGTTGTTGTATGTCTTCGAGTCATTTCCAATTTATGGCAATTCTATGGGGTTTACTTGGAAATTTTTTTCAGAGGATTTTTTTCTTTTGCCATTGCCATCCTCTGAGGTTGAGCGAGTGTGACTTGCCCAAGGTCAGTTGCCATGTAAACCAGAGTGTTTACATGGCCATACCAGGATTCAAACCCTCGTCTCCAAAGTCATAGTCCATTACTCAAACCACTATACCACCCTGACTGTCTTTGCCATCTTAGTCAACCTCCTTTGGAAACATCCTAGCTTGTCAAAAGGTGGTTTCCAGAACTAGTCTGGGGATAGTGGACCCTCCTTTAAACAGAGGTTGAATGGGCATCTTTCAGGAGAAGTTTAGTTCTATATTCCGGTATGGCAGGGGGTTAAACTGGATGGCCTTTGTGGTCCCTTCCAATTCTGTAGAATTCTGTGATTTGATTCCAGTATCGAAATAGCAAAGAGTGCTACTATTTTCCCCTTGATCTCAACTCCGTAAGTCCATTGATGCAGCCTAGAATTGTATCAGCATTTCAAATATTTTTTCCTGCTGATTCATGTTTAGTTTGTAGTCTACTAAGACCCCTAGATCCTTTTTATACATACTAATCCTAAGTAAACTGTGACCTATTCTGTATTCATGCATCTGATTTTCCTCGCCTAAATACAGAAGTTTACATTTATCCCCATTAAAATTCATTTTGTTTGCTTTGCTCCAGCTCTCCAGTCTGTTGAAGTCATCTTGAATTTTCATTTTCTGAGGTATAAGCTAGGCTTCTCAGTTTGCTGTAATCTGCAGATTTGATGAGCATCTCTTCTGCTCCTGTTTAAGTCATTTAAAAGATGCTGAACAATCCCAGGCCAAGGACAGAACCCTGCTGCCACTTCTCTCCAGAATGATGAGGAACCACCAGTGGCTCTCCTTGAATACTGTTTGTCAGCTAGCTAGGAGTCCCCCTACTAGAACCCAGCATAGTGTTGTGATTTGAGTATTGGAATAGGATCTGAATCCCTTCTCGGACATGAAAACCCAGCGGGTGACTTTGGGTGAGTTATATTCTGTCATTCTAAGAGAAAGGCAACGGCAAAGTGCTGAATAAATCTTGCCCCTCTAAAAAAAGTGCTAGGAGGGTCATCATAAGTCAGAATTCACTTGGAGCCACAACAACAGCTACTACAATATGGAGCATTTTACCAGCCTGGCTACAAGAATTACATGATGTCACTAGTTTGAAGATAGTGTAAATGATAACACATGTTCACAATAAGCTTGGCTATTTCCTCCAATTCTTAAGTTTCAAGATCTCCATCAAGATTTTCGTTAATACAGTCTATTTCCACACTTTTATCGCACCCTTCAGGTGGGATTTCTGTAGATAAGATTGTTTCCTGTAACATTTGCAGTGTTTGGAATCTATTTATTCTCTAAAATATGCCACCTGCAGTATGGTTTTTCCATATGTTTAAAGTAAAGAGCATTGTACCCCACTTATTTATACAGTTTCAGCCAAGTTACGATCTGCTGACTACATAAGTTTTCAGTAGCAGGCGCTCTACTTCGCACCCATTTTGGTTCTTGAGCTTTTACCCTACATTTATCTTGGATATAATTTCTCTTAAATATGCTTAACTATTCCTTCAAGTACTGATCCACCCCTCAATGTTATAAGTATTGCTTTCATGCTTCAAGATCACAGTCTTGACCAGAACCAGAAGTAGGTTTAAACTTACCATCCAGGCGCTCCAAAGATAGAGGTGTAGATCAAGCTGGCTTATATTTCACCCAATTGACCCATAAAATGAATCTGGTAATAGCAAATGGCTCCATTGAAGGAGATATTGAGGGAGAATATACCTTTGTGTCTAATCGGGGATCCTCTACAATAGACTACTTTGCCCTCTCATATGAATTACTCTCATTGCCGCCTAGATGTCTGATTGAAAAACGGATAGAAGGTGCCCACTTTCCTATATCCTTGTCTTTAAAGTGCATCACACATGCAGATCTTGTGAAATACACTAACCCCCCTATTGGGAATCTAAAATTAAGAACTTGTGGCATTAAATTTTATTATTATTATTAACCTTTATTTATGAAGCGCTGTAAATTTACACAGCGCTGTACATGCAATCTTTTTAGTTAGACGGTTCCCTGCCCTCAGGCTTACAATCTAAAAAAGACATGATACAGAAGGAGAAGGGAGTGGTGACGAGAAAGGGTAAGAGGTCCAGCAGTTCCTCTCAACCTCCGAGGCCTGGACCAAGGCAGATGGACTGGAGGGAGGGCTTGGCTTCATAATGGAATGTTAATCATTTTCCAGGGAAAATACATACTCTCAAGTAGGATAATACATATATAGTACATAGCAATACAGGAAATGGTTCGATAAACAGGCACCACAAGAACATCAAATAGTAAGCGACAATTATGCAATGCCTGGGAAGGCTTCTCTGAACAGGATGGTTTTCATCTCCATTTTGAAGCTGGTTAAAGAAGTGATGGCTCTTGCTTTTGGAGGAAGAAGGTTCCAGGAGTGGGGGGCAGCGAGTGAAAAGGGGCGAATCCGAGATGGGGCAGAGGAAATCCTGGGCTGAGACAGCAGACCTTGACTACCAGAATGGAGGGCCCTAGTTGGAAGGTGAGGAGAAAGAAGGTCTGATAAGTAAGGAGGGGCCAGTCCATGGAGGGCTTTAAACGTCGACAGCAGGAGCTTATACTGAATGCGGAAAGGGAGGGGGAGCCAGTGAAGGGATGCCAACACAGGAGAGATGTGGTCAGAGCGGTGGGTGGAAGTGATAATGGACCCAGATAGCTGAGAATAATGTTAAAAATACTCTGAACTTCAAGATCAGCTGCTTGACAGGCATGGATTATCATACACAGTTCTTGGAAGTTTTATAATCTGAAATACAAATTGCATCTTTCTGTATCTTATTTCATTTTTCTTGCATCCCCCTGCCAATAACCTTGCACTCCAATATACTTGTGGCAGTACTTCCAACTCTATCAATGTCTCTGAAGATATGAATTGGTAATTATGAAGGCTCATGCTAAAATGTTGTTGTTGGTATTATTCACTTATATCCCACCTTTCTCCCAAAATAGGGATTCAAGGAGGCTTTGAACCAGTTAGGTGCAAAGATGATATTTGGTTCCTCCATCTTCCTATTTATTTTTATGCTAAAACAGACTCTGAAAACTGTTTTGGCTCTGGAGATGTTTTTAAACTTGATATGCACACCAAAGTGATTTTCCCTTCATTTTATCCACTTTCTACACAATTTCAGTCCTGACAGTTGGTTTTAAATGGCTTCTTTTAGTATTCATATGGTTCTTGTCTGTCTTTTACTCTGGGATCACAGAACATTTAAAAGGCACAACGACCTCTAGAGCATGTTGTTCTGGAATTAGATGCTCTCTGTACCAGCCAGCGTTCTCTTTACAACCTTTCTCATTTTGAATGCAGTGTGTAGCCAGTGCCCCTTGTGCCAAAATACCCCCCAGGTCCTAACAAATCCTGGTGCTCCCTCCTGAAATCATTTTAGCCTCACGCTGAGATACAGAAAGCTCTGTCTAACTAGCCAAACAAAAGAATTTTCTTTTTTAAAAAAATTATTTATATATAAATACACATAGAAACATTAGACATACTACACGTAACCCGCATTTAGACAACAACTAACAAACAAACAAACAAATATGTATTTACATACATCTTGAAAATTTCTTATCTTATCTGCTCTCCATTATTTAAGTTCCATGTGGTCTGATATCCCTTTACATCCAAATCACTCTTGTAAACACATATTTTACATATAAAAATGACGTTCATTCTAATTCCTGTGTCTAAAAAGGGGAGAAACTTCAGCTGACAAAATGTAAAGGTTCTACTTCTAAAATGGAGTTCTTTGCCTTATTTCCTTTTGAACAAGTCCCCTTCTTTTATATACTAAATTATATAATCACCACATTTCATTTTTCCTTTATCTTTTCAATCCCGGTTTCATCTTTTCCCCTCTATCTGCCTTTCGGATACACTACTTTATATCTCATAATTGTACTACCCATTATATATTTACTTGTAAAGACTCTTATTATTCCTTAACATCTAATCATACCCTTTTATACACACACATTCCTTCTTCCCTTTTTCTTTTCTTATTTACATGTCCCATCCTTTCTCTATCATTGCATATTTTTTCTTATCTATTTTCCATTCTTGTTTTTCTCTAGCTTGTTTTCCCAATAATTTATTATTAAATTCCAATCTTTCTGGATCTCTCCATTGTCTTCTCCTCTTAATTTTCTGGTAAGTAAATTTCTTTCATATCTAACAATTTTTCCATCCATTCTTCTTCTGCTTTTCCTGTAGAATTTTCTGCGTTTCAGACCCATGTCATTGTGCTTTGCTGATACCCACCCAAATAGAGACTGATGCTTTGCATTTGTAGAGCATAGTATGCAAAGCATGCCACATGCACTATTCCTTACTACAGTCCTCAAAGGGAGGCCCTGCAGCTAACTCTACAGGACATGTATCATACAAAGTTTTCATTTTTGGAGAACACTTAATTGATACACTTATTTAAAAACAGATTCTTAAAACCCTGCAACATGCCTGGTTCCAGTTTGACAAGAGTGGTCTGACAGAACCAAAAGTGCCTCCCGCAAGCCTCTGAAGCTCCCGCTACAAAGTGTACCCCCCATGCTTTAAGGAGTTATTAACATTTACCCCACCTTGGCACAAGCACTTATTTCAGCTTGGTGCAGCAAACAAATGTTGTGCAAATAACCCCACCTCCTCCTTCTATCCCATTCACTCACTCCAGTTCTAGCTAAAAATTAATTACTCTATGAATGTTTGGATTTACTTTTAATTTTTTAACATTTCCTTAAACCTTAAGGAGATTAAGGAACGTATAGCAACTGTTTTTTTAAAGAAAAGGTGAGACCCCCAAGTAATTCCAGATGCCCAAATGTGGGCTCTGGATCGAACACAGTTGTCCACCCCAGCACTAAGACTTTCAGTTTTCCTTCTGGTGAGACTAGTGCTGCAGTTGGGTCAGTTTAAGTGTTGGTTGATTGTGTTGCAGTACAGCCTGGATCCCTAAAATTAGAATCCAAACTGATTCTGCAGAGCCATACACACCCATAGTTGGCTGTTGTGAGGATAACAAGGAAGAATAATCTAACCCCATTTGACAAGTAAGAAAATTTTGAGCAATGACTGAAAAATCTTTAATATTAATTTCCATTTCTCATTTTTAAGGAAAGTATTATTATTATTATTATTATTATTATTATTATTATTATTATTATTAATAATAATAATTTTGTACCCAGCTTTCCCCCCCCCCCCCAAGTACAAGAATTTGGGTTCCCAACACAGCAACAAAGCGTCTATATTTCAGAATAGTTTGTCAAGTGCAGCTTCTCTCACCAGTCTGGTATTATGATGTAAGCAGCTGCACTTGCAAAAGTCACTCTTCTTTATGGTTATTGTATGCTTTCAAGTGATTTCAGACTTATAGCAACCCTTTCATGGAATTTTCTTGGCAAGATTTGTTTGAAGGGGGCTTGCCAAGACTGAGAGAGTGTGGCTGTGACCAACAGGGTTCTTCCTGCCAATTCTCCAAGGCATGTCTATCTCAGAAACATCCCTTGACCTCTTTGGTCCTGACACTTGCCCCAATTTCACACTTAATACAGTGGCTTGGTGGTTAAGATGCCAATTCTGATGATCAGAAGATTGCCAGTTCAAGGTCCGAGCGCTGCATGATGGGGTGAGCTCCAGATTCTGCCAACCTAGCAGTTTGAAAGCCTGCAAATGCAAGTAGATAGATAGGTACCACTTTAGTAGGATGGTAATAGCATTGGGTACAGTCATGCTGGCCACTGGAGTAGTCCTCGGACAACGCTGGCTCTTCAGCTTAGTTACAGAGATGAGTACTGCCCACTACAGTTGGTTACAACTAGACATTAATGTCAAGGGACCTTTACCTTGCCCTTTTCTATTAACTGAATTAGGGATGGGGTTCCCAGTATCCTTCTCTCACATGTTTTATTATTGGTAGTGTGCCATCTATGAGACTTTTATTATAAATTCATGCCTACTGAAGGTGCCTGGGGCTAGATTAGTCTCCACCACTCGGAGGACATTCTCCATAGCTGCCCCAGCCCTTTGGAATGCGCTGCCCACAGAGCTCCGCTCGTCCACTACCCTGGCCCAATTTAGGAAGGACCTTAAAACCTTCCTATTCCAACAGGCATTCCCCGAGTAAATATCCTGTGGGCCTCCCTCCTCTTTCGTGGCCAAGAGGTTGGGCTTTGGGGCTTTTACTGTTGGTTTGTTTTTAATGTGGTTTTATTGTAAACAGTTTGTATTTTAATATGTTGTAAGCCGTCCTGATCGGAGGAAGGGCGGCATATAAATAAAAATTTTATTTATTATTTATTTATTCAGGCCACTCTCTTCTTGAAACAAAATAAACCACAACTTTATTTACAAGCAAGTTCGCATCATTTCACGGATGTTTCAGATCGTATGGTTACAGTAGTACAGTGCTTCAATAGTTACAAGGTGTTTCTTATTCCGATCCCTTATGGAACTGGCAGAAAAATTAAACTGAGGTTGAATGTGAATTAAACGGTTTCTTATAAACCTCTCTGCTTACACTAGTAACCTGCTCCCTTTAACAGAAATATGAATTCTGTCAAGGGTCTCTTGCCTGAATCCTAATTCACCGTTCTCGGAACAGCTTTGAACTGCTTCTTAAACTTGATTCTGATTTGCTTTTATAGTCACTCCTCCCACAGCAGCCCCTCCTTTACAGCCCTGACTGGCTGTTGGACAAATCAACTCTGCCTAGTGACTTGTCACAGTGGCTTACTCAAGACCATCCAGTGTTGTTGTTGTTTTTTACAGCTGAGCAGAAATTCGAACCCTGTTCTCTAGAGAAGATCAGTACAGTACTCAAACCAGTATCCCACGCTGGTTCTCTACCTCATCTTTACATTAACTAAATGCATAGGAATCTCTTTACTGAGCTCTGCACCTCTGCTTCTCATCATCTGATAAAGTAGACTCTATAATAACCCTGTTAGCATTCACAACTTTGTTGCTTTTGCTTCAACAGCCTAACTATGGCTACCCCTTTGGAAACTGTCAACATGAAATATTCAACACAAGCAAAAGCAAGGAAACAAGCAAATAAATCAGTTTTGCTGGACTCATTTGACATAGTCCAAAACTAAATACTCCTGTGTCTGTGGTTGCTGAATATTTCCAGGACAAATGATATATATTTTACATTTGTAAGGGAAAATATCGTATAGTCCAGAAAAAACAGTCCATGAAAGAGCATTCCAACAAAAGAAGTCATATTTATTTAAATATAGACAGGGAGAGCTAATAGGTCTCTCATTAATCATTTAATATATGTTATACTCTTGGCTAAACATGTTTTGCATCTTTTCCATATTAAACAGACATTACTGACATGCTCTCAATATTATTTTTTCTTCTATAAAGAGCATGAGAAACATGTTCTTGGTATGGTTCAGACATTGATTATTGATAAATTGAAATTAGGAACAACTCTCTCTTTCGAGACTTCAAAAATCTGTTCTCTCCAAAAAGGAATTTGGAATAAAAAATGAAGCTGTGTCCAGTATAAGCTACCTTTGTTCATTCCCATCCCTCAATCCGCTCCTGTTTGAGTGCCTTGCTGAACAGTGCCCCCCCCCCCTTCCCAGGTTGTTACATTAAAAATAACAAAATAAAAGCAATGGAGATACCTTTTTGACTTTTGAAATATATGCCAATTCAGAAATTCCCAGAACATGCATTAGGATGTACTGGGGATGGGGAGATAAATCAGAGTATTAATCCCTCATATGCTGTGTTGCCAGGTTGAATACTAGTGCTTGTAGAAGTAGAATTAAATTATCTTTGGTCTTTAAATCACACAATACTATTGTGAGCCCTCTTTGTATAACAGAATTGGGGCCCACAGTACCATTGCAAGGAGAGACACACCATTGCAAGGCAGCAATCCTAGTGTGACAGATGCCTCTATTTTGGACATCACAACAATGCCACTTTGTAGTTCAAGCTCAAACTTTATTAAAGAGGTAGAGCCAGTCACTGAATATATTTTTGGCTGCCTAAACCATATACATCAGAGATAGAGCTCTCATAATTTGTCCAAACAACCCACTTAACAAGTCAGCTTTTGCTGGTGTCATATTGCCATAGAGCTTATGCATCCTGTTTGTCTTCCAAACCATCCATATGCAGAATTCAAAGATGCCATAACATGCCATCTTTCTTACAGGTTCTGTATATATTCTGAAAGTTTTATTCAAATAGGTAACATGTTAAGTAGCGAAGCTAAACGGTTTTACACCCGTCTTCAAGTGTAAAAGTCTCTCCTATTCCTTTCCTATCCAAATGAAATTGTTTGTACTTTAAAATTTGGTTTCATTAGTTCAGAAAGGCATTTTCCTAGAATGTCCCACAAAAAATCTTCCCTTTGTTCTAAGACTACATGTTTGTTAAAATAGTCTCTTGTGCTCTGTTCACAAAGTTCTGTAAAATGTGATGCCCACATGGTATTGGTGTAATAAAACTAAACTGCTTTTGTGATTGTTTCCGGAACTGGGCTTTTTATTTGGGTCTGATCCCCTCCTCATAGCCTAAAGCAGTCAGGCTATGCTCAGCCTGTATGGCAACCCTCTTCCTAGTTCAGTCCCATACAATCCCATTTCTTTGGGAGCAACTCCAGTGGAATTTAGAAAAACTGCCTTGACTAAAGGCGATTAGAACTGTGTTGAAACCCCTGATATCTGTAGGCTCTCTGATTATGTCTTCCTTTCTAGTCTGGATTAATCTTTTTCAGATATGCCTATACTGCATCATCCAACTGCTTAAAAATGTCTTGAAAGCGCTCAAAAGATGACAGACACGGTGGTGGTGGGGAACAAAATGTTTATTTCATTTTTATGACAAATTGAGTAAAGATATAACAGCAGATTGTATTTCTCCAACAGGAGAAAGTGACAGCATTCCACTTATTTATGAAAAGCAAGTAAAACAGGGGAATAGTGGCAAACTATTGACCTAGCAGCCTGATTTCCATTCAAAATAAACTGATACTATTACGTAAGAGAAGCCTTCCAAAAATTTGCGGTAAACCTACTCTCCTCCTTTATCAATCCAGTACTAAGAAGATACTTTTAAATGGCATTTTAATGGTGTTCAGGAGAAAATCTGTTTGAGAAAAAACAAATGAACATGTTCAACGGACTCCTGCAGAACTTTTAAAGGTAATTGTTATACACCTTTTCTCTTATAGAACCTTGGGCACTTGGTGTAAACTAAAGGCTCTGATTATTTATTTGTATTTGGTATCTTGAAATGAAAAGCTGTTTAGAAATTCAGGCCTGAAGAGTATAAGAAGAGAGAACTAAGCAGAATTTAGAGAGGCAAATTCCAGTACATCTCAGAATAATTCACAACATGATATATTTTATGATATCTCTCAGTCTAAGAAATATCTGTCCTTACACATGTTTATAAGCACACTATCATTTGAACAGCGGAACCTTTCTGACAAACCTAACCAGATATTCACAGAACTGAAGGGATCCTGACAGGCATCCCATCTACTTTTTCTGTAGAATTCAAGGCATCCTAATTGTTTATCGAGATCAAAAATAGTTTATCCAGCAGATAAGAAAAGTATTTAGTACAGTTAACAGGAGCCATAAAGAAATGCTAACATTTCTAGTATCTGCTGCTTCCTTGCATTCACACGATTTTCTACTGTATTGTGCAAGTGCAAGATTTTGATCTGGTTGCAAAGAGTATATTTATTTAACTGCTTTTGGCTTTACATCAAACACCCCCATGTTCTTTTAATCTCCAGGGTTTTCCTCTCTCTGTGATCATGCTGTCACAACCTTGGGTCTGGATCCAAGTATCATGGGATGTTGCAGAATAAACTAGGAGAGGCTGAAAAGTTTCATCCATCAAGTGAATATTAATAAAATTCTGTTTAACTTAATATCTATCTAACCTCCCTCCCTTCTCTGAAAAGCTACTTCATAGCCAGCCCAAAACTGGAGTCTAAATCCAATACAGAAATTATTCATCTCTGAAACATTTGCTGTAGAAATCTAACAACAAAAGCTTGCATGTGGAGAGCTGTTCAGATAACATCATTCTTAAGACTAAACTTCTCAGAGCAGAGTGTGTTTTAACAGACCTACCTATAATATTTATCTTCTTTACAACAGAAACAATACCAGGAGGAAGGGTTACTGAACTGATGATGTGACTTAAGTTGTGAATTTGAAAGAAAAAAATGTTTTAGATGCTTCTTCAAATCCACATTTAGCTACAAGGGCTCACAGAAACCCTTGCTTGAAATACATTGTGGTTTTGAAGAAGTGAGGGAAAGCCACACCAAGGGCTCTTTTCTTTATACCCATCTACCCACCAGAAAAAACTGGGACATACAAGTTGTGAAACTAAGGAGAAAGTTTGCAAGACACTGGTGAATCAATCCTTGAATGGAGTTGCTCAGGCCAAAGTGCCAACATTTTTTTTTTTAAAAAAAAGAGCTGAGTACCAAATCATACGTTATGGAACTAACTCCCCACATGAATATTTTTTCCTATGGATTCTCTATTATCTGAAACCTATCCACTTCAATTGATGCTTGGTTTAAAAAACTGGCAAATCAGGCAAATTTTGCCACACACCACCCCTCATAGGATATGAGAAATACAGCCAACCCATCTTCTAATCTTCAACAGTGCAAACAGGGGATCAAACAAATGTAGAATTCAGTAGTAACCTTCCAACTATCTAGCATTTCCTGATCACCTGTGGAAGACTCAATTTGCTACATTACTGGCTTGCTTGATTTTTGTGTTTTTGTTTTTAATGGAGGAAAATTGTTAAGACTCTGTATTCAGAAGCATTTATAAAGGGTTCTCTCTTAGGGTGGGAGTAGGAAGAGAATACAAAATTTTATTACCCTGAATTAAGCATCTATAGCATTTACGCTCAGAAAGTACACAAATAGCTAGTGTTTCAAGTAGCTTGATGTTAGAAGAGTATGTGCAATGCTGAGGCTCTTCAACTGTAATGATTTTAGTAATCATTTTCTATAGCCTCTTATGTAGGGGGATAGGCAAATGCCTGGAAAAGTAGGTGTTTTCCCATTATTAAAAATAAAATCTATTGTCCTTTTCATTAATATTTTAAAAGGTGGCCTTTCCTTTACATTTCTGATTTTTTTCTAATGCCAATAAATCACAATAGAAACTCCCAGTGTGTTTACAAGTGCTTTGTGTAGAGAAACTATGGGAGGTGTGACCAGCTGCTTTTACACTTTCCCAGAACATTTTGCAAAACCAACTGCATCATTATCCCTATCAAATGCTGTGTAGTAAGGGCCCACGAAGACATCACCCAGGATCCAAAGAGGCCCTCCAGGTGGTGGGATATCTAAGCCTGAAAATCCACTCAAGCATAGTGTTTCTCCTTGCACAGTAACCTAAAACAGAGAGAAAAACAGAAGTGAAACAATAAAAAAAGGATTCCTCCCCACCCACATATATTTTAATGGATGGGTGAAGATCATTTATGGAACATTTATTTGCTTTTTCTGCTTCCTAGTTCCATGATGGTCTACTACATCTTCTTTTTGGTTTAATTGTCTTACTGCTTTGTTCAGATTCCTCAGGAGGAACTAATATAAGAACTCAAGTTCAACTAGCTTATTCCTGCGTGTTTCTCAACTCAGGAAACTAGGTCTTCTTCAACCAGGTATAGGAAGACACTTACAATTTCATCCATTTCTTTGGGGAGAACCCTGACTATTCTCTTGAACTGAAGGGGATCCAAGAAGTTTGATACTTATGTGCAGGACTCATATACTGAATATTTGAGAGGTAAAAATACTATGCTAAGGACAGGTATTAAGGAAAGCACAATTAACTTTGGACTTACTTTCAAGGCATACTGATCTGCAGTAAGATCATAAGATTTCCCTCCTAGGACAAAGGACACAGTGGGAAGGGTGGCAAGTTTTTCACAGGGAAGAATATACTGCAAAAGAACAAGAACAAGAACCTATATAAGAACCTGCTATGGACATCAAACATATTTTAATAATAAGGGTTAAAGAAATTGGCAACTAATCCTCTAACACAACTTGCTTCAACCTGGTGCCCTACAACCCCTTTCTCCCCCAGCTATTCATGTGATTTAGACCTATGGGAGTTGTTGTCCAGCACATTTGGAAGACACTAGGTTGAAGAAGGCTGCCCTAAGGGATGTAGTATTTCAGCTCTAGCCTTATGCCCTTTACTGTGTTAAAGAATTAAAGATCAACGTTTCAGAATCTGGTATAAACCCATATTAACAATATAAAAGTTACAACAGCAACACTGGTTAGCAGTGACGAGTTCCAAAGACCTCATAACTAGACTGAAATTTGTTCAAGTCTTTCTTGTACCCCTTACCAGAGTGGTGGCATGATTCCAGAGCCTCTTCTACCTCAATATATCCCTTTACTATGCTGTACTGATACAAAAGTGACCTCTGTTCAATGTCTCTCTCACATGCATGCCTATGTTCACTATGGCTAGGAAGCATGTGTGTTATGCAAATGAAGAGGAGGAAGCAGAAACTTCACAACCTGCATTTCTCTGTAGTTGGTGGCAGCTATGAAAGAACTACTATGGCCCTACCCACACTAGTTAAAGAGTCTTGGGCCCCATTCCCATTGGGCACAAAAAGCGATGTATATTGTTGCGATTCTGGCTTGAATTTTTTTTCTGAATCCTAATTGAATCTGGTCCTTCGTTCCCATTAGGAAAGGCTGCAAAATGACTCGATTTATTTTGACCCATGTTTTTGTTCCCATTGGACTTTCCCCGCTGTATTTTAAAGCGGAATAATTGGCTCCCTGTTTCCAGTGCTCTTCCGAAACCTCTTTTTTTTCAAGCAGCTGTCAATCAAGCGCTTAGGCGATTGGATGTCACAGTGACATCAGTTGCTTCTATGCATTTTGACGCGGGCTATTTTTGTTCCCCATTCCCATTTGCATCTTTCAAATCTGTTTTTCTGTTTTGTTTTTAAGCAGTCAATCAATTGCTTAGGCGCTTTTCCCCTCTGGGAAAAGGAGAAGGAACCTCCATCCTCCAAGTCCCTTTGCCTCCCAAGTTGTCCTGTGTCTTCCCAGAGCCCCCTGGGAAAGGGAGAAGGAGCCTCCATCCCCCAAAGTCCCTCTGCCTCCCCCATTGCTCCCTTGGCTGTCTGCGGGACGATTGAGCAAGCATATAATAATAGTTTAAAATGGTGTTCAATGGGTCTCCTCACACATCGGTCTATGAATGTGGAGCAGGGGGGAGGTTGCTGGAGGGCGTGATGCGTTTACCGTGTTTGGAGGTCAATGTAGCAATTTGCTATGTTTGGACACCCAACAGAGTGCCTAGGAGATCAAAAGCTTAATTTAAAAAAAAAATTTGTCTACACACGCGATCGCTTTACCCTGCTTCCCACTCCACCGGGGGAAAGGCTACGCGAATGGGGGCGGGGGGAATGGAGCCGGTAATGCAGGAAAGAGAACAAAGTGGATAATACCCCCAGGCCAGCCCCGTGAGCACTGCTCCTCCCATCCCCAAGTTCTCAAATTGGACACCCTTGTCATTCCCATTCATTTGCCCCGAATCGGACTCAGGAGGTGCAGGAAAAACCTCCAAAAAAGTACAGTCAAATTAACCCGGGTTCGATTTTTCCCTGGAAAAATCAATTACATGGGGATCAGATCAGAATTCCAATGGGAACGAAATAGGAGCAATGAGGATTGAATGTGTGCTCAAATGGGAACTATGCCCCCATAATCTGAGTCTTGATCTGCTTTATAAGCCGGTGGGAATAGGGCCTTGGGCTGCTTCAGAGATGTGGTGGTGACATTTAGCCTCTGTCTCAGTTGTCTGAATAAATATGACAAGAATGCTCTTAAAAGGCAAGACATTCCACCATGCTGTATTGTCCAAAGGCAAGTCCACTGGACAGCCAAACCCAACTAATACAAATACTCCTCAATCCATATGGCATACCAAAAAGTTCACACTGAAAGGAATGGAGCTTTGCTAGTATGTGTTTAAAATAATTAATTCTAGAGCATATTTTCTCAATCATCACTGTGCTGACCTTCTAGAAACTGACCGTTATGTTCCTTTTTACCACTGCCTTTGCTTTAATGAACATTTAATGAACAAAACACACTGCCTTTCAATGCTGGGTTGACATTTCATGAACTATGGAAGAACTGTAGATTTAGAATTGAATTGAAAAGTATGAATTCCTCCAAACCCCCATTAAGAACTTGCATCTAATACAGTACTACGCCATGGATAGTCTACTGCTGGTCTGTCTGTACTGTACTTTGTCTTTTAAATTAGCTACAATCCACTCTGCAGGGTTCTGTCCTGCAAAAAAGGTTGCAAAGATATTAAATAATAACATTAGCCATGAATAATAAACAAGTGAACAACAAGTGACCACCCACTCAAGTCTTTATTTAGAATTTCCCCTGCTCTGCAATGAAAAATAACTTTTCCTTTTAGGACAACTGCTCCAAGTACTTGATCGTTCTCTTTTCTTTGATTCCCCCCGTTCTGACAACTTTGAAATGAGACCTGTAGATAGTATTCAAAATGCAGTCATATTTTCTATTTATACACAACATATTATAATACTTACCATTTTATATCCAATCTCTTTTTCTATATTTATTTAATAATAAATAATTACTAGCATTAATTTCTGCTTCATCTGCAATACAGAAATATTTAGGTTTTACACCACTTTAACTGCCATGGCTCAATGTTATGGAATCTTTGGATTTATATTTTGTTGTGGCACGAGAGCTCTCTGATAAGGAAGGTTAAATATCTCACAAAACTGTAATTCCCAGAATTCCACAGCATTGAGCCATGGCAGTTAAAGTGGTGTAAAACCAAAATATTTCTGCAGTGTGGATGCAGCCCCTGACTCTTTAACCAGAGCACTGTGATTCAAGAACTGCACCAGCTACGCTTCTTCCTATTCTACGTCTACTAACATCATGGGGAAAAAATCATTATATTCAGCTATTTCTATGTTGGTTCTTCGGGGGTGACAGAGTATAGTCATTGTACAACATTATGGCAGAAGACAGCAGACATAAAAACAAAGTATGTCACAATATAATGCAATGCAATAATATAGTAAAATACAATTAAACACACACAAACAGAAGAGCAAACAAACCATTAAAATGCACTTCAAAGTATTATTCTGGCTTATTTGCTTGTCTGTAAATTTTAACATGGCATTAAATGTTAGTGTCAGTTAAGCTTAAATGGAGATAGGTCACCATCACAAAGAATGCCCTCCACCTACTTCTTACACAATTAACTTCTTTCCCTGGCAAAGGAACTTGAAACTGTGCTGTCACAATTAATTCAATATAAAAGTAGTTTGAACTACTATTCTAATGCCTTCTGTGTGGCAATTCAGTGTCACTAAAAGCATGTGAACCCAAGCTAGACTCAAATAGCATTTTGATGACATGTAGACTATTCATATGCTTTGGCATCACAGCCACCACCCTCCTCTGTTCCCTGTCCGCATTCACCTGTCCTTTAATGATTGGCTTTGCTCCAATGGCTTTTTGCAGCTGTTTGACTTCCTCTACTGGTCCAGTAATGAGAGAGGTCCCAGTGTCAACAATAGCTTCACAGCCATCTTTGCACACTGTCAGGCCACTGGGAACTTTAATCCTGTAACAGGAAGACAATTCTGTGGTTAGGGAATAGAAATTAGCTTACTGAGTCTTCATTAGATAGACAGGTATGTGGATATTTTGGACAGAGAGTTTTATTTTAAAATGACTACATGTACATGTTGACATTACATCTCTCCAGTGCATATAGCAGGGAGATGTCTCAGTGATACCAGTGACATTCCTCTCACACTGTTATTACGCATTGGGATTCGTGTCCCACACATAGCAGAAGCAAACAGGCATCAAAAGAATGGAATTATGAACAGGGACCTTCTGGTTTTCCACAGCCTGATGATTTAGAATTCAACTGAATATTTGGATTTTGCCTCCTTCAATCAGCCTTCTTTGATTTCATGACTTCTGGAGTACAACCCCCATTTCCTGCAGAGAATGATCAGTCTTGGTTGGATCTTAAAAGGAATTGTGATACAATATACTGGAGCAAGCTTATTTTCTGGTGCTCTGAGACCAAGACACAAACCAATGAATTTAAATCACAAAGAAAAAAAAAATCCACTTAAACTTTAGGAAGAACCTCTTGTTGGTAAGAATGTTCAGTAGTGGAAAATACTATCTTGGAGGATAGTGGAATCTCATTATTATTATTATTATTATTATTATTATTATTATTATTAACCTTTATTTATAAAGCGCTGTAAATTTACACAGCGCTGTACATACAATCTTTTTAATTGGACAGTTCCCTGCCCTCAGGCTTACAATCTAAAAAGATACGACACAAAGTGAGTGGTGGTGGGGAAGGGGCCTCTCTAGTAGGATAATACATATAAAATACATAGCAATATAGGAAATGATTCAATAAAACAGGCAACAAAAGAACATCAAATAGCAAGTGACAATTATGCAATGCCTGGGAACGCTGCCCTGAACAGGATGGTCTTCAACTCCGTTTTGAAGCTGGTTAAAGAAGTGATGGCTCTTGTTCGCGGGGAAGTCCTTCTTTGGAGGACTTTGTTTAAATCCAAATATCCAGCTGAATTCAAAATCATCAGGGTGTGGAAAACCAGAAGGTGGTTTTCTACAGTCCCTGTTCATAATTCCATTCTCTTGCTGCCTGTTTGCTTGTGCTATGTATGGGGCACGAATCCCAGTGTGTAGAAACAGTGTGTGAGGAATGTCACTGTCTGAGAGATCTCCCTGTTGGAATGGCCAACTTTTGGTACTCTTTCAGTTTATTTGCCTCTGTGACAGAAGGTTAGACTAGCTGCCCCTTGTGGCCCTTTCAAACTCTATGATTCTATTTTTGGAAGGCTGGCATATAACGTACTAAGCATTAGGGAATGGGATGGAGTGGGGGAATTACAGGGAGATACATGATCAAGTTGAAGAACTCCTCTCCCTGCACATGGTGCCCCCCCAAAAAAAACACCCTTTTTCCTTGCTCCCTCCTGAACCCCTACTCAAGTCCCATCTTGTGCTACAAAGTTTCTGCTCCAGGTGATTGCAATTCTGAACAGGAACACTTCTGTTAGGGGCTTAGGATATGCTGGGGAAATGCCAAGCTGAAGATGCCATCAAACATGTGTTGTGTTATCTCATGCTAATACACTATAAACTTAAGTGTGTATCTGTGAAATTCCAGGAAAAAAACACAACTCACTTATCCATATGGACCTGCCAATATGCTTTGCGAGTGACATTCACCCAGTTGAAGTCTCCAGTGTAATATTTTGGATCTGTTCCTCCAAAAAGCAGTTCCCCTCCAGGTGTTGATGTTGGATCCCTAAAAGAGGTGATGCATAAATGCAGAAGCAAAACATCCAAGCCAAATAAGGGAGAATGGGGGGTGGGGAGAGATTTTCCCAGCCTCAGCAATATGCTGGAGTGACTGTGGTACTGGAAAGGAAGGGGCACAAATAAAGACTAACGAGTTATACATTATGTAGGAGACTTAGCACAAGTCCATAAATCTAAGGTAGACAACATCATTCTTACTGCATAACCTGCTCAAATACTAAGTATTGTTACTAATAGGTATGCTCAAACTGTACTCAGTGGGGCTTATTCCTAAGTAAACATGCTTCTGGCTGGATACAAAGTCTGTCATTTATCACATACACTATGTTCTTCTGAAGAGCATGTATTGTCTTACATAAGATTTCCCATCAAAGTAGTTTAAAGAGATGCTTTATGAGCCATTAGAGACTATTGTGAGTTTGCACCTGTGTTGTGCTCATACTGTAGCTTCCTGTGCAGTTTCACAGGTATGGGCTTACTCTCTGGTAGGGAAAAACTTTGGTCTTCTAGATTCAGTCATAATGAGGTAAATTCACTGGAACAGAAGGACCTTTTCCTTATGCTATAAACATTAGCCATACAGCAGAGAAGGGATCCTAAATTCATACAGCAAAGTTTCATTCTGTCAGAACTACCCTCACCTGTTTAGATAAAATGAAAATAAGTTCCTAGGCAATAGCTGTTGTTCCATTACATTATCAAAGAAAGGAGTAACGTTTTTCACAGAGATCTTGGGAAATGCCAAGCCAAGGATGCCATCAAACTTAGCAGCCGTGAATGTGATGCCAGGCTCCGAGGTAGCTTCACCAAATAATTGCTTCTTGACAACCATGTCACCGATCTGAGAGAAAGAAAAAGGAAGTAAGGAGCATTTAAGTCATTGCTGGAAGAGAAAAAATATTCTGGTAATGATGAAATAAAAATCCAAATTGATTGACAAAATGAAGATTAAACCCTTTTAGAAAAGAACTCCAGCATCTTCCCTCAACACATGCCATGTAAAGACAATTGGAAAAGAGGTGTCTTGAAAGTCAGGCACAATACTGGATGTGTGTAAGCTACAGGAAAGTAAATGCTGGTGTACAGCATAAAATTGCCACATTTGCCTTGGTTAATGACAACAATAAAGCAAAGATAAAAACTACCAATGTGAAACACAGAACTAGACAGAGAACCATATACAGTGGTACCTCGGGATACGAAATACCCAGGTTACGAAATTTTCGGGATACGAAAAAATCCCATAGGAAAACATTGTTTCGGGTTACGAATGTTTTTTCGGGTTACGAAAAAACTTTTGGTGCTTTTTTCGGCTTTTTCGCACGGAATCGCGGCTTTTCCCCATTAGCGCCTATGGCAATTCGGCTTACGAAGGCTTTTCGGGTTACGAACGGTGCCACGGAACGAATTAATTTCGTAACCCGAGGCACCACTGTACTTGCTAAAAAGTTTTACAACTACTCTGAAATCTGAGAGATGTAGGATTGTATAATCAAAGTTAGAGGAGGTCATAAGGGTCATCTATTCTAAGCCTCTGCCATGCAGGAATACATACTCTTGAAAGATGCTCATCCAACCTGTGTTTAAACAGCTCCAAAGAAGGTGAGTCGACACCCTCTGAATCAATCAAGAACTGTCAAACAGTTCTTATAGTAAAAAACTTAGTGTTTAGGCACAATCTTTTTTCTTGTCACATGAATCTACTGGTTCTTGTTCTAGGCTCTGGAGCAGCAGAAATCAAGCTCACTCCATCTTCTACAGGACATCTCACTAGATATTTAAGGACAATTATTATGTCACCTCTCAGTCTTTGCTTTTCCAAGCTAAATATACCCAAGTCCCTGAGTTAGTTACTGAACTTCCACAGGTAGAAAATTCCAAAATTTAACCACTGTGGTAAAGGTATTCCTTTTAGCTGCTACTATCCATATTTGCTTCAAAGATGCAAGTGAGGTCAGATCAACTAGGACTACTCAGATGGCATGCCATGCACCCTTCAGACAGATCAATCCCACACCGCTAACATGAATTAAGATAGATTGCTGCTTCTACACTTGAAATTATGATTAGATAGCTAAGACTCATAATCTCACTCTAAAATTTGGTTTGATTTATTCCTCAAATATCTTCCTCCTTGTCTATCACTATTCTGGATCTACTGCTGTGTTTGAAGAGAAAGCAAAAGAAAAACTAACAAATTGTCCATGAATGCAATATGATGCCATCCCATAGAGGTAATTTTAGTAAAATATGCTTATATGCAGACTATCTCAAAAACATTCCTTTTGCTTAGACTTTGACAAAATTCTTTAGAGGTACAGGGCTTAGCAGAAGGTGTTTTCAGAATTGAGATTCAGTGACTGGGGCTCGGCACTGTGAGAGGACTCAATAAGGGAGACTTGGAAGGGAAAAACACCATTAAATGCTAGGAAATAAGAGATATACTCCAGTGTTCTTGTGGAAAAAAATAAATGACAGTGCTAGAAATTCTGGCTACGATACTAGAAAGAGGGAAACAGAAGAATTAGCTCATGAAGAACAGTTTATATGCAAAACATGTCAGCTGTACAAATAAAAAAGCCCTTTCCATAACAACATAGCTTAAACATGCATATTTTCCCCCAAAAGAACACCAGAGTATACTTCTTATTTTCTAACATTTTGGTTTTGCTACTTCCTTCAACACTAGTTAGTTCAGGTGGATGATGACCGTTTCGTTGAAGACCACAATTTCTGGAAAAGGAGAAGGATTCAAGATATGTGCCCAAGGAAATAAACAATGGTCCAGAGAACTGTATCGGGGTACAAATTGTTGACTATGGATGAGAGCACTGCTGGGTATTTTTCTAAATTCAGAAGAAATGCGGTAAAGGCCAAGAAAGAAAAGGTACATCTCTTCGGGAAGGTACGGTTTCATCATCTCTGAAACAGGCTATTGTAAAGCCTCTATTGAAGAAACCTTCCCTTGATCCCCTATCTATGACTAACTATAGACCGGTCTCCCTGTTACCATTCTTGGGCAAGGTGATTGAGAGGGCAGTCGCCTCTTAGCTCCAGGCGGTCTTGGATGAAACCGATTATCTTGACCCATTTCAAACTGGCTTCAGGACGGGTTACGGAGTTGAGACTGCCATGGTTGCCTTAGTCGATGACCTCCGTCTGGTCACTGACAGGGGTAATATAACTCTGCTGGTGCTCTTAGACATCTCAGTGGCCTTCAATACCATCGACCATGGTATCCTTCTGGAACGCCTGAGAGAACTGGGTATCGGGGGCACTGTGCTCCAGTGGTTCTGGTCCTATCTCTCGGGAAGGTTCCAGATGGTGAGGCTGGGGGACAGTTGCTCTCATAAAAGAGAGCTTACATCAGGTGTCCCTCAGGGCACCATTCTGTCCCCCATGCTATTCAACATTTACATGAAGCCGCTGGGAGAGATCATCCGGAGCCATGGGGCGCGGTGTTATCAGTACGCTGATGACACCCAGATCTATCTCTCCATGGCTCCGACTGATACAGTGACTAAGGATGGTATCTCTCCTCTGGACGCCTGCCTGGGGGCAGTAATGGACTGGATGAGGAAAAACAAACTCAGACTGAATCCAGAGAAAACAGAGGTACTCATGATAGGTTCCCCTGGCCCGGGCAGGGAAATTTGTCATCTTGTCCTAGATGGGGTTAAACTTCCCCTAAAGGACACAGTTTGTAGTTTGGGAGTTCTCCTGGATTCATTTCTACAATTATCATCTCAAGTAGATGCGATGGCCAGGAGTGCTTGGTACCAGCTTCGGCTGATACGGCAACTACGTCCCTGTCTGGACTGAGGGGACCTAGAAAATGTAGTACATGCACTGGTAACCTCCCGTTTGGATTTCTGCAACGCGCTCTACATGGGACTACCTTTGCATCAGGTTCAGAAACTTCAATTGATCCAAAATGCTGCAGCCAGACTGATTACGGGGACAGTGAGATCTGCCCACATAACATCTGTTTTAAAATCTCTTCACTGGCTGCCAATTCGTTTCCGGTCCTAATACAAAGTGTTGGTTATTAGCTTTAAAGCCCTAAATGGCTTGGGCCCAGGTTACCTGAGGGAACGCCTCTCTCTGCATAATCCTTCCCGCACAGTCAGGACAACAGGTAAATTATTACTCGGTCATCCTAAGGTGAGATTGGCGACTACCCAGCAAAGGGCTTTTACAGCTGTAGCGCCTTCTCTCTGGAATGCTTTACCAGATGAGATCCACCTTAGTGGAACGGTGGAAGCCTTTAAAAAGGCACTAAAAACCTACCTCTTCCTACAAGCGTACCCTAATAAGTTTTTCCTCCCGATTGTCTATGGTGTATATATACTGGAATCTTAATAATTGCCGAACTGTATGCTGTATGTTGTAAATATTTGATTTTAGACTGTAAGCCATTTTAATATTTCCCAAATTTTTAAATATGTCATTGCTTGTAATGTATTTATCTTACATGTTGTACATCGCTTTGATCCTGGGAAAAGCGGTCAATAAATAAACAA
>NC_056522.1:267609456-267633830 GCF_019175285.1 Sceloporus undulatus
ATTATTATTATTATTATTATTATTATTATTATTATTATTATTATTATTATTATTATTATGCATGAGCAGAAAAACAGGGCAGTGCAATAAGTCTTAGGAGTTAGGGAGGTCAAGCAGGAAAACATGGAGGGTACGAAGATTTCACTGCAGTATTAACTAAGCATTGAAGTTTTCCTTGGGATTTTAAAAAACATTTTGGGTATTTCCACATATTCTCAGAAGTTATTCTAATGGAAAAATTTCCTCATGCCATGCATATTGTAGAAACATTTTTCTTCTAAATGCAAAAATTCTTGGGAAATCATATTTTGTAAATCCTAATGGCATAATATGGAATCAGCTTTGAGAAATAAGAGCACCCACAAGTAATGGAGAGTCACCCAGACTTACTTGCCCAAGTGGCCAGCTTCTACTAGCTTTTCCATTAGGCAATCGTTACAGGTGGTATAAAAACACTTGCTGGAAACTGATTAAGTATTAACCACCCATTTTAATGAGTAGTGTAGCAGGCCCCAAAAACAGCCTTAGGTATTGTCAGAGCTAACATGGCATGTTAACCTCCCTCTCAGCTATTCTCATTTCCTGGAGAAGGATCATAGTATGAGGAACCTGATGTAACAGCCTTAAACTTGGAAGAAGGGTATAACATGAGCATGATATGTACCACCTAGATCTTATGGCTCTCTCATAATCTCTCTCTCTCCAATCTAGGGATTCTCAGTCCAATTTTGTTATTTTAGATATAGGTGGGCAACTCTGGGGCCAATTTTCTGCTTTGGAACTGTTCATAATCAACCCCCCCAAAACAACAACAACAAACCAATACATGTGAAAGCAACCAGAACTACCTTTCTGCTTTTTTTTTTTTTAAATGCAGTATTTAATGTTAAACAGTGAAGGGAGACACATGACCTATTTAAAGCTAATCCTGGAGTGTTTTAGCAGAAGTGATTCACCCCCTTTTTTGTAAGAAAATAGTTGTTCAGGGTGTAAACACAAGGACAGTCCTTTGCCCACTCCACTTTAGTTTTAAAGCAAGCCTACTGAGAGCTCTACAATAGACTTCAGCACTGTACACTCGTCTCCCCACATTTGCTGGGGTTAGGGCCATAGGACCCCCATGAATGTGGAAAAACTGCAAATAACAAAAACACTATGTTTTTACCTGAGAGAATACCTCTCTAGGTCCTCCAGTGCAACTCTGGTCAACATCTGCCAGACAATAACCACAGAATTGTGCTGGAGGAGCTACAAATGCCTAGTGGAGTGTTCTCTCTAGGAATATCTAGGTCCTTCGATGAGACTTTTGGTTAAAGTTGACTACAGAGTTGCGCTGGAGGATCTAGATATTCCTAGAGAGAACATATTAATAAAATCCATTAATAATCAAATTTGCAAAAGTCAAAGGCACAAATGTGGAGTAATGAGTGTAATAGATACTTTTAAAAAGTTGCTGAATCTTATAAACAAGTGGTTTTAACATTTCTTAAGCACACAGATGTCTGCCAAGGAAGCCCTGTGCATTGCAGGAGATTGTGCCATGTTCCAGGATGTGCACAGAGTTAGATGGGTACTTTGCCACATTCTCTGTTGATCATTCCCTGTGGCTTTATTCTGCAGAGGTTGATCAAATGCAGTAGGCAATTTGTTCTTTATGGAAGTTCCCTTCCACTCCTGAGACATCCTTAAGCTTTCAAAGAACATCAAGATTCCAAAGAACATTGTTATAAATTAATTCCAATCACTGCTAAGTTTCTGGAGCAGCAAAAATACTTTCTTGGGCTTTTCTTGGCACAGCATGAAAATGTTTTTCCAAATTGGAACAACTAGAAAGAAATTTGAAATTCATTTCTCCTGCAACTAGAGAAAAAGGTATTCCAATCTACCACTTATGAAAACTTCCAAGATGACTTTTGACCAGGGAAAATAATAATAATAATAATAAAATTTTATTTATATGCCGCCCTTCCTACGATCAGGGCGGCTCACAACAGGTTAAAACAATCAATAACAATATACACCATTAAAACACAGTTAAAACAAGGCAACAATAAAAAGCCCCATAGCCCAGCCTCTTGGCCACGAAAGAGGAGGGAGGCCCACAGGATATTTATTCGGGGAATGCCTGCTGGAATAGGAAGGTTTTGAGATCCTTCCTAAATTGGGCCAGGGTAGTGGACGAGCGGAGCTCAGTGGGCAGCGCGTTCCAAAGGGCTGGGGCAGCTATGGAAAACGTCTTCCGAGTCGTGGAGACTAACCTGGCCCCAGGCACCTTCAGTAGCTGCTGCCCAGATGTTCTGAGGGTGCGAGGCGGAATGTACGGGGAGAGGCGGTCCTTTAGGTATCCTGGGCCCAAGCCATTTAGGGCTTTATAGGTAATTACCAACACCTTATATTGGGCTCGGAAGCGAATGGGCAGCCAATGGAGATCTTTTAAAACCGGTGTTATATGGCTGGTCCTGGGGGCACCAGTGACCAGCCGGGCTGCCATGTTCTGCACCAACTGTAGCTTCCGAGTTTGGTATAAGGGTTGCCCCATGTAGAGTACATTGCAGAAATCCAGTCTCGAAGTTACCAGAGCATGTACAACAGTTTCTAGGTCCCTCTGGGCCAGGTATGGGCGCAGCTGGCGAATCAGCCGAAGCTGATGACAGGTGCTCTTGACCGTCGCATTCACCTGAGCAGTCAGGTGAAGCGACGAGTCAAGAAGCACGCCCAGACTGCGCACGGAGTCCTTCACAGGGAGCGTGACCCCGTTCAGGACAGGTGGAACCACCGCCATTCCTGGACCAGGAGAACCTATCACTAGTACCTCCGTTTTCTCTGGATTCAATTTGAGTCGGTTTTCCCTCATCCAGCCCATTATTGACTCTAGACAGGCCACGAGAGGAGAGACGCCATCCCCAGTCACTGCATCAGTCGGAGACATAGAGAAAATAATTTGGGTGTCATCAGCGTACTGATAACCCCGCGCCCCATGTCTCCGGATGATCTCTCCCAGCGGTTTCATGTAAATGTTAAATAGCATGGGAGACAGAATGGCCCCTTGAGGGACCCCAGTTTTAAGGGCCCGCTCATCGGAGCACACGTCTCCCAGCTGCACCATCTGGGACCTCCCGGAGAGGTAGGACCGGAACCACTGGAGCGCAGTGCCCCCGATTCCCACCTCTGCCAGGCGCCCCAGAAGGATACCATGGTCTATGGTATCGAAAGCCGCTGAGATGTCCAAGAGCACCAACAGGGACACGCTTCCCCTGTCGATGCCCAGACGGAGATCATCGACCAGGGCGACCATGGCCGTCTCAACCCCGTAACCCGCCCGGAAGCCAGTTTGAAATGGGTCCAGATAATCCGTTTCATCCAAGACCGCCTGAAGCTGGATCGCAACCGCCCTCTCGATCACCTTTCCCAAAAATGGTAGCAGCAAAATAGGCCGATAATTGTTATGTACCAGGGGGTCGAGGGAGGGCTTTTTTAGGATTGGTTTTACAATGGCCAATTTAAGATCCGATGGAAATAGCCCATCCCTCAAAGATGTATTAATTATCCGGTGTAACAATGATGTTACTACCGGTCCCCCCTGGGCTGCTAACCATGAGGGACAGGGATCAAGGGAGCAGGTTGTTTTCCGAACGCTTCCGAGGATCTTGTCCACATCCTCGGTACTCACCAACTCAAACTGATCCAGTTTAACATAGTCCACAGAGGCTCTGGACACTTCTACCCTAGGTTCTGCTGAAATGTCGGCGTTCAGACCTTCGCTTATACGAGAAGTTTTATCCGTGAAAAAGTCGTTAAACAGGTCACAGCAGGCCTTAGAAGGTTCAAGGATCTGGTTCAGGGCGGGAGGGAGCTGAGTTAGCTCCCTGACCACCCTGAACAACTCTGTCGGATGCGACTCAGCGGACGCAATACGAGCACCATAGAACGAGTTCTTTGTTGCTCGTATTGCCTCTCCGTAGTCCTCTAACAGTTGGTCTAGGAGAGTTTTGTCGTCTAAGCGAAGGTGTTTCCGCCAACGGTACTCTAGCCGTCGCAGAACCCGCTTCCTCGCCCGGAGATCTTCCGTGTACCAGGGCTTACATTTAGGAGCAGGCCTGAGAGGGCGCTTGGGAGCGATCCTGTGTATAGCCCTAGAAAGACCGGTATTCCAGGTACCGGTAAGGGCATCAACAGAGTCGCCGTCATTTCCAACCGTGAGCCCCTCTAAGGGTTCCTGGAACCTCTCAGGTTCCATCAGCCTTCGAGGGTGGACCATCCTAACAGGTCCACCACCCCCGGGGGGGATCTGGGTAGAGGCCTTGATTTCCACCTCTACCAGGAAATGATCCGTCCATGACAGGGGGGAAACATTAGTTATTTCCACCCACGGATTCTCCGCCTCCAAACAGAAGACCAAATCGAGAGTATTACCCGCACAATGTGTAGGACCCTGTATCAGCTGGGACAGGCCCATACTTGCTGTACACATGAATGATTAATTAAGTCAAGATCTTAAGGCAGGGGTGGGCTGTATATGGCTCCCCAGGACAGCACCTCAAGTATAAAAAAAGTTATTTTTGTAGAAATCATTTTTGCAGCACTGGAGGTAGATACTATTTCAGCCAAAAAAATTGTTTAAAGGGTTTTTTTTTTATTTCTTTTAAATATCAATTTTGTTTTGCCCTAAAATCCCCTCTAGAGGGCTTGGGAGATATATTTTGCCACATTCTGGAGCACCCCTGGGCCATTTGAGGTCCAAAAATGGCCTTTTTAAAAACTGTATGTGACTGGTCACTTTGCTATTTAATAATAATAATAATAATAATAATAATAATATTTATTTATAATCCGCCTCTCCCTGTGTTGGATCAAGGCGGGTAACAGCATATAAAAAGAGAAAACAATAAAATCAAAGGCCTTTCCCAGGCCTAAAATGACAGTCTCTAGACTAGAAGGCATGGGGGAGCAGTTAGAAACAAGGACATTTTTGTTTCTTAATTTTTCTGGTGAGGGGAGTACAACCCCCCTAAGGCCATCTAAGACATTAATGCAGCCCTCAGCCACTCACAGTTGCCCAACTCTGCCTTAAGTACACAGCTTTTCAAATGGGGAGATACATGGATGACGTTACAATCTTTATGTAGTCTAACAATATTGCATCTTCCCAGGACAGTAGTGAAGTTTTCCTACTATCTGCATCTTCCCAAGATTGAATTGAAGAATTTAGAGAAAGTTTTTTCCCCTTTTGCCAAGGGTCAAAGCTTTAATGGCTTGAGTAAGTAAAGTACAGATAATATACTAACCATTACAGTATCTTGGCTGAGATATCCTGAGAGGCTCCCAGTACCATAATGGATGGCAAACTTTGTACCATTTTTCTCATATGTGCTGGATTTGGAAGAATCGTATTTGCGATGCAGCACTGAAGGTAGAAAAGAACACATATATGCATGGGTGCAATTCATTTAAATCACACATTTCTAAACACTTAAAGACAAACATTTGGGGAGACATGCAGATCTAAATATTTAAGGCAAAATAGATGTCATGAGTTGATTCAGCTCAACTCTTCAATTCATGTTTAATCTGTTTTTGTATTCATGATTTCCTTGCTAGAACCAAAACTAGTTTAGTCTTTGTGCTAAAAGAAAGAATAAGACCAACAAGGATGCAGACACACAATTTGCAATCTCTCATAAAAGCCTAGAAGCCTGGCAACAGAGAGACAGATATACAATTCATTTTATTAAGAATTCACTCATGTGATATATTTCTAGGCCAATTCCGTAAGTCTGCAGCTCTGAAACAGAATGAACCAATGTAAAAGCTCTTGTCTACTCTGACTACATGCAATGTTATGGGGTTTGGGGGTAAAAAGTGTATAAACAGAAGGTTCAGTTAGTTGAATAAGTTACCATTACTGTAATAATAATAATAGGAATTATTTATCACTGGGAACCTGGGCAGTTTACAACAGTGGAGATAATACAAAACAATAACAATAAACATGCAAATAAGAAAATAATATAACATAGCAATACATAGTAAACAATAATAATTGTACAGTTGGTCCTTATATGCAGATTTGCCATTCGTGGATTTGAGCATCTGCGGATGGCAAACCCAGAACTTGTCCCCAATGGCTGTGTGTGTGCAGACGCACCGCCATTGGGGACAAAAGTCCCTGGCCTCCCCTCCTCTCCTCTCCTCCCTTCCCTCCCTGCTGACTTACCTTTCCTGCCGCCATCGCCGCGGGAAAGCGTGGCAGCTCGGCCTTCTTGCCGCTGCTGCGGGAAAAGCCAGGTGGCGGTGGCAGTGGTGGAGGCCAAGCCTTGGCTTCCTCTTGGCCCCCAACACCACGGCCACTGGGCCCTTCCCACAGTGGTGGCGAGGAGGCCGAGCAGCCATGCCTAAGGCCTTCAAATCCTCCAGCACTGGCACTCGGCCTCCTTGATGCCTCAGCCACCGTGGAAGGGCCGGATACCGGTGTTGGAGGCCAAGAGGCCTCCAGCACTGCCACCCGGCCCTTCTGCGGCAGTGGTGGTGAGCAGGCCACGGCGGCGAGTACGCCAGGTGACAGTGCTGGAGGCCTTGAAGGCTTCTGGCACTGCTATGCTCTGCCTCCTTGCTGCCACTACCACCGCAGGAAAGGCCTGGCGACAAGGAGGCTGAGGCTTCGCCTCCAACACCGGCAACTGGCCTCCTTGCCGCTGCCACCAACATGGAAGGGCCAGGTAGGGGTGGTGTCTTTCCTGAGGCAGTGAGGAGGGTGAGCAGCAGTGCCAGAAGTCTTTAAGGCCTCCCGCACTGCCACGTGGCCTCCTCACTGCTGCCATGGAAAGGCCAGGTGGAGGTCCTGGAGGCCTCTTGGCCTCCAACACTGGTACCCAGCCCTTCCATGGCAGCGGAGGTGTTGAGGCCAGGTGGCAGTGCGGGAGGGCTTGAAGGCTTCTGGCACTGCTGCTCACCCTTCTCACTGTCACAGCCATAGGAAAGGCCCGGTGGCGGTGGTGTTGGGGGCCAAGAGGCCTCCAAGACTGCCATTGGGCCCTTCCGTGGCACCAGCAAGGAGGCCAAGGCTTGGACTCCACCACTGCCACCCAGCTTTTCCCACAGTGGTGGCGGTGAGGAGGCCGCACCGCCGCACCAGAGGCCTTCAAGGCCTCCAACATTGGCACCTGGCCTTTCCCACGGCGATGGTGGCACCGAAAGGTAAGCAAGAGGGAGGGAAGGGAGGAAGAAGGGAGGGAAGGGAGGAGAGGAAAGGAGGGGAGGGAGCTTTGTCCCCAGTGGCAGTGCGCGTGCATGCGCACTGCCATTGGGGACAATGGGACTTGAGCATACGCAGATTTTAGTATATGCGGGGGGTCCGGAACAGATCCCCACATATACCAAGGGCCCACTGTATCTTGATAACTTATGAATCCAGTTTTTGTCTCAAAATTTTAATTCATGCCTTGCTGTTTCCTCAATATGTGTACTTTTGAATTTCCCACAATAACAACAGTTTTGTTTAAGTAAGCCAATCCAGTTAAATCAAGGGTGGCTATCATCTGGATTACATGCATCCCACCCATTTTTGCAGCCCTTAAGATTCCCTCCAATGGGGTAAAAATAACAAGAAGGAAGAACATCTAACTCCTAGAATCTTCCAGCTATGACAATTCTCTCTCAAACATGGCAGATCCCTTCTTGGTCTTGTGCCACCCCACGCCTACAAGACAAATTGTGTGTCTGCATCCTTGTTGTTTCTGTGAAATCAGCAGTAGACTACCAGCCATGATTGGCTTCAGGTGGCCCCTAATGGGGAGGGGATTAGTCTTCAGAATGTGCCAACTCTTAAATTAACTTAAGCTGTCTACAATGCCTAGTGGAAGTAGTCTTTATAGCCCCCTGTGTGGTTTGATATTTACAAAACCTAGCTCAGCAGTGGAGTGCCTCCAGCAGAAACAAACTCTGTCCATTACGAGGGCCATCTGTTGGCAAATATCATTTTTTATAAAAAATCTTTTGAACCAGTGATGCTTCTTGAGTAGGGCAAAATGACTACCAGCATGCAGCTCTTTGCCTCGAAGCATTAACACAGAATGCTTTCTAAAACTGTTCTAACATATGGGGAATTAAGTGGAGAGATCCAATTTGGCTCCTCAATTGGATTTGGAAAGAGTATTTTGAGATTCAAGTGCACCTGGCAGGTTCTTTTCTCAAGGGTGCTCAGGACCTGAGAGGCTAGGCTGAGTTCTCATAGTTCTGAAGAGAGTTGGAAGTTGTTTGAGAGGCTTCACTACCCATAGTGTCAACAGTTCATTTTGTCAAAGAGGTTTTGAAACTCTACAGCTCCAAAGTCAGGTGGGTATACCAAACCAAAAGTCTAACACTATTTTTCAAACCAACTTTAGTTCTCTGACAAAACTATTATCTGCCTTCACCCAAAGGCAATGAAGGCAAATTTAAGTCACAGATCTATTAATCTGCTGCTTACTTTGTTTTTATTGTATACTAATTAGTATTGTTTTAGAGATATTTTAATAATGTAATGGTAGATTGTACACCATTTGGCAGGTTTTTCTTCTTTTTCTCTTTTTATTTCACCATTATTATGTAAAGCACTGTGCAAATTTTACAGCGCTCTATAAATAAATGTTAATAATAATAATAATAATAATAATAATAATAATAATTCATCATGCTTGGAAAGCTACAAAGAGAACACTAGATTTTATTGCTTTAATGTAGTCATAGCACATGTGCTTGTAATGCAGTAATATGGAAGATAGCTTCCCTCTACCCCAGTTTTAAAATCATTTTGCCTATTCAGAAATGTGAATAATTTAATGTTTTGCATAATCCTCATCACTTACAACCATTATGAGTTTTTGTGCATAGATTTGTTTGGAAGCAATATTCATAATCATTTATGGCGGGGTTCCAATGTGCTTAAAGACTTAATATCAGTGGAGCCTGCCCTTGTGATGTACTAAATTCTAAAGACTATAGCTTTATTCAAGACTAGCTACAACCTGGTATCTTCCAGATATATGACTCCTATCATTCCAAGCCAACATGGTCAGAGATTCTATGGCTTGCTGCATGCAAAAAGAATACAGACTGCAGTAGATGAACAAAATATGATACTAAGGTGAGGCACTGGTATGTAAAGTTGATTAAATGTGAAGTTCTAAAAGAACAAGAAAAGATACTTACTGCAAGCAATATCCAGCAAGTGACAGTGAACAGAGGGCACCCAGAGATTGGATGACCCAGTATCAAAGACTACAGTAAACGTCTGTGCAGGTGTTCCAATGCCAATTTCCCCATAATACTGTGCCTGAAAAAGAGAGACAGAATGATGGGCAGGTAAGTACTCTGCCAGAAAATGATGACAGCATGAAGTCTACACAGAACCAAAAGTGAATAGTTTCCATGTCACTCTACTCATGTAATCTCATTCCAGAGATAAAACAAGGGCTACTAGGAAAGAGATCATTGTCACCCAAGAAGCAAGTACAGAATTGTGATAAACCAATGTATACCTCAAAAGTAAGAAGTAAAGTTTCACATGTACCTATAGAATACCAGTGACATCAGGATATATAGTGGTCTAGACTGTCTAATTAGACTGGGTTCAAATCCCCATTCATCCATGAAGCTCACTGGGTGATGATAAACCAGTTACTTTCTCTCTGCCTGAGTTATTTCTGATGTATTTTTGTTAGGCAAAAATGTGACCAGGGTATAGAAGAAGCCCGTGCACTATGTCTTAAGCTTCTTGAATGAAAGGTTGGATATAAAAAAAGCAAAAGAAATCTGAAAGCCCAACTGGCACCAATGCTAGCTTTATTTAGGTGCCAAATCAAAACATAGCTATTCACTAAGCCTCGGGGGCCTAAATGATCCATTCCAAAACATTGATGCACATGGTTTTCAGTTGTTTTAACCTTGTTATTTTTTTTAACTTATTGACTTGTGTAATAGTTTTTAGTAATTTAGTATTTAAATTGGCCAGAATCCTCTATCACTGTGTATGTTATATATATATACAGTAGAGGTCCTAAGAAATCCTATTAGTGAACTGCGAAACGCATAATGGGACACTGGCAAGTGTCCTAATGCAAGTCAGGCTATACCAGTACATATCAGCACTCCACAGCCAATATCTCAATGTGTTTCGGGACCTATGTATAACAGGGCTTGGTCCCAAACTGCATTGGTCACGTTCCTGGCTCCCCTATTATTATTAACCTTTATTTATGAAGCGCTGTAAATTTACACAGCGCTGTACATACAACTATTTAGTTAGACGGTTCCCTGCCCGCAGGTTTACAATCTAAAAAGACACGACACAAAAGGAGAAGGGAGAGGTGGTGGGGAAGGGGATCAGGTCCAGCAGTTCTTCTCTACCTCCAAGGCCTGAACCAAGGCAGATGGAATGGAGGAAGGGCTTGGGTTCTTAATGGATGGTCAAAAGAAGAAGGGAATGACAGTAGGGAAGGGGGAAAGTCCAGCTCATCACCTCTCTCACATAGGCCTCTCTCCCCCTCAAGATGGTGGTTGGAAGGAGGGCTCTTTGTCTTTGTAGGCGAGGCTTGTTGTTGCTGGCCTGCCTTTCTCCCCTCAAGATGGTGGTCGGAAGGAGAGCTCTTTGTCTCTGCAGGCGAGGCCTGTTGTTGCTAGCCTGCCTCTCTCCCCGTCAAGATGGTAATAGAACAGCAACCCTTTACTGGATGCAAAACTGCCCAATTCTAATCCCAAAGATGTAAATCCTCAACAGCATTCCAGCCATTATTTTTATTATTTTAAATGTTTAAGATCCATTAAAATTGATTTTAGCCACCCTGACATTTCACGATTGGCTGAGATATAGTTTAGTAAGTAAGCTGATTCTTTCAAGATGAAAGTGCCATTTATAGAAAGACACCATAAAAGTTAGCATATAAACTAGGAAAGACACTGCAAAAGCATCAGAATATGAGGGAATTTGCATAGACACAAGCCCGTTCATTTACTGCTGGCTTCCATGTGGCCTGCTTCTGACTTTATCTGTTCCACCCTGTGAACCAGAGAGGGAGAGGTAAGTGATTGAAAGCTGTCTCATGCCTCCTTTGCTCCTCTTCAAAATCAACCTTAAAACCATTTATTTGGATCTTCTTGTAGTGTTCTGAGGTCAAAATTTGCTCCTCAAAAACAGGCCTTTTGAGAACATAAAAAAAATAAGCGTGGAAAGATTCTGATGTTAGTTCTCATAGACTTGGAAACTGAAGTATCCATCATTGTGTTGAACAGGACATATTGGAAGGAAAGGGGCTTAATTTTTTTACTTTCCTAGTGCTATATAGACCTTCAGCCTCCTTATTGCAGTCTTACTGACACAGGACTAAGTCTGATCGCTTACTACCACTGATCTTGGACAGCAACAACCAAGCATATACCTATCTGTCATAGCTTCAATTTGGGTTCTGTTTCTTGGCCACCAATACAATGTATAGCAAAATGCTGGCATTAATATTACACTAGTTGGACAAATGGTGATTAACAATGTTTTTAAAAATAGCAAGAACAAGAAGATTCAACTTAATATACAACCCTCACACTTCTGATGGTTTCTACATTACAATGTATTGAGGATCCTGATTTCAAAAAAGAGGATGTGTGTGTGTAAGGGGGGTTGTAAGTGTACATGTGCTTCCTTGTGAAGACTGAATTCAGACTAAAAACACAGAACGGTGAACAGTATTGCCAACAAGCCTCAAAGATAATTCCTGAAAATGTTTGTCCAAAACCCGCTGAATCCCCCCAGATCACACAGAATATTCAGTCACAATTCCCGGAAAATTCCCATAATGTTAAAATGGCGGATGTTTTGCAAATAAACGTAAACATAATTGAATAAAAATAATTGTAACTTATTTCAACCCTCAAAATCACCATTGAACCAAACAAAGAATGTTTCAGTCCTTTTAAGATATTTATTTTGACATGAAGGGGGTTCAGGAAGCTTTGTGCCAAATAGAAATGTGTTAGGCTGCAACCGCATGGCAGAAATAAATCCAGTTTGACACCCTTTTAATTGCCATGGCTCAGTGCTAGAGAATCCTGGGAATTTTAGTTTTTGGAGACATTTAACCTTCTCTCTCAGCAAACTCTGGTGTGACAACAAACTACAATTCCCAGGATTTCATAGCACTGGGCCATGGCAGTAAAAACAGTATGAAATTGGATTGTCTCTGGAGTCTGGAGTGAAGATGCAGCCTGAGTTGGGTCCAAGACACACTGCAGAAATAAACCAGTTTGAGACTGCTTTAACTGCCCTGGCTCAGTGCTAGGGAACCCTGGGAAGTGTAGTTTTGTGAGACATTTAACCTTCTCTCTCAGCAAACTCTGGTGTGACATCAAATTACAGTTCCCAGGATTTAATAGCACTGGGCCATGGCAGTTAAAACATGAGTGAAGATGCAGCTTGAGTTGGGTCCAAGACACACTGCAGAAATAATCCAGTTTGAGACTGCTTTAACTGCCCTGGCTCAGTGCTAGAGAACCCTGGGAATTGTAGTTTTGTGAAAAAGAGCTCTGGTGCCACAATGAACTACAATTCCCATGCATCTGAGGAAATACGCTTAAGTCTAGGAAAGCTCATGCTGCCAACTTTTCTTTCAGTGAAACTCAAAGGTGCTACAAGATCTCTCTATCATCATCACCATTATTATTATCATTATTAAATCCAAATGCAGCTGAAGAACTGGACTTAAATTGGCAACACTGATATCCTGTAGACTCATTCTCTGGGGCTGTGATATGGAAGTGTGCAGACAATTCTCTTGTTCAACCAGGGAGTCCTGGGAATTGTAGTTTGTTGTGACATGTTGAGACTCTGCTTTTACCAGCCAGGGCTCCATGCATGAAATTCTGGGCTTGGTGGTTTGTTGTGCCCAGAATCCCATCATCGCAGGGAGCCTTGCAGTTAAAAGCAGTGCCAAACTGGATTATTTCTGCAGTATGGATGGCAATGGAAAAGAGAACGAAAAAGAGAGCCACAAAACAAAATTCTGGGAAGACAGGGCAGCAGAGGTCCCAACTGACCAGGTGCTCTGCCCATGCTCAGAGGCATTTTTAATCACTAACACACACACACTCAGGGA
Source organism: Sceloporus undulatus (assembly GCF_019175285.1). Classification (NCBI taxonomy): domain Eukaryota; kingdom Metazoa; phylum Chordata; class Lepidosauria; order Squamata; family Phrynosomatidae; genus Sceloporus; species Sceloporus undulatus. Next base: position 267,622,575 of record NC_056522.1, read on the forward strand.
CATCACATTCACATCACACAACCCAAATGGTCCTCACAGTACAACAACGACCCTCAGAGGTAGGCTTGGGGCACTCTGCCCAAGCTCAGGAATTCAGAAATTCAAATGTCACTCTCAGGCACACACAGAAGTCCACAACATCAAGCCATGATACCATTATCAAGTATTGCCTTTGTGTGCCTTAAAACTTATTTCTGACTTGGAAATCCAAGGCAATTGGGATTAAGCCAGCCAGCCAAGATCCCTCACTCCCTGCCTCTCTCCAGCACTGCAGCCACTTTGCTTTGCCCCTGGAGGCTGAGAATGCCTGAGGGGGGGGGGCAATCACTGTCCTCTCTCTGATTGGCTGAACTGTTAGTGTGAATGTGATTCCTCCAAACAGTTGGGGTTGGTTGGGCTTGCTCCGTCCTGGCTCTCAGAGGGAGTCATTAGAGAGAGAGAGAGAGAGAGAGAGAGAGAGAGAGAGAGATTTTTCTCCAGCCCTCTTGGCTGAAAACTGTTACACTCCAAAGGGTTGGTTGCTCAGCAGTCTGGAGCTGAAATGGGCCAATGTCGCGGAAAAGGCACTGAAATAGAGCCAGGCGCGAAAATCACACAAAAAGCTCTGAAAAGTCGCCGTTTTCGTGTGAAAGTCGCGAAATTGGCAACACTGACGGTGAATCAAATTTCATTCCAGCATCCCAGGATTCATTGTTTACACTTACAAATTTCCATGCAACCCCCCTATTTTGTTTATAATGAGAGTTAAACAATGCTCAAATTCTATTTTGCTTGCCAACAAATTATCAAGGGCTGGAAGGGAGTGGGAAGACAAAGGCTTGCAACACCAGAGAAGCACTTCCGAGGTCTTCACTCACAAGCCTGCACCTGCCAGTGGGTGATAAGAAGGCACTCCAAAGCAGTAATGAGTGGCACAGCTGCTAGGATGCTATTTCTCATTTTGGCCAACAGCTCTTGCCTTGCCCCACTGCACACTCAAGGTGGAAGGGATGTTTCTCTCTTGAACAAGCTACCTAGACATTCTTCCCTATGGGAAGAGCATGCTTACACAAGCAGCAGCACTGGTTCTTTGTTTTTAAGTGCTATGTTTGCATTGCCTGGTCCACCTACAGCTTGCTGAAATTATAGGTAATGGTGCTCCTTGCTATATCTTTGGTATCTCAAATTAAAAACCATTATCTTATTAGAGCAGGGTGTGTTTTTGTCCAGGTACTTGTACAGCACAGAAGAAAAGCCAAAGATACTGCATGTTACACATAAATACTGGGGCAGCAATGAGAAAACAAACTTGTAATTAACCAGGAATGACATTCATTTTTTACTAAGGTGATTGACATTTACAAGGGCCAGTGCTTTATGCAAAGGCTACTATGTGAGGATAGGGGGGGAAATTATAAGGCGTGAAGTCCTGAGCCTAAAAGAACACTGCCTTCTGTTCTTGCCCATGCTCTTTTTAAAAAAAATTAAATCTGAGACTTTACGAAGACATTTAAGGAAAAGCAAAAGAGAGCAGCCACTGCTGTTCATGTTTCTCAGTAGGCTCTTTGGCACAAAGCAATGCATTTGATGTAGCAATAGCAAGCAAGTACATCTCTATCAGTGCACTTAAGCACTCCCTAAGCAGTTTACAAATTGTAAGCTAATTGCCCCCAACAATCTGGGTACTCATTTTAGTGATCTTGGAAGGATGCAAACCTGAGTTGAGCTTCAGCCTTTTTGCTAGTATTGAACTCGCACACTCACAACAACCTTATGGTTTGTGAGTGAGTGGCTGCAGTACAGGCATTTAACCACTGTGCCACCAGGGCTGGTACAGCTTGCCTATACATTTTGGAACACTCACCAGGCTGTTCTAAGCGCCCAAACTATGAAAAGGTTCTCATTCCAGAAAGTAGTATGTGTTGCCTTCTTACCTTCACTTTCTCTGTTCTTATTCATGTGCATGCTTAAATGTCCAACTTAGGGCAGTACTGATTGTTGTTGTTGCGTGCCTTCAAGTCATTTCTGACTTATGGTGACCCTAAAGTGAGTCCATCACAGAGTATTCTTGGAAAAATTTGTTCGGGATGGGGGTTGTCTTTGCCTTCCTCTGAGGCTGAGAGAGTGTGAGTTGCTCAAAGTCACCTAATGGGTTCAGTTGCTGAGAGGAGATTTGAACATTGGTCTCCATAGTCCAACCACACCACCACACTGGTTCTTGATCGATATTTCCTTAGGGACGAATACTCTTCCCTTCACTAGCAAATACTTGCAGATCTTCCCCATTAGAAATAGATGCTGTGAACCACTTGGGGTTCAAAGGCACTTATGGGCTCAAACTGAAATGCTGCAGCTGAAAGACAAGCAGCAAATTCTACTCTTTTATGCCAGAGAAGAGAAACATGAAGCCCCTCACATGTTGATGGACTGCAACTCCTATCACCCCTCCATAGATAATATTGCTTTTTGAGATCATAATTGCTCAATCCAGATGAAAAGTGTTGAAGATACAGAAGTCACAAGTACCTCCCCACAAAAGAAAGTTGTGGCTATCCAAACAGTGAACAGAGACAATTCGTGCACTTGAATCATGCATCTTCTTTCTCATGCTTCATCTGTATGTGAAATTTTATTGTAATAAAAAATTGGTCAATCCAAATTTTAATTGTGGCTATCATCTAAAAACAATTAAGTATGTTTTCACTCTAAGAGCATACAGCTCTAAAATCAGTCTGGCATGTGGGAAAACATCGCACATCTGTTGGTAGAGCCAGATCAGTTCAATTAAAGTCCCAAACCCACATCAAAATATGGACACCGGATCCTCCCATTGACTATAATTGAAAATACAAAAACAGAAGATAACTTTTCTTCTTTTCAGTCAGAACTTGATTAAATTGGCAAGCTTATGGTTCTACAGAAGGGGATGATGTATACCGAATTGCACCCAGATGCAGGAATCTGATGCTAATTGGCTTTAAAGGTGTTTTGTTTTTAAAGACAGAACTGCCAATATTTAAAAAAATATCTCTGACTGATTTAGTAGAAGTTGACAAGTTGCCTCTTCAAGGATTTATGAAAGGTACCAAATTTCAGATAGTCAGGTAGAAGAATTTTTGTACAAGAGTCATCATTCCATTTGAAGGATATCCAAAAAGGACATATTCAATGCCTCTATTTTTCAGGGGACCATTACTATAAATATAAATAGCATGAACAGGATTACAAACAACAATCTTGGTGGATCATGTGATAGGGGAACTATAAAATATGTGTGTACATTTATTTATGTATATATGGTATGTGTGGTGTGGGTGTGCACACACGTGAGGGAGAGAACAATTTATCACAATCTGATAAAAATGTGTACTAGACTGTCAATTGAAGGAGCCGATCACTGCCATAAAATTATATGCAAAAATAATGTGCTTGCTGTAGTTAAGACTTTTTAAATATTAGCAAACCTACTGAGCATTCATTTGACCACTGCAAATAAAGCCATAGGTCTCCCCCGCCCATTTCTGATTCTGTCCCCAACTCTGTTTTGCTTGTAAGTTTAAGCTGTCAACACTAGGGCATGTCAAACCCTGAACATGAATCCTACAATTAGACGGGAAAGAGAACATAAAAGCAATGAACTTCATATCTGGATGGTTTACTTATCAAGATAAGAAATCCACCTGCTTTTTCCCATCCTACAGAAGTCAGACCATTGTGTAACAGGTACATCATGATATATTACAAAGAAAAATGGAATAAAGCCAAGACAGGTATGGAGATGTTACAAAACCAAATGAGATAGGATCAGATTAAGGTTCTTTTTAAACTGGTATTAAATATAATGCTGACTCAGAAATATCCCTGTAATGCAAATTGCAAGGAGGAGGTCTTTGTGGGTGTAGCAGCAGCAGGGCTAGAACGCTACAGCTTTGGGATAAAAGAGAGGTTGTCTCAGGTGTTGCATAAATCTAGGAGGAGGAGGAGGGGGGGCATAAAAGCATCAGTAACAAATTTTTGCTCAGGTGAATGACTGTGGAGGTGGGCTTGGTGTGGCAGACAGAAAGTTTCCAGACGACTTCAGCAGCATTGCCAAAGTTTCTAATTTAGCAACTACAGCAGTTCTTTCAAAGATCTTAAAGACGCCAAGCTTGCAATAAGCAAGATTAATGCTTCATCTTTCCTTCCTCTTTGGTCATTTTTGAAAGGAGAAATGTTTGCTAAAATGACAAGACAAAATTTTAATATGGTACAAGAGGGGTGAGACCCAACTGATTGATCCTGGCAGGAGTAGGATCTGTTATCAGTAATAGTTATTATTAAAGAAATTGTCAGGGTGAGGCCAAGTAATACAAAATACTTCACATTCACAGTGGTATTGTGCTTGTGCTGTGTGTAGTTTTTAATTGTTTTACTCATCCCCTCTCCCCCCTTTCTCAACTCTGGGCAGCTTACAAAATAACATGCAGAAAAGTCATTTTCTTGTGAAACAATCTGCTCCCAGAAGTCTGTTGCAATAAAAAGTCACCTGGAAGACAACACAGAGGAACTAGGCCAGCTTTCCCTGAGAAGGGATTTCTAGAGCCTTGTAGCAGTGGGTGTGGCAGCCCATCTGGCTAAAGGTGTATTTCCCTTGATATTAGTACTGTATTCCAGAAAATCCATGGGTGTACCTTGCCTTAGAAACTAATGCAAACTCTTTAACACCTAAGATTTGAAATGACACTACCTAAAATGACAAATGAACACTATCTTCCCATATGATGCCCTACTAATCCCTTGCTTGCAAGATTGTGTTTTTATAGAGGGCATTTCGCCATGTATGTTTCTAATACAGTGGGCCCTTTGTATCTTCTAGAGTTCGGTCCCAAGACCCCCCTGTGGATACCAAAATCCATGGATGGTCAAGCCCCATTAAATGCAATGGGGTAGTAAAATGGTGTCCTTCACGTAAAATTGTAAAATCAAGGTTTGCTTTTTGGAATATGTATATTGCACATTTGCAAACTGTCAGTGGTTAAATTCACAGATAAAACATCAATGATATGGAATGACAACTGTACATACTCTTTGCCCCAAGCTGGTCAGACGTGTACCTTGAAGAGTTCAGCCAACCAAGTTAGGTGGCCATTTTCTGCCTATCTAAGAAAGGAGACCTTGTAACACAGTGATCGATATTCTCTGCATCAACATATGAACAGTACCACCAAGCACACTGCAGTTCACAACATTAGAGCCAACAGGGAAAGTCTGCACTGTCATTACTAATTTAAAATGCAGAGCTTAAGACAAGTTAGTTTTGGGCTATGGTTCTCAGAATCTGCCAGGAGATTATGGGTTTCTGGGAGTTATAAAGTGGGCCCTTGGTATCTGCTGGGGTTGGGTTCCAGGACTCCCCATGGATACCAGAATCCATGGATGCACAAGTCCCAGTAACTACAGTGGCATAATAAAATGGTGTCCCTTATACCAAATGGCAAAATCAAGGTTTGCTTTCTAGAGTTTATATCTTTTAAAAAATATTTCTAAGCTATAGATAGTTAAATCCATAGATAAAGAATCCATGGATATGGAGGGCTTACTATAGTTTCCAAAAGTAACAGTTCCAAGCTTTGGTGAAAATGCTGTTGCCTCTCAGAGCTCTGGAAAGGAAAGCAGAATGGCACCACATAGCACTAACTGTGCAATCCACAGCTGGACGCTTGCCTGGTGTTCAGGAAGCTAACCAAGGAAATATTAGTTCAGGAAGCTAACCAAGGAAATATTATGTTCTGAAAGCAGGAGTGAAGTACATGTATCCAGCTGAATGCAGGCAAAAACCTGTGCCTCAGTTATCAAAAGTATGGGGAAGCTATTTTACCATGGCAAAGTTTCATTGTATTCTAAGTAGTCCTGACATTAATATTGCAAAGAGGAAGTTAAAATCTTTTGAAAACTCAAAATGTACCTTACTCTCTGCAGTATTTTTCCACCTCTTATCTCGCTTCCAGTGTACATACCCGCAAAGGAGCCAGTCATAATAACTACAGCCCACTTGCATTACTGACATCTTTCAGAACATAACTAAAGAAAGAGTAAGCAACAAGTGGGACCTGTAACAAAATGCTGAAGTGTGGAATGCCTCTGGGCAGTGTTTTGGATCTTCTGTTCTGCTCCTTACAAAAAGTTCTCCATTCATTCATCTCAATAACAGTGACCACTGTATACTCATTCCTCATTTGGCTATTTTGGGAGCAATACCTTTTCTAGGTTTTTAGTTTTGCACTAGTCACAGATAGGGTTGCCCTAAGTCAGGACCTCCAAACCGGGACAAATGTAGGACAACATTTTCAAATGTAGGACACTTTTTTAAATCAAGGACACACGAAAAAATTTGATGATTTTTTAAAAATGTTAATATAAATGCATGTTTCTTAGGCAAGATCAAAATGGAGGAGGACAAGCCTAGACCGAGGACTCAGGCTCCTCTGAGGGGCTTGTGTGCTCAGCCCAGGCCTGCCCTCTGAGGCCACGGAGGACAAGCCTAGACCGAGGACACAGGCTCCTCTGAGGGGCTTGTGTGCTCGGCCCAGGCCTGTCCTCCAAGGCCACCTCCTCTTCCCGGACCTCCCCTTTCCTCCAAAGGGCTCTTTGGAGCTCTTTGAAGGGAAGGGAAGGGAGACAGGAAAGGAGAGGAGAAACCTGGGCACTAGCCCAGTCCTGCTCTTCCCAGACCTCCCCTTTCCTCCAAAGGGTTCTTTTTGGAGTCCTTTGAAGGGAAGGGAAGGGAGCAGGGAAGGCGAGGACTCGGCGGCTGCGGAAGACAGCCCCAGGCCTCTCCTCAGCGGCTTCATTAGGCCAAAGGGAACCTACAGAAAATGCAGCTGCCGAGGAGAAGCCTGACCCAAGCAGGGAAGGTAAGTAGAGAACTAGGGAGGGAGGGAGAGAAAGAGGGAGGGAGGAGGCAAGGCAAGGGACTTTTGTCCCCAATCCGACGTTCCATGCTTCTTCACCTCTTCACTGAGACTCTACTGTACACAGAAAGTGCACTTTGGGGGGGGGGGAACCTTTGAAAATGGGCACCCACCACCTCCACCTCCTCCTCTTTCCCCCTCCTCCTCCTCCTCGCCATGCACTAAGAAAGGGCGCTTTCCCCTCCCCCTGGCTGGCCCAGAGACTCACTCCTCCTCCTCCTCCTCCTCCTCCTCCTCGGGTCCACCTCCTCCTTGAGCCTGGCCAATGGCAGAGTGGGGCTGGAAACAGCTCCGCCCCAGCTGCTCTGCCATTGGCCAGCCAGCCTCAAGTGTTCCCTTTAGGCGCGATGGCTGCCGGCCGGGGCCCAAACCCGGGATTTAGAGTGAACCGGACCGTGACCGTGCCAGTACCCCCAAAACCGTTACAATCACGGGCGCAGCCGGGTTATGGTTAAAGATTGCTAAAGTGAAATACTCTCCAGGGACACATTAAGGGCCATGCCATCCACACAAAACCCCCTCCTGAATACAGATCTACACCTTTTTTGTACCTGCAGTTCTATGAGAAGGCTGCTTAACTAGACAACTGATTTTGCAAATCCCCTCTCCAACCGAGTCCCCTATCCTCAGAAAAAAGACACAGTGTGTATCCAGACAAGAACCTTATTGTAGAATTTCCCCCACCTACGTCAGGGACCCAGATGACTTCAGCTTCTACAGTTTATCTATTTCCTTTGTATGCTGCCTTTTCTTTTTTCCTTTAATTTTTTATTTAAACCAACCAACATTTGACAGCAAAATTAACAAAAACATAAAGAATACATAGAAATAGCCACATTAATGTTAGTAACAGCAACCTTAGTTACAAAACAATAAAATGAGTTCCTAAACCTGTACCGCTTGGATATAACCTTAGTTCCATTATATCTGCATGTCACCTTTTCCAAATATTTGGACCTAAGGCAGCTTTCGGACAGTCAATTAAACTTTTACAATTCTTTAAAAAAAAAAACCTAAACAATTAGAACTACTTCTATATTTTTATTTTTCTTACTATAAAGACTCCATTAAAGAGGAAGAACTGAACAATGCCTCTGAACAGGAACATTATCTGGAAGCTGTCACATGAGAAGCCCATCCCCTTACAAGGCCTACAAAAGCTATAATTTTCTGTGTTTTGCCCATCAGAAAGGGAGGGCTTACCAACAAGCTACTGTTTACACATTTATCATGCCAGAGTCCCTCTTCCAAGGTATATGTCTCATTGTTTGATTTCAAAGAGATAGCACCCCTTCCACAGACAAAGCTGTAAACCTCTGCCCTTATCTGCCTAGGGAACAAGGGCAGATGAGACTTTTGATGACCCAACCAAATCCAGTGCTTGTTGAGCAGAGGGCACTCCAGAGTTTGTTTGTATAAGTGTGTGTCTGCATGCATGAACACATAAAGCAAGGTTGGGAAGGTTAAGTCTCGCTAACCCTTTTTTTTTTTTTGCAAGAACATGTGCTTCTATCTTCTGGGAATGGAGAAGCAGATGGAAAGCCCAACACCTCAAATGCAAAACATATTCACAAACACGCTGGTTTTGGCACTGCTACCAAGACAGAGATGGAAGGAGTATAAGAGAGTAGTGTTAAACACTAAACATTGATCTTTTAGGAGGACTCTATGCTTTTGCAGGACACGGTCAACCCTTTGCAAATCATAAAAATGACTGTTTTCATTTTCAGAGTCAAGGTTGGGCAAAGTGTGGCCCTCTATCTGCTGCTGCACTGCATCTCCCATCACTCTTAGTCAATGGTGATGGATGATGCAAATCACAGCTGGAGAAAAATGACTCAGAGTTTGATCCTGAAGCCATATGGCATGGTGGATTTATGGTATCTGGAGATGCAGGTCAGCAACATTTGGAGGGCTACACTTTGCTCACCACTGTTTTGCTATGGTAAATTTGTTATGCCAGTAATGTTTCAGAACTAGTCAACCAGTGCCAGCATTTTTGCACAATCAGGGTCCAAAATCATGATAAGAAGTTCACCAGCATGTTGAACTGGATGAAAACAGCAGTTTCACATTTTTTAAAAAAAGCAATGTGTTTAGTTTATTTATTCTACCAGTGTTTCCTTAAGCATGCCCATTCTTTACAAAACAATACAGTGCAAAGACAACATATTAATGAGTTCTTCTTGCTCTGACCCTGAAAATAGGTGGTTTTCTCTACTTTAACTGAAAGTAAAGCCAGTCTCTTTCTTTCTATCACTTTTACATGCTAACTCCAAAAGAGAGCATGTTTGTTTATAAAGCTATTATTACCAAGTAAGTTGTAGTGATTTGAGCATTGGACTAGGACTCCGGAAACCAGTGCTCAAATCCTCACCCAGCCATGGAAACCCATTGGGTGCCCTTGGGCAAAAAAGGCAATAGGATTCTGGCTACAAATGGTTCATCAGTTGTTGCTGGACTGAAACTCCCAAGAGCCCAAGTCAACATGGTAAAGGATCATGGGAGTTGTAGCTGAACCACATCTGGATGGCCATTCTTTCCCCATCCACAAGGTAAAGTGTTTTGGAACTTGGATCTATCTGCAATATTCATCCCAGGTTACTTCAAAACTCCTGATTCCATCCTCATAAGAACACTATGGACTGACTGAAACATTCTGAAAGGCAATATCATATAATGCAGGGAGGGACTGGTGGGTCTGAATATTACCCAAGTTAAAAAATACCTTTTTGCTCCCTCCAAAAGCTTGAAGATCCATGACAAGGTCTGAAGCAAACAAACCCTGGATAGGAACAATTCATGCTAGAGGACGCCGCCCGCCCGCTTCCATCTGGGCTGCGGCCCAACAATCTTGGTGTCATTTAACTTAACCCAAACAATGGAAGCCTATGTGGGGCAAGTGTCTCCTAGGCTTTCTTTCAGCACTGGCATGCTAAAAAGTACTGAGCATATGCTTGAGGGATGTGTGCATGGGTTACACCAAATATCAAACAAGGCTTGATTCGTTGTTACTTCTAATTAGAGGAGACCCATTGAATGCATGGGATTACTTATGTGTGACTCACCATTCAGAGATCTCTGTTTGAGACTCCTAAGTGGATCCCACCCACGTGAAGATGCCTGTGTTTTCAGGAGGTTGTGGCAGACAGCAAAGGGAGAGCTGATCAGTGCAGCTGTAGAAGTCTCAGAATGTGAGACACCCTCTTTCACTGTGGTTGCAACCACTGGTCTTGGTCTGCTCTAAACTGCACATATCCTATCTTGGGAAAAGCCCATATCTTGATTTCTTGTTTTCCTTTCCCCGGCTCTTGTCGCCATACATTTTTTCTTCCTTTTATCTTGTCCTATTTTTGTTTGCCAGTCCCAAGGAAGTTCTCTAAGGAGGGAATTGAAGTGTTTAATCAAGTTCTCTGTGATGATGATGAAATTTAGAAGGTGAAGATTGCTCAGTTCATCACTCCCCCTTCCAAGTGTTTTCTTCTGAGGAAGTTTGACTTGTTTTGAGGTACATAGGTGTTCTTTGCAATTGACACATTCCCACATTTTGGACATTATTTATTATTATTATTATATTATTATTATGTTATATTAGTTTTATTTATACCCCGCCTTTCCATATGATCAAGGCGGCTTACAACAGAGTCTCAGAATACAAAGCAAAACAATGCCAGGAAAAAAACAATGCAATACCCTACAATGCCAACAAATAAAAAATACAGTACATAATACATAATACAATACAGAAAAAAAACAACAGTTAATACAAAGCAGAAAAAGCAGTATAATACAAAGCGAAAAAACATCCCCTGACAATAAAAACCTACACCCCCCCTCTCAAATTCCCTCCCCAAAAAACCGCAACAGCGGCGCAGGCAAATTGTCCTTGGCGCTCCTCCCCGATGGTATAGGAGTAAGGAGAGTCCTTTGGGCCGCAGCCCGATGGAAGCGGGCAGCGGGCGGCTCCTCTTCGTGGAGGCCGGTGACCCGCTTATAGGGGGCCGCTCTCACCTGGCCCCTCCCCTTTCAAAAACGCCGTCGCGGCAGCAAACAAAAGAGTCCTCACCAGGGCCGCTGCCAGGTGGAAAAAAGGCACGGCGTCCTCGGGGCAGCAAAGAGTCCTTGGGCCGCAGCCCAGATGGAAGCGGTCGGGGCGGCGGCGTCCTCTTCGGGGAGGCCGGCGAGCCGGCTTATGAGGGGCCGCTCTCACCTGGCCCTCCCCTTCTAAAGACGCCGTCGCGGGCGGCAAACAAAGGTCCTCACCAGGGCCGCTGCCAGGTGAAAAGGCAGCGGCGTCCTCGGGCAGCAGGGGGGCAGCAGGGAGTCC
>NC_056522.1:267637351-267647351 GCF_019175285.1 Sceloporus undulatus
GGGCGGTGCGCAGAAGCGCACCTCCGAAACCACCGAGAGAAGCCGCCCGGCAAAAGGGGGTGCAGTCCGGCGACGACGGCGTCAGCAGCAGCTTATTTGGTGTAAGCCCATGCACACATCCCTCAGCAGATGCTCAGTACTTTTTAGCATGCCAGTGCTGAAAGAAAGCCTAGGAGACACTTGCCCCACTATAGGCTTCCATGTTTGGGTTAAGTTAAATGACACCAAGAGATTGGAGTCAACCCAACAGAACTGAAAGCAAGTCCTATGCTAAATCATCCCAAAGGCCAATCTAGTCCAGCATTTTCACACACCATGGCTAACTAGTTGGTTGTAAAAAGGAAATGAATGGCAAGCTTTGCAAAGAGATAGGGGAAAATCAGGTACCAATAGAACTAGGAATACAAGAACAGAGAGAGAACTTGATAGGCATACTTGAAAGGAGAATGAGAATCTTGAGCTTGACCATGTGCATGTAGATGATGTCAACTTAGTAGAAACAGTTCACAAAACAGTGAAACCACCTAAGATGAAGGTAAAGTCTCTGACAGCATGAAAGGGGTGCAGAACCAAGTTGGATCTCTCTCCCTCTCAACTCCAAACCATGATTGTTAGTGTCCCAAGAAATAATTCAAGTGCAAAAGTTTTCCGATTCACATCCATTAACTTACTCAGCAACAGAGATACTCAGTAGCAAAAATGCTCTTTTCTGACTGTAACTCCCAGAATACCCAGCCAGCATGGCACTAAGCTCTGGTATGCAGTCTTCTAGGACCAAGAATGATTCATGTGTGCCGGGATCCACATGCTGCTTCAGCATCTTCCCCTCCAGTGCCTGTTTGTCAAATGCCCCATATTTCCAAGATATAGGTCTTATATTTCCAAACTAGAGGGCCTATTCTCATGGGGAAATGATGAAATTTATACAAATTATGCATACAAACATCTCTTATGCTGAGTCATGAAACAGATGGGTGGAAGGACGCCATCTGCTTAAGGTCCCCAAAATTTAAATGTTCTCCACTTGAAAGGGAGACAAGAATCTTTGGAGCTTTTTGGAGTTTCAAGAGTTGCACAGATTTACAACACAAAACTCACAGCTATGCAGCCATTTCATAGAAGCATAGAGCTGGGAGAGACCGTAAGGGCCATCCAGTCCAACCCCCTGCCATGCAGGAACTCTCTCAGTCAAAGCATCCCCGACAGATGGCCATCCAGCCTCTGTTTAAAGACCTCCAAGGAAGGAGCTACAGTGGTGCCTCGGGTTACGAAATTAATTCATTCCGCGGCCGCTTTCGTAACCCGAAAAGCCTTCGTAAGCCGAATTGCCATAGGCGCTAATGGGGAAAAGCCGCGTTTCGTGCGAAAAAGCCGAAAAAAGCACCAAACATTTTCTTCGTATCCCGAAAAAACATTCGTAACCCGGAACAATGATTTCCTATGGGATTTTTTCGTATCCCGAAAATTTCGTAACCTGGGTATTTCGTATCCCGAGGTACCACTGTACTTCATAATCCTAGTACTCTGAGCTTGTGATAGCATGTCCTTTTCATCTTCTATTACAAACCCAGAAAGTACTAGGATTATGAAGTAGCAATTTGATAAAGAAATGGCTGCACGGCTGTGAGTTGCGAGTTGTAAGTTTGTGCGACTCCTGAGAGTCCAAAAAGCTCCAAAGATTACTGTCTCTCTTTCAAGTGGAGACAACAGGAACGTAGCCGGGGGGGGGGGGGGTCCTTGGGGTCCAGACCCCCCTCCTTCCGTTTGATAAAATGAATGGTGCATGCCACCGCGCCACCACACCCAAGCCCCATTATAATGGTGGTATTTAGTCTGGACACTCCCCCCTCCCAAAATCCTGGCTACGTCCCTGGAGACAATATAGCAAGTCCTTGAGCTTTCCATCTTCTATGAAGTGCCCACCCTCCACTACCTGCACCACCCTTTGAAACCAAGGACAAATAGTGCTGAGTAGTTAAATTTTTTGTACACATATGCTTAAGAACATAGCAAAGAATTTCAGAATTTGCCTATAGAGTTCTGCAGATCAAGCAAGAGTTGATTCATGTGTACTAACAGACATAGCTGATAGCTATAAGTCTTTTTATAGAACAAGTTCTGGGCCTCTAATCCAAAGAAGACTCACATGTGGAAATGTAGGGGACCCACACCCCACAAATGGTAGGGCCAATCCAGACTGGGCCAACTACGCATACAAGTTATATGAAATTTATACTGCAAAAGAATGGTCCCTCAGAATAACCCCTCCCTAGCTCCAAACACTCAAATCTTTATCTGATTTGGCCCTTAATTATTTTCTTTAGGGCTCTTTCTGACACTGTGGAAGCTGATGGCACATGTATCCTTCCCACTCCAGTAACAAAGATAAAACAATCCCATGGAAACTGTCTCAACACATGCTCTTACACCAGGAGGACTTACACAAATGTAGTACTCATGTACCGAACAATGGTAATGTTATCAGGCTATTATTAAGAGACTTCGTTCTTGAGAACTTACTTGGATTTTGGAGAATCTGAATTAGTTGAAATGACTGGCACAAGTAATGGAAACAACAACAGCAAGCAGTGGTGATGGAAAGCCAAGGAGCAACAACAAGAGACACATGAAATGTCAATATGAAAAAGAAGCTGTTAAGAGTTTGCTGTGCCACCAAACTCTCTTGGTAAGCTATGAGCAATTACAAAACGTCTCAACACATTCTCCATGTGTGTACCTTCATTTAATTTATATCTTGCCTTTCTCCCAACTCATTGCATCTTGCAATATAGAGGCAGGTGTATCGTGTGGCTGCTACAGCACCGATCCGGGGCATACAGGGGCGGCGTGTAGCCACCCATCTGTATAGCCCCATAGTCTACAACAAAAGACATTTAAAATGTATAATACAAAAGTTAACAAACAATTAAGAAATCAAATTAAAAAGATTAATTTAAAACAGTTAAAATAGTGTTTAAACCTTTATAGTGAACATAAAAGTAGAATATGCTCTGCTGAAAGACCCTTCTGCAACAGTCAGTTAAGAGCTGAAGGCCTGTTTGAACAAGTCTGTCTTTGCTTGCCAGGAGAAAGAGAGTAAAGGGTGCTAATCCTACCTCCTGCAGGTCTGGGAGCAGCTACCAAGAAAATCTTTGCTGGCATCTTCACCATACATACCTGTGACAGTGGTGGGCCATCATCTAAGGTTCATATAGGGAGTTGCACAGAAGAAACTGGAGACATGGTTCAAGGAGCTCAAATTGATGTACTTTACTGGTTAAAAAAACCTTTACAGTGGTACCCCGGGATACGAATGCGCCGGGTTACGAATTTTTCGGGATACGAAAAAATCCCATAGGGATTTATTGCTTCGGCTTACGAAGGTTTCTTCGGGTTACGAAAAAACCGCGGCGCTATTTTCCGCCACCGGAGGGCAGCAGAGAGCTATTTTTCCATTAGCGCCTATGGGAATTCGGCTTACGAAGGTATTTCGGGTTACGAAATTAACCGCGGAACGAATTAATTTCGTAACCCGGGGTACCACTGTATGTGTTTTGGCCTGTATATGCTCTCAAGGCCTTCTTCAGGGACTGTTTGAAATTTAAGTTCAGAAATTTCTGGAAGTGAAACTCTCATACCACTTACTGGACAAAAAGGTTTCATTTCCTGGAAAAAGGCCTTTGAGAGTATATACAGGCCAGAAACATTGTGCTTCTTTTGCCAGTAAAAGCATTTATCCATTGAGCATCTTGTAATGACTCTCTAGTTTCTGCTGCAGATTTCATTCAGTGCTCTTCAGTTTCTGCTTTCTTCGTACAGGGCGACAATAGTCTTTCAGATAGTCTTGACCCAAGCTGAATATGCAACTTACAGTGTAAGCTGAAATACTTAGTTCAGTGAGACTCACTCACAGGTAAATATGTATAAGGGTGTAGGCCACAGAAACAAAACAGAACCAGCACACATCAAAAGCCTGATCCTAATTATTTTTTCTCCAAGTAAATCCTGCTGACACTACCAGCACTTGCTTCCAAGAAAGCATGCTTTACACTGCAGCCTGAGAATTGCAAGGTGTCATAAAGACCTCATTATAATTAAATATCAAGCATGCCTGGAATCGTTGGCTTTTGCCATGAATACAATTATAGTTATGACACAATACTGTTCAAAGTTGTAAGCCCCCCCCCCCCCGGCAGTTCTACAAAAATTAGTCCTTTCATTGTGTGAAATAGTAAGAGATGCCCTATATACAGCACAGCAGGCAATTCAGTCCTTTGAAAGTCAAGGAATCAAACACTGGTCTAAAAAACATATGTCTGCAAGATTTCTGTCAAGCCAAATCCTTTCTTTACTGATTTTTGTAATGCTTTCTAAGACAGAGGATTGTTTTAGAATACCACAATAGTATTATTTTTCAGAGCATTTCTATAGCCATGCTAGAATATCTGATTTTATGACTGCTGAAGAGGTACTGTACAAATAATGTGCTCTGTAGAGCCTTGAAAGTCTCGTTTCAAAACTGAAAACAATTAAGGACAGTTTGACAAGTGAAACCAAATCAGAGTGGGGATGTGCTCTGCTCTTCCACACTGGAGTTTTTCAAGCAAAGGTGAAATAGCCATCTGATGGAGACTTTCTAGCTCTTCGCCCACATTCCCCCTTCCAACTCTATGACTCTAACTACCATCCAATTGAGTAACACATAGCAAAGAACGTTTTAGGTTATCGTAATATTTACTTAGATATTCAGTAGCCCATTGCCTCTAGTCATTGAACATGTTTAACACAAACTTGGCTTACAAAACACTGGTTACTTTCTGAGGGTATCTTCTTTATTACAACTTGATCCCCGAAAGCTTTAGTGCAGCATCATACTACAGCAAGTGGCTTAAATTTAACCTGGGGCGGGAACCACGTGGCCCTCATCAGACTGCAAGTCCCAGCAGTGAGGAATGCTGGAAACTGCAATATAGCAATATATTTAGGGCGGAAGAATTCCCACTCCCACTTTAACTTAATTACAAGAGTCAGTAAAGGCAAGCTAGTTCTTCCCACACTCAAACATCTATTACCTGACTCTTGAACAGCCAGTCTGAGCAGAGCTGTGTGACTAACAAACATACTACAGTAGTTTCATTTGAACTATCAAATGGTTCTATAAAAAGGCACTGTCTCCCCAATACCAATTCTGGACGTATTCTCTATTTAGCTTTTGCCTTGTTACTTAACACTGCATTCTGATATCAGTAAATCAGCAGAAAAGAGGAGACTCAATTCTTGTTAACAAATACTTTACACAAAATACTAGAGCAAATAAGCACAGTTTGCCACAATTGCAAAAGTTCTTTAATTTCACAAGAATAGTGGCCAATTCAGAGAGTTTAATGGTGCCACATTTTGTGTTTTCTCTTATGGCAAAGAGAGTTCACCATAAAGCTATCAGTGTTGAGTCGACTGGGCCATAGTCCCCACCAGGGAAGAAAAGTGGACCATCAGCTACTATATACTTTAGTTAAGTGGTTTAAACAGATTAAGTTCCAGCAGACTATAAACCCCTCCTTTGCTAATCACATACAAATCATTACGGTTGTGCAGATGATATACAAGGAGAAGAAAGGAAATACAGTATATTCCAAGAGAAGTCAAGGTAAGGCCAAAGAGGACAAAAAGCACCCTCTAATGAACAATACTGGATCGAACAATGAGATTACTGCTGCTTATTTTGTGGCTTGTAGTGGTTTGGGTGTTGGACTAGGTCTCTGGAGACCAGGGTTGACATCCCCACTCAGCCATAGAAATCTACTGGGTGAGTCACACTCTCTCAGCCTCAGAAGGAGGCAAAGGCAAACCCCCTCTAAACAAATCATGCCAAGAAAACCCTGTGATAGGTTTGCCTTATAGTCAGCATAAACTGGAAGCAACTTGAAGGCATACAACAACAATTTAGTAGATCATGGTTATTTTACTGTTAGCTTCAAGCTTGTTTATTGTAACAGTTCCTGGTCCAGTGAAAGCCTTTTCTTAGTAGGCCTGTTGGGATCCCCGAATGTTAATGCCACAGGAACACAGAAGCCACCCTCCCTACCATATCCACTCTGCTCTTCCCTGATTTCTTCACACCTCGCCTACACATTCTCCTTTGTTTCAACAGCTAGTTTTGCAAAAGGAACATCATAAACATGTGTCTCCCATATAGACATATGGATTCTTCAGAAGGGAAGCCATGTCTCAGGGAGGGCAGTGCTTCAGTGGGAGTGGATTTCACATGGAGATGATACTTTGGCAATTGTAGGCCAGTTGTGCAAGCCTGCCTACACACCAAGCCTGCCTAGAGGAATGAAGCTGAACATATGCAGCTGTACCAGTCAAACACCAATTGCTGGATTTTTTTTTTAAAAAATATAAAACTGCCTATTATCTAAGCTGCTATACAATGTCAAGGAAAACTGGGTTCTGGCTTCTTGATATATCACTTGAGAAATTGCTCTCTACAAAATAATGAGAATATGCCAATGCCGGTAATAGTGCTATACTTACATCCATGTAGTTCTTCAACATCTCTGGGGTAGGCGTACTTGCACCTGCACCCCCATATTTGTATTTCAGCATTTCTAGGTACTCAGTCAGGTCTTGGATATTAGTCCCATATTCAGAATAGATACTCCGCACGGAAGGGACCTTCTTCAATGGGATTCTGTCCACATTTAGAAAAGAAAGGAAGAATTGTTAGCTGAAGTTGTGAAGAAAGGAGCTTTCTTGACCACTCTGTATCTTGCAACATTGTCAGTGGGAGGCAAGATAAAGCATAGGAACACCTAAGTAAGGACTGTTCCAAGATGAGCATGTTCACACTTTGAATTCCACAAAAAGGAGCTTATTTTACAATATTCCTCAGCAGCAACAGCATTTTTTTCCTTTTGATTTGGAGCAAAAGAACAAATGGACAGTAGGCTTTGTGGAAGCCACATTCTCTGTTGGGGTGTAGTATCAGGGTTTCTGTGAAGTCAACAGATCCCTGCTAGTTTTCCTCCTGCAGGGAATCTGGCACTATTTTATGGGAAGTGCCAGAGCAAGTTTGGGAAGTTTTTTCTTTCTTTTTAAAATTAATTTATACATGCTGGAACATCTGCCTCTGGAATTTAGCTATATATTATGATTACAATGCTCTTAAACAACACCTTCATCTGTATATCTCAAACAGTTTACATTAAAATTTCCTTTACTCCTCCACCAAGCAAAGCAGTACCAAAAGATATCAAATTGATATCTGGGCTTCACTTGTGATGTTGTATTCCACTAATGCAGACAACACAGACCTATCTCATGACCATAATCTCTCTTACAACTCCTACTCTATGTCATCTTTAAGGTCATCCCCCCATATGAGAATGAGAATCTATGTCATGTTTAAGATCAGCCCCACCCCCACCCCTACCCCCCAAAAATTGAGAATGAGAATCTATGATTGTTAACTAACATCTTGAACATATGCACTTTATTTGACAGGCATATAGGGTGATTACAGAACAAGTTAGTTTAATTTCACTGTTTCACCATCAACAGTGATGTTGTAAACAAAATCTAATAAATAACACCTTACTCATGAAGGCAAAGTTGTCATAGAAGTAGCTAGCTCAATTAATTGTTCCTAGCTTTTAGTTTTTCTCTTGGAATATGAGGGTCAGCCTATAGTCACACACTTGGATTTATAAATTAGATGAAGTAGTAGCAACTACTTAATCTAATTTAATAAGGGATGCAGTGTCTTAGTGGTTAAGATGCCAGTTCTGAAGATCAGAAGGTTGGCAGTTTGAGGCCTGAGTGCTGCATGATGGGGTGAACTGTCACTACTCCCAGCTTCTGCCAATGTAGCTGTTCGAAACCATGCAAATTCAAGTAGATAGGTAGGAAGGGAAGGTAATAGCGTTCGATGCAGTCATGCTGGCTACATGACCACCAGAGCAGTTTTTGAACAACGGAGATGAGCATCGCTCCCTACAGTTGGTTACAACTAGATATTCATGTCAAGAGACTACCTTTACCTACTTTAGTAGCAACTACTGTATTTTGGAAAAACAAGAGCAGGTAACATGAGGAGTACTCCCCATTCAACTTCTCCTTCTCCCAACTTAGATATGCTAGGCTAAAAGTCTCATGAGAGTTGTAGTTCTACACATCTAGAGCAGTGCTTCTCAGGCTGAGGTGTGGGACAGACAATTATTGTTTTCCAATATTCCAAGGACTGGCACTAAACTTGTGCTCATTGGGTCCAATTGTTTTTTTCTTGCTCGGAAATTTGCCAGGAACCAGCCCTGGTTCAGTGAGACCACTTTGAGTAGTATTGATCATCAGACTGGGAGAGGCTGAACTAGTTCTTGAAGCCAGCAAGATAGAGTTATAGGCTGTCCTGAAGTGTGACCTTCTCTTCAGGTGTTCTCTTGCCTTTCTGTTTAGAAACAGATAATTACTTTACCAGGCCATTCTACTGAATCATCATCCTGCTGTAAATTTAAGCAGCAAGCAACAGTCATTTTTCTTCTTGCTAACAAATGACATCTTTTTTCTTCTTCTAAGCTAAGCCATTCTCTAGCATTCTTGGCTTCATGGCAGGGGCAGGAAATATGTAGCCTTCCAAATGTGATCGCACTGCAACTCCCGCCATCCCTTAGCATTGGCTTTACTGGCTAAGGTCAATGTGAGTTGAAGTTCAGTGACATTTGGAGCACCATGCCTCTCCACCATGGAACATTTGAGCACAACTAAATCATAGGATGAACTGACTAGCACAAAGCAGCTGTATGCAGAAGGAAGCAAAAGTTCCTTCCCTTTATGTTTCCAGGGTGAATAGGTATCATCTTGCTGTCAGAAAGAGCTGTATGGTCACCACTGATGAAACACATCTGGGGATCACTATACAGTGATTCTCAACATTTGGTTCTCCAGATGATTTGGTCTTCAGCTCCCATAATTCCTGGCCAAGTTGGCTGGGGCTTCTGGGAGCTGAGGTCCAAAACAAATGGAGGACAAAAGGTTTGAAACTACTGCACAGAAAATGGAATTAGACATTTCAAGTATGGCATGGCAAGTTGTTTGCAAGCTCCTTCTAACAGGCATGGCAGTACCCTTAGCCCTTTAAAGGAGCTCAGTCACCACCATCATTGGCATCTTGCAATGAGCTCTTTTAACACAATTGCAGCATAAAAAACCTACAGACTAATGATATTATGGGCCACCGATTAGAAGAGACCTGAATTTTAGAGAACTGTCAGCCACGTAGGAGGCACTTGACTGGTACATGTCAGAACATCAGCCACCAAACTTGTTTGCTCACTATGAAAATGTGTTAGTTCATTTTTTTTTTATCTGACTCCATCTCTAGCAGATGATATCTCACCTGGTGTGAAAAATGGGAGTAGTGTGCATATGAATGAGTGAAAAGAGAAGATCCTTTTACAACTATTATGTCTCAAAATGTATGCTTATGAAGACACTCCACTTTTAGCACTAATAGAACTGTCTCAAAGTTTAAGACATCTTCATATCAGGATTTTTGATCTTGCTTTGTGTGTGTGAGGATATATACTACATAGTTCTATCTGAAATATTTAGGCTTGCTTTCCTGACAAATAAGTTATATGGTCTCTCACGCCTCTCAATACTAGCTTTACACTTAGGCCACAAACTGTAAAAGTTGTAGCATAAGGTTTTGTAGACTTGGTCTGCTTTTCAAGTCAGGGCTACATCTCTGAATTAGCACTAAACTAAGTTGGACTTACTTCTGAGTGAACCTGCCTGAGAATCCAATGCCAAACACTCCTCCTGGATAGAACAGGATTTCTTCATGCTCCAGAAGGTAGTCTCCTTAAAGAGGAAACCTGGTGCCAGACCTTAACTTGAGAGGTCAAAGATAAGCAATCTGTGGCCCATTGAGGCTATTTAACTGCAACTCCCACCAGCCTTGTCAACACTGACAATGGTGGAGGGTGACAGAAGTTACACT